>NC_138044.1:42598057-43097086 GCF_964106645.2 Podarcis pityusensis
ATTATAAACTGAGTTGGTGGAAACTGGCATAGAGTTTGCTACAAACCGGGAGGAAAGAATTTGGTGGCGCACATGTTGTCAGCATAATGCCTTTGGGAGGCTTAATAAAAGGAAACAGTAGCTAAGTGATATATTTTCAAAACTCGAGTACAGATCTTGTTAAATGTACTATGAGCTCAGAAACTACAAAGGGAGTGGATGTATTGTTCTGAAGAATCTAGACTTAAAATCCAGAATATAGGTTTTTCAGATTCAGGTAGGTAGCCGTGTTAGTCTGATGCAGTCGAAATATATATTAAAAAATGTCCAATAGCACCTTAGAGACCAACTAAGTTTGCATGCACACAAAAGCTTATACCCAGAAAAACATAGTTGGTCTCTAGAGTGCTACTGGGCAATTTTTAAATTTTTTTATAGGTTTTTCAGATTAACGTCCTGCCCGCTCCCTAGTAGGATGCTAGGGATTAATGTCATAGGGAATCTGTGGCCTGTTTCCCCATTAGGGGTAATAGGCATGGCCCTACTAATTCTACTCTGTCCTCTGTCCTCCCCCACCAGCCCAGGGAGTAGCACTGCCTGTCAGTTTTCTCCTTCTTAGTGTCAATGTTGTCCTTGCAGAACTCAGCAGGGAGGAAGATGGGAACAAAACTAGGAATAGGTGGCTCTGACCACTTACCGTTGGTCTCCCTGCTTCCCACCCTACCACATTCCAACGAGCACCAGCCACCACTTCATAGAATTCTTGAACAAGTGCACATATTAGTTGGTTGCTGTAGCAAATAAACCATTTTGTTTGTTTGCAACTAAATTGAAGTATTTATACTAAACAGAAGCATAATAGAAAACCCCTAGTCACGTATCCCACATGCCTTCTGCACTAAGAATTTTTTATCTGTTTGGGAAAACAGTTGCAAAACTAGATGGTTTTTGTTTGCCCATATAGGGACACCTTTAGCTTCATAATTTATCTGAAGATGAAGTGCCTAGAACATTCCTGAAACAAGGACTGGCAGTTACTGGTAAAAAGTGTCTTTCTCCAGTCATAAAAGGTTCAGGATGCTTGGTTGTCAATTTGAATAAATGCCATATTTATATTTATTATTATTCCCCCTTCTTTAACTCAATGGGCATAGTCCAGGAAAATTTAAATGCTTCTATATCCCATTGGTTTCAGTGAGAGATATGTACACAAACTGCATCCTACGCACATTTAACGGGGGGTAAGTCTCAACAGACACCCATAGGATTCTGTTGTAAATATTTCATGCTGTAATAGATGGTTTAGGAGTGTTTAACTTTTAAGAGACAGAATGTAGATCTGAAATGCATTGATATAACTTCCATTTATCCAATCTAAATAATCTGCTGTTTTGTGCAGTCTGTGCACAGCATTAAGCTCACACAGAATGTGTTTTGCTGCTATATTTAGTATTCACACTGAACAGGCACTAACCTTATGATGACATTCCTGAGCAATTTCCATTTGCGTGAATAGCTCTTCCTTCCGGATACTGTACCACATAGTTTCCTTCCCCCTTTATCAAGGCCTTTCAATTATTTTGCTTAGTTGATTTAGTAATCAACATTCATCTCTTCATGGAATTCTATGAGGCCACCTCCTACATGTATTTTGAGATTTTGAACATGCTTTCCCATCACAAGATCCTTTACAGAACTAGCTTTCATTCTGTTTATATTTAATGTGCCTCAGTGTTCACATCTACAGAGGTACTGGCTACATCCAAATTTGACTTCAAAAATGAAAATAAAGACCTAGTAATCTTTAAATTAGGTAGTGCAAAGATTCAGGGAAGTAAGCTTTCTTAAAGAAATATAACATTAAGGATTGCAAAGGCATCATAGAATTATAGATGCAATGCAAGAATAAGCAGGTGGCCTGTTCGAAGATCAAACCTGTGACCTTTTCATTATCAGCACCATGCTCTAACCAACTAGAGTTGTGCTCTTACACTAACTGCAATGTATAATAGCCAGCCAGCCATTTTTTTTCTGTGCAAGTTGCAGTCCCTAATTGCAAAGTACAATATGAAGTACACTTTCCCAACTTATCCAGAAAAGCCTCTTGTCACAGCAAAAGTTGGTCAGCTTTTGAGAAGCTGCCATAATGAATCATGAGCGGCCTGGCAGAGCATCACTCAAGATGCCTTGAAGAGAGCTTGTGAGAATTAAGAGCAGATACAGAATTAACTGTATTCATTGTGAGTGGCATATAGTGAGGATGCTTTTTAGCTGATTATCTTAGGTTTCAGTGGATTTGTCAGTCCCATGCTGAATGAATTTATCTAATTCACATGACAATTAAATTAACCCCTCCTTTTCAAATATGTTTACCAGCTTAAAAAGAAAAGGAGGTAAAAGCTTTGAAGTAGGCATTATTGTGTTGTATTTGGGGAATGGGGAAACATTAGCAACTTTCTGGATTAACCTAATTACTAACACTATATACATTGTCTCAGTTGTGTCCACTCAATTGTGTCCTGGCCTTGAAGTAGCTCAATATCCACTATTTTTCCTCATTCTCTTAAGTACCTGTTTCCATACTGTGTTGCTTTTTTCCCTTTTCTGGAGAATGACTGATCTTGCACAGTATTGAACGCAAGCAACCTGTGAACTTTGAGCAATGTCTACCTTTTGAAAACCACACCATGGTCTTACCTTGCTAAATGCATAAGCAGCTTTTTCTTCTGCTAAAAATTCAACAAGGGAGGCAGACCTTTGAAAATTCTGTCTCATCTTGCTAAAGCCATAGAGATTGAGCTGACGAATGAAGCTTTTCATACAGTCAGTTTCAAAAATGCGCAGTGGTCCTTTCCTCTCTAGAACCTCCTTTTTAAAAAGTTCTTCATCTATCACTACACAATTCCCATCGTCATCCCACCACAGTGACTTAAACTGATCACTTTCAACAATTTTCCAGAGTTTCTTTGGGAAAGTGAGGGATAGGAAATCATTGTCTTCAAGAGAACCATCATCACAGAGAGTAAGCCGTGGTCTTTTTGCCCAGGGTCCATCATTCAAAGCCTGAAAAGCATTTTCTTCTATCATAGACCTCAAGACTGTGTCACCAGCTGCAGTTTTATCATGCAACGGAGTAGATGAAATTGAGATTGCAGAATGAACTATTTCATCTTCAGCTGAAAAATGTTGTGCAGTCTGTGCAGCAGGAAGGTCCATGTCTATTTCTCTCTTCTCGTTCTGGTAATTTTTTTCAGCTGTAGCCATTTATACTATTAGTCAAACCATGCTGATAAGGCAGCAGCAGGCCTATTAAAAATGATGCTAGCTTGTAGGTAGCTTCAATAGGGAGTTCTAGAACATCACAATGAGACCTATCTTGTGCAGGTGTGACATCACAAAATGAACTCTGGTTTCCTAGCGAACGATTTCATAATGACTGAACAGTATTTATGCATCTTCACTGAACAAGGAAAATTAGGACAAAGCCTATCAAATATTTGCCTTAAAGTATGCACCATAAAAGCATCACATATCCACTGGACTTTAATTCCAAGAGTGAGGGCACAAGCAAGTTCATACTTCCATTTTTTAAAAAAAGAAAATTTGTTTGTGTAATTTCCTGCACTTGGATAAAGGTGGTTTTACTCAAGGTGTTGCATGAGTGCTATACAAAAAACCCCACCGCACACTCTCTTAAGAAAAGTGAATTGTGTCAATACCACCACTGCATGTAACACAGTTCAGAACAAAATTGGGGTATAATAACCCCAGAAACTGGAGTTATTCTAGGCTATTTCAATCTGTAATTTTATAGTAAGGAACAGAAAGCTAAGAACACACCCTTCCTGCTCTTACATAATAGGAAGCATGTTTGACTTGCTAGATCCACCTTGTTGTTCTGTGTATCGTAATTGTACATCCTCATTTACAAGCAAAAGTTCATTAACAATTTAGGTGTAGAGTGCCAAACACTACTTCAAGTCTCCACTCCCTCCAGCTAATACTATTTGCCTAATACATACACTAAAGTTAAACACTAGATGCATACTGAACCTTGGTTAAATACATAGCTTTATGAGAAATATGCAAATATGGTTACATGTGCTTAAAATTTGTCACCTGGTGAAGAGGAAATCTGTTCCAGGCAAGCTTGTGAATAAGAAGGAAGCAACTTCTCATTTGCTATTCCAGTACAAGCCCTGCCTGCACTGAATTTTCTATCATTGTAAATAAACCATTCCTTTTTCAGACAAAGGAAGTTTTATGCCAAATTTCAAGCAACTTTGTTGTACAATAACAGAAAAATGGCTTGGGTTAAACATGGAATGGCTGTTTCCAACCTAGCTGAAGAATGGAGCGTGAAAAAGTGACCCTAAATGCGAGGAAACGCTTCCATGTGGCACTGCCCTGCTAGAAGTCTTCTGCAAGTGTTCATAGAACAGAACCACTAAGTTTTTGCTTTCTGCTCAGTTTTTGAACTGAGCACAATAGGACTTCTTAAGTTGATTTTTACTATTGTTGTCATTTAGAACCTAAATGGTAAATCTAGAGAATGCCCATGTCATCACGAAATGGCTTATAAATGAATCCTATGTCATGTATTTTTCTTCCATTAAAGATCAGGAATTTTACCAAACAGAATATGGTACTTCATCATGGGCACATCCCAACCCTGGTTCCTAAACAAATCAGGGAGTTTGGAAGTATGTCTATGAAACTATAGAGTTATTATATGCTTTGTAGAAAATAGAGAGCTAAGCAAGCAATACAGGATACTTTATTGACCAGCCAAAAATTTGGAGACTGAGAAATAAGATTAACGAACAATTACATTTTAACAAAAGTGGAAAAGCAACTTTTCAAAAAGCTAGTACTTTCCCTTTTCCTCTACAGTACAAAGATTGTGGTTATTTACACAATAATTTACATATCTTTATCAAGGTAATTTGATCCATTAACAGTGGAAGAACCTAGAAGTCCTACCTGAGAACATGCTTGAAGCACAGTGTTCATGGTTTAATAGTGAAATTAAGAGGCTAAGGAGCATGCTGATATACCACCGTGTGACTATGGTATATTAACATAAATGGAAGTTGAGTGTACAGATTGACACAAAATATGTCACTCACAATAGATTATGCATTTCACACAGCCCTTTAAAAAAATACTTTTACATATTTATACTGTACAGTTTTAAAATATATTACATTGCCAAAATTCACATAAATACTATACAGGCAAGCTTTAATTAAAACAAAGCAGGAAGATTAACAAATAAAGCCGCATTTTCCACTTCTCTAAAACACTGTGGGTACAATCCAGCCCACAAGTTACATGTGTGCAAAGGCCACTGATTTCAACATGCCTTGCCCATCTGTAACTAGGCAGGTTTGATGCTCATTAGGTAGGATAGTTATTTTAAATTCTTAATTGTACTGTGTAAAAACTTGGACTCCGTAGCTAACAAACTCTACACTGATGGTTCAATGCTCACGGCCAAACGAAGAGTATATGCCATAAACATGAGACCTGATAAAATGCTTTCCATTTGTGAACCTTAACCCAGCTATTGCATTCTCATTTGTTTTACTGGCGTGGTATTTCATATGCAAATACACTGAAACTCTCTATTAAAACAAATCTACATTATCTACATTACAAGCCATTAAAGCAGACACTGCTATCCATAAACAAAAACGAAGGCATGACATAAAAGTTGGCCACTGATTCCCAGTTGTGATTTAACAGGGAGTAGTCAGTCCTAGCTATGTGCTACATGGCCGAGTTCACTTTTAATCTGGCATATCAATGTTTAATTTGGGAGGCGGTATAACGTATTTCCCAGGACTCTGAGTAATGACCACTCCAGTCTTCTTCCGAAACATTGGAGCTATTTTCGGAGGTTCTGGGACAGGAGTTTCTTCTGCTTCTTCATTATCTTCATGATGCAGATCGTAAGAAATATTGCCGTACTCTCTTAGGAATGGGAAAATTTCAAGTAGAAACTGACAGAAGTCTTTGCGGATTCCAAACCACCCTGTACAAACAAAGGATTATTGAGACTTTCAGTCTAAAATGAAATTGACCAAAAACCAAGAAGCAAAACAAACAGACCTCTTTCTGCTGCACGTAAAAATGAAAGGATGTTATTTCAATATGAGAAGAACAAGGAGAAGGCTTCTCTGCAGAATACTTACAATGATTGCCTCCTTTCTGTCCAAATGTTGTTGCCATTAAAGTTATCAGTGAGAGCCAGAGAGGAACAAATATGGGTATATATGAGAATGTATTGTGTCCATCCAATCTGTGCACAAGCAGGATCTAGAAAGACAATTAGGGAGTTTCAGTTTCAAGCTTAATACATCCCCTTCCTTAGGAACACAGGATTATTTTAATGTCCTAGGCACCAAGCTAGCAGGTGGCTGAAATTCCTAGGCATCATGACCATGAATGTGAAATTTCCCCAAACCTAGTAGGAACCCAATTCTAGACATTATCTTACATTCACAGGTCTCATAGGGCTAGCAATCTTTTCAGACAGCCATGTGTCTGTTTTCAAAAAGGCCTTTTTCAGTCATGACTGCATATTTGACACAGTTTGGTACTGGGTGGAGAATACTGACAGCCTCAGTAGTTTACAGTACTTGCAACTACAAATATAGTTTGAAAATGTATTTGTAGTTGCAAGTACTAGAAACTAGTTGCAAAATAACTCTTTGCAACTAGAAGTGAAAAAAGCTATGCAAGATGCCTATGCACAAATATGCTTAGTATGTACAATTTACAGAGATCACAGAATTCATAATCCTCTCACACAACTATCAACACCGCTCTAGAAATCAGGCACTCAATACTCATTGTTATGCCCTCCCAACACTAAGACACACTCCCCATTTTGATGTGAAAATCTTATTCACAACAGCAGCTCTATTTGCAACTGTGACTGCCTCTAAAAAGGCACACTATTAAAAGAACTGTGAATGATCTCCCTGAGAATATTCCAACCTCACAAGGTAAATAGAAAGTTTTTTGCTTACTTCAAAGGTGAGTAATGGAACTACGATTGTCATCCAACTGATGGCCATTGTTATGTGAGTTCTTCTTTGCTCAGCAATCACATCCATTGAGCGTAAGAATAGGACTGACCAGACAATGTAATAGAGCACAACCAAACACAGAAAGGACATCAGGATCCACAGAGGGACACAGACAACCTGCAAATAAAGTAGGGAGAGAATGCTTTCACTTATCAGTCAGGAAAGCTGCCCAGTTTTCCTATGAAGGTAGTACCAGTTCTGAAATTTGTCATTATGTTTGAAAATCCTTTCAGTGCAGCTCCTTTAAAACCAAACAGAGACTCTTTACCTTTAACAACAGTCATGCAATCAGATGAACCTACCTCAAAGAACACACAGTACTTGGAACTATAAATCTATCTCCTCCCCACCACAGCTTTAAGAAGTTTTGCCTTAGTACAATACTTAAACAAGATTTATTTTAAAAGATGAACTTTGCTTCACTCGAAGTCTAAAACTTAGAGAGGAGTTTCTTCATGTACCTATATACTAGAAAGTGGTGTAGGGTGAGGGGTATAATATAATGGAGATATCAGTCCGGGGGGGGGGGGGCGGGCAACTGGTTTCACAGAGCTTACAGTGTGAATATTGTCTTCATATGGAAGACGCATTATGAAGCAGGAGACGAAGATAAAACCACCACTAATGTGTTTGATGTCTTTCAATGTAATTTGCACCTTACATTCTGAAGACCATATCAGACACACATCTGACAAGGAGACCTTTATAGTTTGTCCTTGCAGCACAGAAACCCTTATAACGTCTTATGGACATCACAGCAGCCTAAATTTCATTTACTGTTTATTCTGCTCACGTCTTTCTTTATCTTCTCTGTATGAAGAGTCTTCCAATATCTTTGTTATTCATCCGAGGCCCTCTGAATTCCCACCACCACCTGAATAAGTACATGGTGACCACAAAGAGAGCTTTCCCATCCACCGTACCTTAGATATAGAATGCCTGGAACTTACTTATGGATTTTAGAAAGCAGGCAATTTTTAAAAAAAATTGCCAAGGTATTCCATTATGTTTTTATCACAAGTTTTAAGGTTGCTTTATGATTTTAGTGATATTTTTGAGGGTTTTGCTACAGCTTATGTGCTTTTCATTATGATTTTGCCATACTTGTTTTTTAGTTGTATGTCACCCTGTTAATAAAAGTGTGGCTTGTAAATTGAAGAAACAATAAATACAGAAGGCTCACCTACTATTTACGATGCATCTTAAGGTTTGTTAAAACAAGTGGTCAATTTGCTCAAGTTTCCGTGTATGCCATAATTAAAAAACCCATTTTCCTTAGATAGCCATCACACTTAGCATTTGCATAAAACCTTAAAACTTTGAAAATAACATTAAAAGTGAGCACAGTTTACGTACAAGCCATGGCCACTTGATAATTTCATCCAGTCGGAGTGCAATGAATATGAACTGGAGAATATTGACAGAACACAGGATTTCCAGCTAGGAAACAATAAAAGCAGGCATGTCAGACTCAAGTAGGGTTTTATCCCCACCCCCCTAGAATGCTACCACAGTCAAAATACACTCAACACAGCACCTGTACATAATTTTTGAGCTAAACATTTTGCTCCTTGAAGGCAATTCGATAATATATTATGAGTGTGCCACCACAACTGAAACATAAACAGGAAGTTAATAAGGCCCTTCGGGCATTCTAGCCTAGGGGCCGAATCTGGCCCCGTAGGCCTCCTCATTTGGCTCATGATGCCATTTTTGGGAACCCATGCCCACCCTGCACCTGACATCATACACTATGTCCTGCCTACCTGTCAAATTTGGCTCATTGGGGCCAGGGCATGCTGAAACTAAAAGTGTGTTTCTGTGGTTTTCCATAGAAAACCTGTCTGGGGCAGATAAACCATATGACTGAATTTAGATGTTACACCCAGCCAAAGTATGGTATAGCTCAGGGCAGCAGGCCTGAAGTAGGAAAGCCACCCTGATCAACTCTCTAGGAGCCAGCACAATTACTTTTCCATGCTAAGCAATATAATATGATATAATATATACATCTTCTAAAAATTTATTTACAACATGATTCAAAAGAAAACTGAGATAGAAACAGAAATTTTCAGTTTATAAACTTCAATTATAAATTAGAGCCCTCAACCCCCACCACAGCACTGACCCACCCATCCAGCAGTCTCACCTCCAGAGATCTGTCATGCCGAAAGCCCCAAACACAAGCTGCAACGGATACTGGAGACACAAAGAACAATGGCATGAAGACTAGAAGCCAGAAGCGGGTTCCTCTCTCAATCCCATCACAGACTAGCACTTCAAACATCAGCAGTAACAAGTGGATGCCAACTGCAATTAACATGGCTTTGAACTCCACACATGTTTCTCCTTCTGCACTAAAGGGGGGCAGGAAAAAAATATATACAGTATTATGTTAGATGAACAATACAACTTTGTCCACACATTCACGGGGATTTGACTTAGCCTGCTCTCTACATATTACTTATACTTTCTGCAAAGATGCTATACCCTTATGGGAAAAGGTCACCTGTTGTGTTCATGGGGTGTACATAGATAAGTAACCACAGGATAATTGCTAACATGCCATCTTCCAAAGTGGCACTAACTGCATAGAGGACTTGTTTTTTTGTGTTTTTTTGGTTAAGGTCATCTACTAAACTACCATGCTCCTATCCCCATCTGAAAAGCAGTACTGCGAGGGAACTAAGATTGTATAGCAACAGGGCCCACACAAGCACTCTCAGTGGTTATACAGCGGTACCTCAGGTTACATATGCTTCAGGTTACACATTCCGCTAACCCAGAAATAGTGCTTCAGGTTAAGAACTTTGCTTCAGGATGAGAACATAAATCGGGCTCCGGCGGCGTGGCAGCAGCGGGAGGCCCCATTAGCTAAAGTGGTCTTCAGGTTAAGAACAGTTTCAGGTTAAGTACGGACCTCCGGAACGAATTAAGTACTTAACCTGAGGTACCACTGTACCACAAATTTTACATGAATTAACCCACAGATTATTTAAAAACACAAAAAGTATATTACTCTTACCGATACTGTGGGTTTCGTGCCCATACTCCAGTTCCTACTGAGGCACCCACAATTACCATCAACTTCCACAGCCATATTGGAGCAAACACTGCCCAGTAGCTCCACTGAATCTTGTCATCCAAACGAAGAGAAAGCAAAACTGAGAAGAGCAGCAGGCAGGCATAGATAAGAAATTTGCTGGGGGGGGGGTTAAAAAAGAGAGAGAATGATTTATTTGTACACACTAGATTGTAAAAAAATCAAAGCAGTTTACAAAAGATAAA
The DNA here is from genome assembly GCF_964106645.2 of Podarcis pityusensis. NCBI lineage: Eukaryota > Metazoa > Chordata > Lepidosauria > Squamata > Lacertidae > Podarcis > Podarcis pityusensis. The sequence goes on from NC_138044.1 coordinate 42,608,422, forward strand.
GCAGTAGAACCAAAAAGAGTTTACTACCCTACTTTAAAATATGCAAAAGTTAAAATACTAAAACAGATTAATATTACCTCAACTTTCCAAGAATCTGGGTAAAGGTAAAGGGACCCCTGACCATTAGGTCCAGTCATGACCGACTCTGGGGTTGCGGTGCTCATCTTGCTTTATTGGCCGAGGGAGCCGGCGTACAGCTTCTGGGTCATGTGGCCAGCATGACTAAGCCGCTTCTGGCGAACCAGAGCAGCACACTGAAATGCCGTTTACCTTCCCGCCGCAGCGGTACCTATTTATCTACAGTGGTGCCCCGCAAGACGAATGCCTCGCAAGACGAAAAACTCGCTAGACGAAAGGGTTTTTCGTTTTTTGAGCTGCTTCGCAAGACGATTTTCCCTATGGGCTTGCTTCGCAAGACGTAAACGTCTTGCAAGTTTGTTTCCTTTTTCTTAACACCGTTAATACAGTTGCGACTTGACTTCGAGAAGCAACTCATAGAACGCGGTGTGGTAGCCTTTTTTGAGGTTTTTAAAGACTTTGGTGATTTTTGAAGCTTTTCCAAAACTTTTCCGACACCGTGCTTCGCAAGACGGAAAAAATCGCAAGACGACAAAACTCGCGGAACGAATTAATTTCGTCTTGCGAGGCACCACTGTACTTGCACTTTGCAGTGCTTTCGAACTGCTAGGTTGGCAGGAGCTGGGACAGAGCAACGGGAGATCAACGGGGATTTGAACCGACGACCTTCTGATCGGCAAGCCCTAGGCTCAGTGGTTTAACCCACAGCGCCACCCGCGTCCCGCATCTGGGTAGGCTTGTCTAAATAGGAATGTTTTTAGCAGGCACCAGAAAGGGCACATTGAAGGAGCTTTCTTGATCTCAAGAGGCAGGGAGTTCCAAAGTGCAGGTACAGCCACACTAAACAACTGAGATCTTACAAATGAGGAATGGGTATGATGTGGCACCTGTAGTAGTGCCATTTCCACCAATCCAAGCCGTCAAGTAGGCACATGTAGGGTAAGACGATCTTGTAGGTTAACTGGTCCCAGGTTGTTAAGGGCTTTATACTAATAGTAACACCTTGAACTTGGCCAGTAGCAAATCAGCAAGCAGTGTAGATCTGTAAGCACAGGTGTTATATGCTGATAACGCCTCGCTCCAGTCAGCAATCATGCTGCAGCATTCTGCACTAACTGCAGCTTCCGGATCAAGCGTGAAGGAAGCCCCACGTACAGAACATTGCAGTAGTCCAGTCTTGTAGTAACAAACACATTAACATCAAGGAATTTACATTTTTAGGGTATGTATGTTGCTGCCCTAGGTATCTTTATAAATTCAATATACATCTAAAGCACTGAACAAATAAAGATCCAAATGCACTATGACTCAATCTACCTGCACACCTAGGTCCTAACACATGAGACCAAAATCTTCCAAAAGACCCATATATTATACATTGGTAAGACTGTACTAATAAGCTAAGGAGCTATTTCTATTCCAAGAACATAGCTCAGCTACCTGGCACTACACACCAGGTATATATGCCTTGGGAAGCTTCCTGCATTACTTTTTAAAGCTCCAGGCATGCTCTTAAAACTCAACAAATTAGTTGATCTACCAAAACACTTTTGCTACAACAAAACCACTTGCCATAGAGCTGTAGAACCAATTGGGCCAGACTTAATTCTCTTATAAGTAGTAAGAATAAAAGGAGAATGTATTTATGTGGTGTGTGAGGTGCTATGAGTGAGATTACAAAAACCTCTTAAAACAAAATGCAAGAAGCAAATTCCTTCAGTTCAACTGGGGGATTATTTTTCCACTTGACAGGGACAGAAGACCCTCTTCCACATGAGAAATGCCTCAGATGGCCATTAACCCACCTCTATTTTTGAAGACTAACCTCACAACAAAAGGAAGCGGGTGGCGCTGTGGTGTAAACCACAGAGCCTAGGACTTGCCAATCAGAAGGTTGGCGGTTCAAATCCCCGCAATGGGGTGAGCTCCCGTTGCTCGGTCCCTGCTCCTGCCAACCTAGCAGTTTGAAAACACGCCAAAGTGCAAGTAGATAAATAGGTACCACTCCGGCGGGAAGGTAAACGGCGTTTCCGTGCGCTGCTCTGGTTTGCCAGAAGTGGCTTAGTCATGCTGGCCACATGACCTGGAAACTGTCTGCCGGCTCCCTCGGCCAGTAAAGCAAGATGAGTGCTGCAACCCCAGTCGTCCGTGACTGGACCTAACAGGGGTCCCTTTACCTTTAACCTCATAACAGGGTATGTATTTGCTTTTTCCCTACTCCATCCCAAGGAGTTAGGCAAGTAATGATGAGTCATAAAATTCAATTCACAATAGAATAATTCCATTTTACCTTGTAAAAAGCAATATGTTTTTAAAACCCAGCTGTTTCCCCACAATATTCATACTTTCCTGGCACTAATTCTATTCAATGTTTTTTAAAAAACCAAAAAACACTTTTCTGGTTTTCTCTTTATAAGATTTAAGCCCTCCATAATTTATATGTCCCAGTTTTCATTTGTTGCTCCAAAGAAGTAATAGATAGGGTGTGATGTACAAGCTAAGTGACATAAAGCTCTACTAGCAACTTAGTCATAATAAGAACCTGGGGATTCAGAGATAGAAAACCTTTGAACACTAGTTGTCACGAGACAAACAAGGCAGGGTTATTCCTTTCAAGCAAGTCTGTGGTCATCCTGGAAGCATCTGGCTAGCCACTAATGGAAACAGGATGCTGGATTAGAAAGACCTTTGACTGAAACCAGTGCAGCATGTTTCAAAAAGTCCCTGTATCAAATCTCACCTCTTTAAGTTGTTTTAGTCAAATCACTCTCTGTCAGCCCATAACTACAATATTGGAGAACCTGAATGCTGGCTTGCCTTACAGGGCTGTTGTAAAGATTACCACTTTGAACTGGACTATATTAACAAAAACCACTAAAATGCCGTAACCACACCTACTCCACAACCGAACTTTGTATTTAAACCACAGCCTGGCAGCCATGACATAAATAATGAATTCCATGCAGGTGAATAAGCAGACTGGCAAAAGAGGGATGGAGCTCTTCATTCATCTGCTGTCATCAGCACAGAAACCAGCAGGCTGCCAGAAGTGGGATGCCACCTGTTCTGCACCTACTACAGAAATGCAGATGTTGAAGGAAGGATGGACCCCTGTTTCTTTTCTGCCGGCAGACTAGTAATTTTTATTACAGGCAACCCGCCCCTCAATTTACATGTGTTCAGTACGTGCACAACTGTGCATCGCACTGAACCCAAGTGACCCAAAAAAAGTATCACAAAAAGGGGCTAGACAGGGCAATGTGTTTGCAGGCTTTTCCAATGGTGTTTAAAATTTACGTGATTTCACTGTGCCTCAGAAGTAATCTCTATGTAAATGAGGGGTTGCCTATACTCACCTTATTTACAAGGCCAGTGTAGCTGACAGCATGGCCTTGAATCAAGCTGGGCTGGGTATCAAGTCTCCCTTCAGCCACAATGATTCCAGGATGGCTGCAATCTCCCAACTTCATGTAGTGTCCATATTTTTAGGTATTTATAACTCACACTTGCATCTTCCTACGTGAGCTTCTAGAAGGAAGATGCAAGTGTGAGTTATAAATACCTAAAAATATGGACACTGATGGCTTTGTACTAGGAGTGGAAAGCTCTTCCAATCATGCAGGTCACTCAATTTTCACTGATCCCCCTATAACTACTACGGTCTGCTGTGCAATATTCCATGCTCTTCCAGGGAGTTTCCTAACCCTAAATTACCGTTTTTCAGGGGTCTGAAGCTGGTAGAGAGACTGGCAAAAAACATGTGCTGCACCTTACACAACAAGTTACCCACTCTAATAAAGCTACCATTGGTTTTAACCTAAGGAGATTCTCCTTCATGTCACTGCATCCATGCTTAAAAGGAACTCTCCTTAGGAATACAAGCACATGAGCCCTGCTGATCAAACCAGAAGCCCATATAGTCAAGCATCCTGTTTTCCATGGCAGCCAACCAAATGCCTATGGGAAGCCCACAAACAAGATGTGAGAGGAGTATGTCTTTTCACCTGCTGTCCCCTAGTAACTGGTATTCAGCAGCCACTGAAAGCTTTATCAGCTCCATGAATTTATCTAATCCCCTTTTAAATCAAACCAAAGTTGTTAGTATGTCATACATAAATGGGGCTAAATGTATTGCTTTTCTCCCCAGCAGCTTAGCTATGGGAAATACTTCTCTCCTGCATTCCACTACCCCAGATACTTGCTTCAAGTTCAGGAATACCTTTTACCACCCCCAGGCTCCATGCAGCATCCACAGCTACCAGCCAATAGACCATGGAACTTCCAGCTGCAAAGGCAGCATACTTTTCAATGCCACACACCTAAATACTATCCTGTGCTCCTAGGAGAATGTTATGAATATGTATATGCATTATATATATATATATATATATATACACACACACATATATAAATATATACACACACACACACCGTCAGCTCATGCCTCTCATGCTTAATGAGAGATTCCCTCCCCCACACAAAAAAATTAAGTTGCTTTAGATTGCCCCTGGGCAAGATAAAGCAACTAGTAATTTTATTTTATTTTAAAAGAAGAGATGTCATGTGGCAAGATGAAATCTCACATTCTAAAGCATGATTTTTGTGCTGATTGCACTTCTGCCTGCCTGTCCGAATGTGCCCCTTGGCAGGCCAAACCATTCAGACACCTCACCCTCACTATGTAACCAGCATCACCAAATGTCAAATGCAGAAAAAAGCATTTATAGTCCTGTGGTTCCAGCCTGTGCACTCTGCCACATTCAAAGGAAGATATCTACCTCCACAAACTTTGTGAAGTGGGAGCTTGTCCATGTGGAGGCAATGTTGCTGAAGATCTACCAGGCTACTAACTGGTTTAGACCAATCCACAAGGACCTAAGAGCAGGTCTTGTTCAAAGGTTTAAAGCTCTAGGTTTTAGGAGGTCAACTGTGTATCTGATTTAACTTTGTATTATTGGGGGCACTCTTCCAACAGTTTGACTTCACTGTCAGAAGACAGACAGATGTCAACAATTGGGGGAGACGTAAGCAGTCTGCTTTGGAATTTGAAAGCAATTAATAATAATAATAATAATACCCCGCCCATCTGGCTGGGTTTCACTAGCCACTCTGGGTGGCTTACAGTACATAAAAAAACATAGTAAAACGTCAAAGACTATGTGGGGATGTTATGTTAAAATCCATCGGGAGAAGCAGGCTCTCTCATCTGACAAAACTTTCTGGTTTCCATTTCGTCTGCTTTGCGTATTTTATCTTCTGCAATAGCTTCAGCAGGACGAGATAGATGAACAAATAACGCCATCCACACACACACACACACACACACACACACTTCTGTTTACTTTATAAGATATAAGCACTGGTTTATGGTTTGTTTTTTAAAATGTCATCCGTTTTATTTTATTTACTTCGTAAGACTTAAGCACCACTTGATTGTTTTAAAAAAGGAGAGAGAGACATCCCTCGAGGCGGTTTGCAACACTCTTCCCTTCCCCCGCCCCAGTAAAATCGAGGAAAAATTCAAAACATGCGGAAGCCGAAATGCCAAAAAGTGTTTAGGATTCGCCTCGGCTTCCTCCTAAGCACCTGGGTGGGCTTCCCACCCCCCACCCCCCACCCCCACCCCCGATTAGCAGGGGCCGAAAAGAGTACAAAGCGCAGCGAAGGCGCCTCCTTGACCTCAAGGGGCAGGGAGTTCCGACGGTGCGGGCCAAGGAATAGCAGCCATAAAAAGAACAATAGGGTTTCTCGCGAATAACAATAGCCGCCCCTCCAACCCTTCCGAGGCCCCTCTGAACCCGCGCAGACCCGGCCTCCGCCTCGGCCTCACCTGGGATTGAAGTCCTGAAACAAGCCCCTCAGGTTCATGGCGATCCGCCTTCCGCCGCCCTTCTCACAGGGGGCGCATCGCGGGACCCCCCAAAAAATGTCCGCCGCCCGACAGCCGCCCGCCCTGTCCCGTCCCCTCACAGCGGCCGGGCCGCACTGCGCCTGCGCCGCCGCTAGGATGCGCACGCGCGGGATCTCGGAGGCTGTTCCCAGCTACCCCTCCTCTCTCTACTCCCTTGCGCCCAAGGCTGCTTTTTTCCCCCTCCTTCCCCGCCCACCACCGAAAGCTCTGGGCCCCGCCCACCTCCGCCGGCTAAAGGACTGGGAGGACAGTGCGCGTGCGCGGCGACCTGGCGCCTGCGTCGTGAGCGCCGTCGAAGCTTTGCCCGGTTGCTGCTCAGGGAAGGGCAAGGGGATGAAAGCTTTTTCTAAGGAACTGGGGAGGGAATCGCAACATACGGTAGGTTAAGGGACCGCAATCTAGCGCCCAACCCCGTCCCCGTGCAATGCAGGAATTATTTTTGCCTAACTTGAGGCCGGAATCCACGACTCTGAGATTAATGCTCAACCGGGGGTCTGGGTTAAAGGCGGATCTGCACGGATCCTCAGGGATCCTCCACTTCTTAAAAAAATAAGTACAACAAATCCAGTGTTAAATCACATCTGGAAGGCACGCCTACAGGCTGGACAATAAAAAACGTGGATCCAACACTTAGCCGCCCTGCAGCACCACAAAAACATGGATCCTCATGAATTCATATGATTTTTATATTGAAACAAAATAAAAACACCATGATATACACCACGTGTCTGTAGACAGAACCATGGTTAAAAAACACGGATCCTCATGGATCCTCATGATTTTTGCACTAGATCAGCCCAAAGTCACCATCAGATCAAATATAATGGCCATGGTCACAGACTGCACCACAAAAATCATGTATCCACGGCTTCCTGGCAACTCCATGGCCCAAAAACGTGATTTTGAAGCACGGATCCTCATGGATCCTCACGCTTTATGCATTGAGCTACCCCAGACTCACCATCAATTCACACATCATAGCCAGGGGCACAGCCTGCACCACAAAAATCATGAGTTGCGCTACAAAAATCACAAAATGCCCTTAGCAGCACTGTTAATGTCACCACTGGAGCATTATTATTAGAGCTGAGAGGAGAATGTACGACTATATATTGTACCAAGATATGGTTCATCTTCAAGAACAGATCAAATACATGCCGAAGTATTAAAGAGGAGAAAAAAATATGAAACTGCTTTCATACTGTCAACTAATATCCAGATTCAAGAAAGACTGTATGGCAAACAGTTAAATCAGTGAAAAGACAGAATTTGAGTCCATCATAACAGAGGTCTACCTTTTGGGTAAAATTTATAAACTATTACTCAAATATGACACTGAGCCCGAACAAGCAAAACATTATATGACAAAATGGATGCAAAAAATATAAGAACAGTTTATAGTGGAACAATGAGAACAATTATGAATAAAGGAATAAAATTCACTGCAGTTAAGTCCTAAAACAAAATTGGTACAGTGAAACCTCGGGTTGTGGACGTAATCCGTGATAGAGGCATGTCCACAACCCGCAGCGTTCACATCCTGAAGCATTGCGTATGCGCAGGCGCAGGCACAATTTGGCGCTTCTGCGCATGTGCGAGTGGCAAAACCCGGAAGTACTTCTGGGTTTCCAGCAGTCTGCAACCCGAAAACACGTAACCTGAAGTGGCCGTAACATGAGGTGTGACTGTACAAAAATATTCTTTCAATGGTCTATAACTTTGAAAGATATACAGAAGATGAATAATGAAATGAATGGACATTGCTGGAAATGTCATAGACCTCAAGGAACCTTCTTCCATTATGGTGGACCTGTGAAAAGACCAAAAAGTTTTGGAGGAAAGTTCATTTTGAAATGAAAAAACTGTAAAAAAAACAAAATTTGCATTGGACCCCAAAACTATGCCGTTGGGAATAACTCCTTCAGCTACTGTATTGTGAAATCGTCAGTGGAACTATTTAGTTATATGACCACAGCAGTCAGAGTGGTGTTGGCTAACATATGGAAATCTGACATATGTCCTGAAATAGATGCATGGAAAGAGAAACTATCAGAATATGCAGTAATGGCAAAACTCGCGATAGACACATGGCAGAACATAAAAAAACTTGGAATCTTTATAATTTGTATACAACTTAACAGAACTGTAACAAAATGAACATCTGTATGGATTGGTATAATAGACCTTAGGTTACAAAAATATTTCCTGTTTAAAAATAGAAGCTTTGTGTGTATATGATAAAGAAATATATAGTAGAAAAAATATTGTCTGTCTGATCTAGAAATGAAATCATATTTTTAAATAATTTTTGCTTTAGATTTTTATAATCATAAATGGTATTTCTCCAATAGCAAACTACCTAGAATTGGAAATAAAATTTAGTACACTAACCTTTGTTTAACTCTTGATAAATATCAGCTTGCTGAGTTATTTTGTACCATTGTGATTCAGTGTTATATTTGCCAGCAGGCAGACCCAGCAATACAGAGTTTTGCTGCTTAGCAAGAGATTTGGGGAAGCTGCTACCGTTCTTCACTGTGATAAGATCACACACTGAGTTCTTGTCTCCCGTTTACTGTGCAAGCAAGTCAGCCAGGCCATAGCATGAGTACCTGCCAGCCATCTCATCCTAGGTCACCTCCTATGCAGCATCAGGCAGGTGAAGTCACCAACATCCATGAAAAAATATACCGAAGGCGAATTTTGGGACTCCAGAATCCACAGATACCTGCACAGTCTCTAGCTCAGGTGTGGGTAACCTCTGGCCCTCCGGATGTTGCTGAACTCCTGCTTGCTGGAGTTGACGGGAGTTGCAGTCTAGCAAGAGCTGGGGTGGCCAAAGGTTCCTCACACCTCACCAGAGGAAAAGGATTCTGCATATTCTCAGGAGCACATTTGCCCTGCGGTCTTTGAAATGCTACATCCCCCTTGGAGATAAAGGATTTCTGTGCATGCTCCAGGACACTCAGCCAAGGTGCCAGAATTTTGGTCAGCCCAAAGGTAGCTGCTGCACTCTTTAGACACAACGTCTGCTGAAATTGCTGATGAATTTGCACTGGCTTCCTTTGAGACTATCTGAGGTGGGGACTGGAACAGGCCTGCCTCTTTGAGGACTTGTTAATTGATTTTAGCACTCCTTTGGAAAGAAGCAGGTATGTGCTCTTTGTGACTGAGCATATTTCCAAATGTGAATTCCGCAGAAAAACAACAGACTGTGAAGCATTCATGTGCCCATGGCTCTGGAATTCATGTGCTCCCATGCCAGAGAGGTTTTATGAGCAAATTTGATGGTTCCTTTCCCCACTTAGGCCGGACAGGTCCACAATGCACCTGCCTTTAATGTTATGGCCCACCATTAATCTTGCATGCACCACGAAATGTGCCACCCACATGGAAAGAGCAGGCTGCATTTACCCTTTTCTCTCCCAATTTGAGTTCCACCTGAAAATTATGTGGCAGAAGTTACAAATGCTTTCAAATCCATGCCCTGCTTAATCCCCAGAGTGCAGAAGGGTAGTGATATTATTAAGCCCCCCGCACCAAACGTAGAAAAAGAGAGCCACCAAGCACCTTAGAAACAAATGGATTTATCGTGGCAGAGCCAGTCGTAGGGCTAGAGAGTTTGGGATTAGAGCATTCTGCAGGCGGAACAGCAGGTGCCTCTGAGTTCTGACAGAGGAGCATCGCCACTCAGGAAGGGCCAGGTGGGGCCAGGTCCTGGTGGGGGGGGGTTGCCACGGTGACAAGGACCCGCCCTCCTTTGTGACATCTCTTCCTTCTCCTTTAAAAGCCACTGACTTGCAGGCGGCCATTGTGGGTTAGTGAGCAGAGGTTAGAGGAGAGAGGTGGTGGTGACAGTTGGTGGTGGCAGTTGGTGGAGAGTAAGAGGAGGATTAGTGATTTGTTCTTTTTTCGTTTTCTTATTTTGATTTGGATTTCATTTATTACTTTTATTTGATTTATTTGATTTGATTTATTTTGATTTCCTTTTATTCTTTTATTTTAACACTTTTATTTTATTTTATGTTCTTTGTTTTAATATTTTTGTTTTTTGGTTTTTTTGTGCACATCTGTGAATATTCTGTACATATTTTTATTTTTTAGATAGAGGAATAGTTAGGATTAAGTTAGGGTAGGGTAGGGTTAGGGTGGGGGTTAGGTATAGACTTAGGGCGGGGGTTGGGGTTGGGGTCAGATTTAGGCTTGGGTGGGCATTTTAGATAGTTAAAGGTAAAGGTACCCCTGCCCGTACGGGCCAGTCTTGACAGACTCTAGGGTTGTGCGCTCATCTCACTCTATAGGCCGGGAGCCAGCGCTGTCCGCAGACACTTCCGGGTCACGTGGCCAGCGTGACAAGCTGCATCTGGCGAGCCAGCGCAGCACACGGAACGCCGTTTACCTTCGCACTAGTAAGCGGTCCCTATTTATCTACTTGCACCCAGGGGTGCTTTCGAATTGCTAGGTTGGCAGGCGCTGGGACCGAGCGACGGGAACGCACCCCGCCGCGGGGATTCAAACCGCCGACCTTTCGATCGGCAAGTCCTAGGTGCTGAGGCTTTTACCCACAGCGCCGCCCGGGTCCCTTTTAGATAGTTACTTTAGATAGGAGGGTGGGATCTTTTCGTTGTCAACATGGGCAGACTGTAAGTAGCATCCCTTTCTCTTCATCTCCGGGGGGTGTGTGTGTCACAAACTGGGAGGTTTTTCTGGCGGACACCTGAGTATCAGGTTTGTCCCTGTCCCTCCCTTGACCTCCACCTTACACCTATTAAGTAAAACAAAGAAAAATATAAACATGGTCCTGTTTCCCAGCCAAGTTGAGTACCCCCTAGTATCCTGGCCAAGTTCCCAATCCATGTAGGTTGGATCCACTCTTGTCCTTGAGATGGCTACCTGTCTGGCACTCAGAGACCAGGAGGGCAGTGATTATCACCCCGGCAGAAGGGTTGCTGTGTACGTGGTCTCATGCTTCAGGGATGATGGCTGCCCCTAGCCATGTCCCAAGTGCCTTCTCTGGTAGCCATCTTCCTTCTGAGCAGAACAGCATTGGAATGGTGTCAATCCGATGTTGGATTGCTTTTATATGAATATTTGAAGGTTTTCCCGCTGCAAGAGTAGGCGAGTGCTACGACCAGATATCTTCTTCTTCTTCTTCTATCACTCATAGCTGAGTAAGATTGACTTCCATGAACAGTGAGTTTTAACCGTGAGTCCATAAGTGATTGTGAAGGCCAATTCTGGATCCACACGTCCTTCCACAGTGGGGACATAGTTTTCTGGGCGGGAGCTGATCACAGTGAGGGTTTGCCAAGCGTGCCTTCCTCTTAGCTCATTTCTCCCTTGCATCCTGAGTTCAAGTGTCTTCAAAGCCCATGACACCTTTGGTAAAGGCTGTTCTCCTATTGGAGCGCTCGCAGGCCAGTGTTTCCCAGCCATTGGACATGACCAGTCCAACGAAGTTGGTGTTGAAGAATCATTGGTTCAACACTGGTGATCTTTGCTTCTTCCAGGACACTGGTATTAGTTCGCCTGCCTTCCCAAGTGGTGTGTCACATTTTTCGGAGACACCATTAATGGAATCTTTCAAGGAGTTGGAGATGGCGTTTATAAGTGATCCATGTTTCACAAGCATACAGCTGGGTTGCTAGTGCAGGAGCCTAGACTGAAACTTAAAAGACTAGTTCAATGGGCCAAGAATGGTTTTCATGGCTGGTTCTGATTTTTCCCTTTTCCCAGTGGGAATTCCTACTTGTAGAGAAGAGGCCACGGCTGGTTGGCAGCTGCAGTGCCTGTGTGCTTTGTTCTGTTGTTGTTGTTGTTGTTTAGTCGTTTAGTCGTGTCCGACTCTTTGTGACCCCATGGACCAGAGCACAGCAGGCACTCCTGTCTTCCACTGCCTCCCGCAGTTTGGTCCAACTCATGTTGGTAGCAACGAGAACACCGTCCAACCATCTGGTCCTCTGTCGTCCCCTTCTCCTTGTGCCCTCAGTGCTTTGTTCTAGAGGGTGCTGTTTCGTGGCGCTCACTGGTTGCTATTGGACAGCTCTTTGGATAGTCTGAGTGGATTGGTTGAGTGCCTTGCGAGCGAAAGGCTCAGCCTTCATTAGGGCAAATGTTCTACCCTTATTTATGGGAGCCTTTGGAATAGAAAAAGGAAAGGACTGTGTCAGGATGTGTTTTGTGCGGACATTTGCAGAAGTGAAGGTGTTGATTTGGGGTACAGTCGGAGGGGGGGGTATGGTGCCTGCTGGAGGGGAAAACCCCCCGCCACCCTTTCCAAAAAATCTGGTAACAATGTTAAGAATGACCCAAATTTTATTTGCTTCATGAAATTTATATACTGCTTGACTGCATGAATGAGTGGGCCAGGCTCTCTGGGTCCTGGCATGGCCGTAGCTCTTGAACCCAGAGCACTTGGGACCTCCTTTCTGTCTCTGCCAGCCCTTCATGCTCTGGGCTGCCTCTTTCAGGCTCTGATGATGCCCCTTCAGGTCACTGAACTGCAGAGAGATGGAAGGAATTGGTCATGATGGACCGGCAAGGATCAATTAGGCTCCACATATGTATTTCTGTTCTGCCAATTTGGCAGTGGTTCACTGTTTTCTCCAGACTCCCCTCCTCACACACAAACACCCCCCAAGAATTGGGGCTGCTGGCATCTGAGTCGCTCTCTCCGCTCATCTTTTCTAGGATCAGGTGCTTAAGGTACCTGTTCAGGTGCTGCCACAGGGTGGCCCCCCAGCAAGACCCAGAGCAGCCCGTGGAGCCAGGTGAGCAAGTGGCCCTCCTTTTTTGGACAGAGGAGGGCAGGAATGGGCATGGGGGGGCAACTGGTCCAAGGATGCAAAAGGGGACTCACCTCTTCCCATGTCCTTCTGTTTGCAGTTCTGCTGCGGTTCCACATCCCAGCCCCAGGGGTGAGGATTGGAGCAAACAAGAGCAGGGACTGGATCCCTCAGACCTGCCCCCCACTGCCCGGGCTCTGTGCCCCCCACTCTGCACTCTCAGATGCGGAGAAGCCCTCCCCTCATGAGGAACTGACAGCCTGACTTTTGCATTTCAGCTGCTGGAGGATGAACAGGTCTACCTCCTGAGGGTCATCCAGAGCTGCCAGGCAGCTGAGCTCAGGGGGCTACGATCCCTGAAGTGCTCCAAGCAGGAGACGGCCCAAGCCATTCTGGTGAGTGATGGGGGGTGGGGGGAAGGGGTTGTGCATCTGCGGAGAGGAGGACCCTGCCGGCTTAGGCCATGGGGTTGCCATGCCCCTGCAAAGCCAAGCCTGGTGTTTGGGGTTGGAGCTGATTTTCCTCCTCTGTTCTCTTCCAGGACATCCTGGGGCCCTTGGAGCACTTCAGGGATCAGCCCCTGACCCTGGCCCTTGCCTTGGAGGCCCTCCTCCAGCTAAGGTGAGTGGGGTCTTTGGTGTGGATGGGGTTGTGGGGGGGGGGCAGAACTCCAGGGGGAAAGAGCAGGTGGGAGGGAGAAGGGGGCAAGGGAGATTCTAACCCTCTCCCTTTCATCTCTGCAACACGATGAGGCCCAAGTTCAGCTGCGATATGATCAGCGTGATCCTGTGCAGGACGTTGGAGGCCGTGCTGAAAGGGACCGCCGAGGAGGAGGAGAAGAGAGAAGTATGTCCTTTGTTTTGACTTCCCTTCACGGCTCTTTCTTCTTCTTTGTCACACACTTGCAGAATCCAACCCAGCATTCAAACTTTCTTCTCTCTTTTCCCGCAAGAACTGAAGAGGCACTTCCGGCTCCTGCCGGGCAGTCTCCTTATGGAAGCCCCCAACCCTGGCACCCTCCTCCACCTTCTCAGTGTAAGTGTCCCGATGACAGAGAGAGATCCGAAAGTTGTTAACTATTTTCCCTCAAAAGATCTCACGGAATCTTGGGTTTTTCAGTTCCTTAGGATATATGATCTACTCCCTGTGTAACTCCACGTGTCAAGAAGAAAAAGAATTGGAAGAGAATGGAATAAAAATAAATATTTTTTAATGGATTTTGAATAAATGCACAATAAATTGTTACTGTTTTGAATGTCATTGTGTTATTGTCTTCCATTGATCTGGACACTTTTGTTGTTGCAGCCTAGAATAGCATTAGCATTTTTTGCTGCTGCATCACTCTCAGGTTGACTCATGTTAAGCTTGTGGTCCACTAAGATCCCTAGATCCTTTTCCCTACCAGCAAACCAGGTGTCCCTCATATTGGTGCAGCTGCTTCTTCCTGCCAAAGTGCAGAACCTTAGATTGGCTAGAGGTCCTCTTTGCTCATCTTCAGGATGTGACCATGTCACAGCCAGTGCTGTGGTAGCTCCGTGTGGCATTAACACAGTTCAGTGCAATTGCCTGGTGACAATCCAGTCCAGCTGGTGCCAGTGACCTGAGATCTAAGATGTCTGCAGGACACTGAGTGTTTTGCCTTGGTAGAGCACACCATGTTCGTGACGCAGAGGCTGTGGTATGAGCACAGTTCAGGTAGCCTTTGTCCGTTCTTGTTCAGGCTCCCGATACCAAGGGGGCCTCTGTGGTTATCCCAGCTGTGATTAACTCTTCCAGCAGGAATAGTAATAATAATTTTATTATTTATACCCCGCCCATCTGGTTGGGTTTCCCCAGCCACTCTGGACAGCTCCCAGCAGAACACTAAAAACAGAATAAAACTTCAAACAGGGCTGCCTTCAGATGTCTTCTAAAAGTGAAAGAGTTGTTTATTTCTTTGACATCTGCTGGGAGGGCATTCCACAGGGCAGGCGCCACTACCGCGAAGGTGTTTGCAGGCTCCTGACATCCTGGTCTAGTTCCACATTTGTAAGCAGTTGATCTTTTAGTGTGGTAACTTTCACATTTTGGAACTCCCTGCCTACTGACATCAGGGAACTGCTTTCCCTGTACAGTACTCTTCTTGGTGCCACTTAACATTTTCCTTTAGGCAAGCCTATTCAGGCATGTAGAATTTCATTCTAGTTTTTAGCTTGATGTTGATTTTTTTTCTTTTTTAATGTTTTTAACAGTTGGGAATTTTAAAATGTCTTTTTTGGGGGGGGGGCTGATAATCTCATTGTTTTGTTCTTTGAGGTTTTATTACAGTCAGGAGGTACGTATAGTATCTTATGAATTACATAAACGAGCTCTCATTGGGCCCTGTCAGCCTAACAACAGCCTGATCCCCTCACCCCCGTTGCAGAATCTGGAACACTGATTTCTTTTGCAGAGAAAATAAGTGATCGGTGGGATGATCCCCGCCCCGCTCACCTACACTCAGCTGTTGCTGCGCATTGCAACTAAATTTTGCGAAACAAAATAAAACCCAACCCTAAACTTTACATGCATTTATTTGTCTTCAAAGAAGAGCGGTGGCGCTTGAAAATAAAGACCAAAGCAACGGGGTGCACAGCCTGGGCAGTACAAGATACAGCAGCCGCCGCCGCCTCCTCTTGGAAGGACACCGAGCACAATTGCGCGCATACATCGACCTCTGCTCGAATACAGCCGAGGAGGCAAAGAGAGAGAGAGCGCTTAATCACACCTCCCAAGGAGTTTAGGGTGTATTCCCGCGCCCTGGCAGTCGAAGTGTTACACGGCAGAAGAGTGCCGAGCCCATTCCGAAACAGAGACTGGGCAGAACGCATGCGCGCCCAGGGGACCCAGCTTCGACTCCTGGTAGTACTGTGTGCAACTTTTCTCCCGTCTCTTCTCATTTAGTCGCATGCCGGTTGTGATGTCTAGAGGGGCAGAGCGCTGGAGCGATCCTTCTCTCTCGTTCCTCTCACTGCCTCGTGGTGAGGAGGAGGAGGAGGAAAAAGAAGATGCAGACTTTTGTCTCCCCAGTGGCCAAGGCGATCTTCGTGGCTGTCTTCCTCTTTGCTATCTTACTCATTCTCTGTGTGATCCTCTGGTACATTTGCAGGGACCCAGACCACGGCGTCGTCTGAATCGATGAGGGACAGAGGAGCGCCTCGCTTTCTTACAAGGTAATGACGGGCTGCGCGTCTCCTCCGCAAGGGTAGAAGGGCAACTGGCAAGGTGACAAGCAGGGGCATAGGAGCCAACTCCTAGGGGCCGAGGGGTCTTCAGTCCCCCTCCGCAAAATATTTGAAACCCGCCCCTCCCCCGTTGATGCTGTGCGTGCACCGTGCCATGTGATCGATTATGTTGGACGGGGCTTACCCCCCATATTTTATTCAAGTTGGCCCCCCTGAGCAGGGAGCAACAAGCTCAAATCTTTGGACTCCCACAAAAAGTTTTCGCATGGATCTTTTAGCATAGGAGCTGAGGTCCCTTCTGCCCCCCCCAATAAAATATTTGAGCCCCCCCACCCCCAAGTTGATGGGTATTGCCATTCAAATGATGTGTGTGCATGCTGTGGCTTGTGATCCATTATGCAGAGCGGGTCCATCTGGTTCATCACTGTGTTCACTGACAGGCAGTTTCTCTCCAGGGTTTCAGAAACGAAGTCCACTGGGGACTGAACTTGGGACCTTCTGCATGCAAACATATTACTGCCCTCCCTAATATGTTTGCCGTTTTTAATTGAGCCACCTTCTTTACTAAAGTAACTTTCAGTCCAAACCTCGCTGAAGCTTAAGGGATAGCATAGCAACATGTGCAGTCTTCTTCTTAGAAAGCCTACTTTATCACATCGGATGCATTGCCTATGGGAAATGAATGTCACAATGAATTCCTTAGGCTTTAAAGTGTCACTGATTTTTTTTTCTTTGCTTTGCTTCCGGAAGACAAACAACATAATCATTCTTTTTATTCATCTGTGATATCTCTCAGGGGGTGTCTGCATGGGGTTAGGAGTGGTGGTGGCCTCAGAGGACTTGATCCCTCCAGCTCACCTTTGCAAAAGAGTTCACAGACCCTCTTTCAGACTGCATTGCTTCTGTGTCAAGTGGAACCCGCAAACAAAAAGTTGCAGTGTGGCGTTCTGCTGTTCCAGTAAGGCAGCACCATGTCTTTCTTCAGAATATTCCAGACCACCTCTGCTCCCCACCCCAACAGTCATAATTATGTGAATCACTGGTGTGATTCAACCACATACTAGCAAATTCAAATTGCAAAATTGTAGTTGATTGAGATGTCTTATAACAAACCCACTTCCTCGAAAGATTGGATTTCTTTTTTTCTTTTCTTTTTGCAATAAGGAAAGTGATGGGAAAATGCACTGGAAAGTGTGGGTTAAAGCTTGCTTAGATGCAAAGTTATCTAAGCTCCCAAGCAAATAATAATCATTAAGTAGCCAATGCTACCGAATCTCGCTGCAAACAAAGCAAGATGAATGCCCAATAAACTGGTTGTCTGGAAGGGACATCAGTCCTCATTGGACTGTTTTTTTTTGGATGTTCCTTTCTCAGGTTTCATTTTTCCTAAGTCTTTGGACTTCCCTTCCCTTTTCCCAGTGCAGTTGATTCATCTTCTTTGTGCATAGATGGTACTGTTTAGGCTGTGCACTTGCACTGGCCCCTGAACATTTGAATTAGATGCAGTGATGATTATGTGGCCACACAATCCATCCATTCAGGAAGAGGAGCAAAACAGTTGCTCAGAACCATGTTCCACATCTTCCAATGCTACTGATTTTGCCCAAAGCCTTTCCAAATCCTCCACGTCTTTGTTTCCAAACTCTCTATTTTCCAGGATCCCTCTTCATATTAACATGTTTACTATGAATTCCACAGGCTTCCAGATCACTGAAAAGCTGGGTGTTGTCATTTTATTGTTTATACAAAAAACAATGCAAATAAAGTAACGTTCAAACAAACAAACTAACAGAAATAAGATAAAAAGGAAAGTTAATGGAAGGAAGGAAGACAATGGGAGATTTTGAAACACAAGCACACTGGATTGCTTACTATGAGGCATAAATCTCAAGAAAAACTGTTCGTTTGGGCCTGCAACCCATGATCACGTAGCTCACCAACCCTACCAAACCACTTAACCAACCACCGCTCTCTTTACACCTCACTCAGCCGCCCCATATCCTTACATCTCCTCTGTGTCCCTCCATCACTGCTTTATTCAAACCTCTGCTGTTGTTTAAAACTGCCATTCTAAAAAACCCCTTTCTTTTCTTTCGCTCCCCTCCCCTTCCCTGACTTCTTGCAAATCCAGACTTGTGCTGCAACGCTACAGATTTTCTAATGGGCGCCACCGCTTCGCAATGACAGCCTGACATTTGTATGTATATAGGAATATTTATATACTGCTTATAAGCTGAAATGTGTTCTGAGTGGTTTATCTTCTTTCAGTTCTCATTCATATATTGCCAGTTCAAATACGGGAGATTAAAAACCCAGTATTATATGGAAGGTGAAGACTTCTTCCAAGTGGAATGGGTTTAATAACATTCAAGTCTTAATTTGAGCTGAGTTTTACCAGAGCTGGAAATCCTTCCTCTCAGTCTCTCAAGCCTGGTTGTAGTGCCATAATTCTGCTCCTGGATATGACAGTAACAATGGAAAAAAGACTTCTTCTTTTTTAGTGTTTCTGGTCTTTCTTCAGCAAACCTTGGGCATTCTCCCAACAAAGCTGATTCTTTCCTCTTATTTCTAAGTGGTGCTATTTTGGCTACAATCCTTTTGGCACTCATTACTCATTGTTCACTATTAGAGGGAGTGATAAAGCTTAGTATCCATTCACAGAAGCAGTCATTGGCAATAACACAAAATATCTTCCTTTACTGTGCCAACTTAAACTCTTGTAGAAGAAGAGAAAAGTGCACCATGGTCTTGGTTGATTGATTAAGGTTGTATACCAATAAACCATGGTATTGCTTTAGGGCCCAGTCAAGACCCATCTCCACTATAAGTGCTAACTAAGGGCTCATCCAGACTTATTTGTGCTGCCTTTCTAGGCACAGGTCTGTGTCTGAGCACTTTTTATTCGCCCCAGCTCTTTCTCCAGGAAAACCCACCTTTCATCGCTGAATTGGAGCAAACAGCAACTGGCATTTCCATGCATAGCCATTTGCTCTGATTGAGCAGTAAAACACTGTTTTTCCTGGGAAAAGCACCAGGACATTAAAACAACAACATGCCATACCCCCCAACATTTCTCTGATGAAAATAGGGATGTCCCATTCCATAATGATAATTTTACTATTTATACCCCAAACATCTTACTGGGTTGCCCCAGCCACTCTGGGCAGCTTCCAACACATATAAAAACATAATAAAACATTAAACATTTTTAAAAAACTTCCCTTTACAGGATTGCCTTCAGACAGCTCAGGGTCGGATAACTCCATACCCTCCAACATTTCCCCAATGAAGATAGGGATGTCCTAAGGAAAAGTGGGACATTCTGGGATCAAATCAGAAACTGGGATGGCTTCTCCAAATCAGGGATGTCCCTGGAAAATAGGGACACTCGGAGGGTCTGACATTATTGGACATGGGTTTTGTGGACCAGCGTCTGGGAAATGAGGTGCTATAGGAATTCTGAATGAGCCCTTAACGTAGCAAATCTGGGAAGACGGTGCTATAATCAATTGCTGTTTGTGAATGATCACTGCGTTCTTGTGCATATTGAACCATTGCACAATGCTTTCATCAACTAGTCGTGACCGACTCTGGGGTTGTGGCGCTCATCTCGCTTTATTGGCCAAGGGAGCCGGCATACAGCCTCTGGGTCATGTGGCCAGAATGGTTCTGGCAAACCAGAGCAGCGCACGGAAACGCCGTTCACCTTCCCGCCAGAGCGGTACCTATTTATCTACTTGCACTTTGACGTGCTTTCGAACTTCTAGGTTGGCAGGAGCTGGGACCGAGCAACGGGAGCTCACCCCGTCGCGGGGATTCGAACCACCGACCTTCTGATCAGCAAGTCCTAAGCTCTGTGGTTTAACCCACGGCGCCACCCATGTCCCTTTCATTAACTATACTTGGGTTCTATTGTTTGCAACATTTTCCTCTATACCCATTTATTTTATGCTTTTGATCCTTATCCTGCCTCCTGCATGACTTCAGATTCAAGCACAGTCCTGACAATCCCCCTTAATGGAAACACTCATCTACCCAGCAGAGGCTGGTGTGTTAGGGCAAATGGGGCATTGCCCCACCAACCTCAGTCTGCCTTTAGCCAGCCCCCACCTGCCGGCCTGCCTTACTTGCATCCAGACCAGGGGGTGAACTTAGCTGTCAGTTTCTTCCTCCTTATTCTCAGTGCTGCCCTCACAGAACTCAGGATGGGGATAAAAGGAGAATTAGGCTGTGCTTCCTGTCGTTGGTTCTGGCTCAACTTCCTGTTTGGGCTCCCTGTCTTAGGCGCCACCAGCCCCAATAGGTACCAATCACCACTGCTCGGTTCCTTTGAAATCATTGCATCACCACTGTTCATTTTTGTTTGTCATCTGCTAAGCATTTCTTCATTTCCCCCCCCCCAAAAGGGCATCTTTTGGCTTTTAAAAATGGAGTTTATCATCTGTCAAGCATCACTAATGCTCTGCCATTTCCTAGGATTTGCATGCATTAGATTTAACATTAATTATGCAAATCTGTTCCCTCCCATACTCTGGTTCTCAGATTATATGTCTGTATGCATTAACACCAAATAAAAAGTTAGGGAAGAAGAGGAAAACTTATTTGTTTGTTTTTTACAACCCCCTCCCCCGCTGCATCTCTCAAAGAGCTTCAGGAAGGCTCTCTCCTTTATTCTTTCTTGTTTTTAGGTTGCTGCTGCAAGGCATATATTTGTGTTCGTTTTTGCTTGTTGATTGTGTATTTGACAGCACAATCCTATCCATACGATCAAGGAAGTAGTCAGTAGGACTTGCTCCCTGGTACATGTGTTTAGGATTGCTGCCTCAACCTTAGCTGAAATCTGCTTGAAAAAAGAACGGGGTGATATTTAAAGAGAGAGCCAGTGCCGTGTAGTGGTTAAAGTGTTGGACTTGGACCTGAGGGTAAAGGTAAAGGCAGTGGCGTAGCGTGGGGGGTGCAGGGGGGGGGGCCGGCCGCACCGGGCGCAACATCTGGGGGGGGGGGCGCGCTCACACTCGCAGCTCTCTGCCCCTACCTGGCTCACTCACTCTCTCTCACTGCAGTGCTGGCTGTGCGAATCCGATCGGAGCCACTGGGTCGCCGCCCACTGTGGAGGGGGTGGGTGCCAGGCGTGCGGTGCGGAGAGAGAGCGAGGGACTATCTGGGGGAGGAACAGTGCAGCGGCCGCCCAGTGCAGCGCTGAGCGTGGGAGAGAACCACACCAGACCAGACCAGGCAGCAGCAAGAAGAAGCTGGCAGCAGCGGCAGGTTAGGGGTTAGGGGGCGCAAATTACTTGCCTTGCCCCGGGTGCTGACAACCCACGCTATGCCGCTGGGTAAAGGGACCCCTGACCATTAGGTCCAGTCATGGACAACTCTGGGGTTGCGGTGCTCATCTCGCTTTATTGGCCGAGGAAGCCAGCGTACAGCTTCCGGGTCATGTGGCCAGCAGGACTAAGCCGCTTCTGGCGAACCAGAGCTGAGCACGGAAACACCATTTACCTTCCCGCCGGAGTGGTACCTATTTATCTACTTGCACTGGTGTGCTTTCGAACTGCTAGGTTGGCAGGAGCAGGGACCAAGCAACGGGAGCTCACCCTGTCGTGGGGATTCGAACCGCCGACCTTCTGATCAGCAAGTCCTAGGCTCTGTGGTTTAGACCACAGCGCCACCCGCGTCCTTTGGATCTGAGGGACCAGGGTTCAAATCCCCACTCAACCATGAAGCTCACTGGGCGACCTCAGGGTTGTTGTGGGGAATGAACGAGGAGGAGGAGGAGGAGAATTATGTATGCCACCTTGAGCTTCCTGGAGGAAAGGTGGGATACAAATGCAAAAAAATAAATCTAACAATAACCTTGAGTGGTAGGCTAGGCTGAGGAATAGGGTCTGGCTCAAAATTCCCCACTGAAGCTTTCAACTGAGTGGTGACTTGGGCCCAGACCTGAGTTCAGTGATATATCATACTATTTCAATGAAACAGAGCCCGTTAAGCTATGAAAGTGAAGAGTAAACCAAGTGGTTTAAAAACAAGAAAAGTCCTGTTGCAGCTTAAAAGGTCTTGCCAAATATTCTCTCAGGTCAAGGAACCACAGAGGAAGCTTATACCAGCCTCCTGCAAGCTTACTCCATTTATAGAACCATAGCATTGTAGAGTTGGAAGGGACCCCAAGTGTCATCTAGCTCAACTCCTGCAATGCAAGAATCTCAACTAAAGCATACCTGACAGGTGGCCACCCACCTCTGCTAAAAAAAAATCTCCAAAGAAGCAGAGTCCGCCACCTCTCCTTGGAGTCCGTTCCACTGTCAAACAGCTCTTACATACCCTCCAACATTTCTCCAATGAAAATAGGGACATCCTATTCCATAATAATAATTCTACTATTTATACTCTGCCCATCTGACAGGGTTGCCCCAGCCACTCTGAGTGGCTTCCAACACATATAAAAATATAATAAATCATTAAACATTAAAAAAATAAATCCCTATACAGCATTGCCTTCAGATGGCCTGGGGGTTAGACAGCTCCATACCCTCCAACTTTCTCTGATGAAAATAGGGACATCCTAAGGAAAAACGGGACCTTCCAGGATCAAATCAGAAACTGGGACAGCTTCTGTAAATCTGGAACTGTCCCTGGAAAATAGAGACACTTGGAGAGTCTGCTACTGTCAGAAAGTTATCCTGACGTTTAGCCAGAATCTCCTTTCTTGTAACTTGAATCCTTTGGTTTTAGTCCTACCCTCTGCAGTTGGAACCTAGTAATTTTGGACCACGAATCCCATCAGCACTGGCTAGCATGGCTGATGGCTGAGGCCAATGGGAGTTGTAGTCCAAAACAGCACCCAGATTTGGAAAGGCTGATTATATCATATGTTTGAAGGTGGCCCAAGGCTATAGTACTTGTGGTGGTTTTGCTACAACATACTTACAGGGTTAATGCTTCTGAAATTTCATTGACTTTTCAGATTCATTGATGTCAATGATTCAGGAAAGCTAATGAGGTCAGCCATAAACGTTTCTGCTTACAAACAACGATGTTAAATTCCTTTCTGTCATTGTCCATTCAGCTTTGTTTGCAAAGATGTAAGAAGTGACCCAGCCCTGCCTGTTAATTTGGAAATAGCTGCATTATGAGTTATACCCATAGCAGCAGAACTTACAATTGTTTACTGTAAGATCATTCACTGACAGTCCAATCCTATCTATGCTGTTTACTCAAAAGCAAATCCTAATATGTTCTATGAGACTTACTCCTAAGAAAGGGGAGTAAACCCCGCACAACTCCAGAATAGTGTCCCCAAGACAGATGGATGGTGCCTTGTAAGCCTCCTTCTGGCAACTCCTGCAGCCAAGCTGGTGCCAAACATCTGCTTTCCTTTGGACCACATCAGTGAGACCGAGAGGAGGGTCTTGTCAGGGCAGCCCAGAACCTCCATATACACTGCCCAGGCTTGCACTCCTGAGAGGAGGCACACTCCATTGTCTTTCGAGACAGACGGATAGCAACAAAAAATGTGACATGTAAGATGCAGCAAGCTTGATTTCTCCTGTTCTGGGAAGTTAAACCCAGACCAATGGCTTCAAGTTACAAGATTGGAGATTTTGACTGAACATCAGAAAGAGCCTTCTGACAGTAAGAACTGTTTGACAGTGGAACAGTCTCCCTCAGAAGGTGGTGGACTCTCCTTTCTTAGAGGTTTTTAAGAAGAGGTTGGATGGCAACTTGTCACGGCTGCTTTAGGGCTACTCTACAATTCTATAATTCTATGAAATAAACACTTATCTCACCAGGAAGTGCTGGCTTTTTTGTTTAGAAATTGATGGTTTAGAAATTGCTAAATGTTGGTTGATTCTATAGGACAATAGCCCTCTTCTGTTTGTGATACGCAGGATTGTGATATTCATGGAATGTTTGCCAAGTCCTAGAAGGCATAATGTACATGAAACATAATGTTATAAGATTGGGGTTTTAAGCTGGGTGCCAGACTCCTCAAAGACTTCTCATTATTGGAATGGCCAGGCTATCCCCCTGATGAGGTGATAAACTGGGTGATGAGCCTTTATGGGGGGGGGGGGCGGATTAAGGAGCTTGGTGCAAGATGGCAAATGGGTGGGTGGGGGGCCTCCCTCAACAGATAAAGCCTGAATTTAGAGAATAGAGTTTGGAGCACTGGTGTGATCCAGAAGGAAAGCAGCAAGCTGGTGAGAGAGTCAGAGAGCAATGTTTGACTTCTGTTTGAATCCAAGGCTGAGGCTATGGGAGAAATAAGACCCTTTTGAGGTGTTGATGCTGTGGACCCCTCCATTGTAGCCACATTCTCTGTGGTCCTCACTGCAAAAGAAACCAAACCTTAGGTAAGTGCCTGGAACCCCTGGGATCTAGCAAGACTCAGAGACTGGGGATGGTGTGCAACAATAGGAACATAGGGAGCTGTCTTAAAATGAGTCATACCTTTGGTCCATTTAGTTATACTGACTGCAAGTGACTTTTCAGGGTTTCAAAGAGGGATCTCTTCCAGCCCTACCTGGAGATGCTGGGGGTCAAATTTGGGACCTTTTGCACACAAAACAGGTTCTCTGCCACTGAGCTAAAGCCCTTTCCTAAAGGGGTACAGCCTTGTTGTTAACATTGACAAAACCCCATCAGCCGAAGTGTCCTTTGCTGGATACAGCATTAGCAAAACTTGTGCCCATTCTTTTTAATTGGCCCACTCCCATGTTACGTATTTATTGTTTTATTTATTACAATTACATCCTGCTTTTGCTTCTATGGAACCCAGGGCGGTGTCTATTTACTCATGACCTCCTTGTGCTGCTGCCGATGACTCAAAGATGCATAATAGGACAGTGTCGCTAATAACAATGGTGCGTGCAAAACATAAGAATTAATTGGCTTCTGTAGATGATGAATAAAATAATTCTGGCAAGGAAAGGCCTAATAAGCAATTATAAAAAGAAGCTATGTTTTTCCCTCCTGTGATGTTTGCATTGTCTTACTGGGATTCTGACTGCATTATGTATCACAGCAGCGTTTAGGTCCTCTCTCAGCCTTGTTTTTAAATACACCGAAGTTCCTGTTTAGATGATGTATTTATGCCGGCTGTATTCACGGAAACAGGAGGACGAGGAGGAGGGTGAGGCAAGATTGCACCTGTTGGCCAAAACTCCCCTGTGCATGTTCCCAACAACTTCTGAACACAGTGATGCCGCTAGGGTTGGACCTCGGGGTAGAAGTGCAGGGTCCTGCAGTTCAGGAACACCCCTCCCCCAAGTGACCACCCAGGGAGTGGCAGGTGATGGAGCATGAAGATGCTGCTGCAACCATGCCAGGGCCCCACAAGACCAGTGCCGGTGGTCAGAGCTGCCTCCTCCTTGCTTGCATGCCACAGAAACAGACCCATGAGCCAAACGCAGGCAGAAGAAAAAGGCTGGAATGTGTCTGTAGTTTCTGCCTCCATCTGTCTCTGTGTGATTTTTTTCCAGTTCTTCAAGTGTTTTGATGTTTCAGATTTTTTAAATAGTTAATTGTAGGTCCATGTTGTGTTTTAATGTATTCTACAGGGTTTTTTTTTTACTTTTGTCGTAAACCGCTTTGAGATAATAAGTGGCCTATAACTTAATTAAATAAAACAATAAATAACAGCACCATCAACTAGTACCCTGGAGCATGATGCTTCTGATTCCGGAGGTAACGTTTTGACACTTTTTCTTTAATATTTGTAAATATATATGTGGAATGTGATTAATAAATAACCACATTATTTGTTTTGTTCTTAAATTCATCTTCTGTTGTTTTCTCTGTGTGTGTTGCTTTTAACTGTTCCTATTATATTTTGTCCACTGCCTTGGGACATATGTGGAAGGCATTTAATAAATAACAATAGCAATTCAAAATTCAAAAACTTTTCACAAGTAGCACTGTGTGGCTGAGTCAGAGAAGTTATAATGTCTGATTTTTGTGTGTGTGTGTTTCTTATATTCTATTGGAAGTTGCCCAGAGTGGCTGGGGCAAGCCAGTGAGATGGGTGGGGTACAAATTATTATTATTATTATTATTATTTTAAATGATATTTATTGAAAAAAGAGTTTTTTTTAAAAAATTACACAAAAGAAAAAACAAGACAGAAAAATAAAATAAAATAAAATAAAATAAAACCATCATTCTCCAATTCTCCACTTTCAAGACCTTCTTTCCTTGACCTCCTCCTCCTCCCTTTTCCTGTATCCTGTTTTATAATAATCACAGCAAATCCTTTCCATAATTCATAGTATTCTGTCATCACATTACCTTGATCTATTTTCATCTTACCTTATAGAAAACCTTAAAGTTTAAAACTTAAACCTTAATTTTTACCAACTTCTCCTAAACCATAACATTCTTACCTAGTTCTTTAGACATTTTTATAAGAGCCAAATAGTTTCATTTCAACATTTTCCTAACATTCATCAATTTTATAAAACAGTCGTAATGATAAGAATAAAAGAAAAAAGCAATCCAGTCTTCATCCAACGTCCCTTCCTCCTGGTCCCGGGTTTTGTCAGTCCTTTTTATCCTATTAATCTAGCACATTAACCTGGCAATCTTATATCCGAGGCCCTCAAGTCTCTTCCATGTCCCTTTCGTAACTCTTCTTTATATTTCCCTTTTATTCGTGGGAACTCCAGCTTGGTAGTGTTTTTGACCCTTTTCAGCAAGACGATCCCTTTTCCATAGTCCAGGATAGGCTCGATGTAGTATTTACAAGCATGCTCCAGATTCCCTTCAAAATTGAGAGCCCCCACAGCTCCAAACATCTGATGGCCCTTTCCAGACTTGAAAAGTCCAAATCTCCCTGTAAAGGGGGGTCTATCCAACCCCCCATTTCCAAACCAAACCAGATTTTATCTTTCCAAGTCTGATTTTTTCCAAGTTCATTTATCAAATCCAAGAGTTTATATTCCTGCTGGGCCGCAGCTCCCTCCGCCTCTGGCGCCCAAGATTCAGCAAGGTCCTCTTCTTTCAGTTGTTCTGTCATGGCACGCTCCTGTTTTGATTCCTGGGTGGGCTCCATATAGTTTCCCACTACCTGTTCAAAGGTTCTGGCCGCATTAGTCATGAAATCCGTCTTCTGACTTAACTGATCCAATAGGGTATTTATTTTACAGAAAGCACCCAACAGTGCTTCTGAAAACATTGTCCTACAAGGTCACAAATCCTTTCCCACAGTTGTAATCAGTGACAGCTGCAAGTTCCCAGGAATTAGTTACAATTTCACAGTTCCCCACTAGGGGGAGAAACTTCTGGTTGTTCTTTTTCTTGAAAACAATAGCAACAAAGTTTCTTTTTAAAGATATTTTGTCCATATTTGTTCTTTTAAAAGACGAAGGGAAACAATGGAGTCACAATGTTTCTCTTCTTTTAACTATCTGTCAAAGACATTTGTTTCTGGTCAATGAGCTTCAAACGTCAATTCTGACACCCCGCTCCAGGGTCAGGACGGTGGAAGATTACTTTGCTTTAGATTCACTTCTGCAGGTTTAAGCAGCTCAGAAAAGGTCCCCCTTCTTCCCCTGCTACCGAAGGGGGGTTCAGCGATTTTAAATGATGAAAGTTGATCCTTTAAAAGTGATTTTTAAGGCTCTAGTTTGCGTTGTCTTTGCTTTGTTCTGACTACGAGGAAACGGAAGGGTGACTTCCTGTTTAAACCTTCCCGTTTCAGTACCAAATTAGGGTTAATTTTTAAGTCCAAATTCCTTTTTATTTCGCCAGTTCTTATTTGAAGTCCAAATATTCAATGTTCCAGTACTCACGGTTGGTTGTTTAAATGCCAAATTGTCCCAGGAAAAAGGCAGCGCTCTCCGGCAACGACTATGCGGCTTCGCTCCGCAGAAAAAGCAATTGACTCACAGCACCGCGCCACTTCCCCCTCTTCACTTCGGAGCCCGTTTGTGGGTTCCTTTGTGGGTTGGGGGGGCGCTAAGGGTGCCCGCCGAGTCCCACGGTCACAGGCTTCATCCGCCTGTGATTTCCAGAAGGGTCCCCGCTACGCCGCAGCGGAAAAGACCCGTTTCATGCGGAGCTGGTCCCTCCAGTTCAGAGGGAGTCCGCCATTGCCGGTGACGCCACCCCGGAAGTCCTAAATTATCATTATTATTAGGGGCTGCCTGCCCTGCTTTGCCACCTGAGGCAAAACAGGAAGTTGCCATCTCCTGCCCCCACTACCAAAGCCTCACTTACAGGGGTGTGCAGCGACCTCCATCAAGAGCTTGCTGGAAACTGCAGCAGTTGTGCAATCCTGGCAGGGGCGGAGCACCCGCAAGAGTGCTGCCCCATGGGATTCCGCTGCCTCAGGTGGCTGCTTCAGTCTGTCTTATGGGTGGGCCGGCCCTAGGCCAAGTCCAGCTGACGTTTTCCACAATGACCCAGGGTCATGCTCTGTAAGGGGAATTGTGGGTGATGATTATGGCAGTTCTAACCAGGGAACTGATGATTTCGTGCCACCCCCCAACATTTCTCCGATGAAAATAGGGACACCCTATATAATAATAATAGTAATAATAATAATAATAATAATAATAATTTATTATTTATACCCCACCCATCTAACCGGCTTGTCCTACCCACTCTGGGCAGTTTCCAACATGTATAAAAACATGATAAAAGATTAAACATTTAAAAAAACCCTTCCTTATACAGGGCTGCCTTCAGATGTCTTCTCAAGGTTGCATAGTTACTTATCTCCTTGGCTCAGGAGTCAGATATCTCCATACCCTCCAACATTTCTCCCATGTAAATAGGAACATCCTAAGGAAAAGCAGGACATTCCCAGATCAAATAAGAAACCGGGATGGCTTCTGTAAATCCAGGACTGTCCCTGGAAAATAGGGACACTTGGAGGGTCTGTGATTATGGCTGTTCTAACCAGGCCTGCTTGTTTATTTACCTTTCCATTTGCTGGGTTTGGGGCATTGCTTAGAGCACCACGAAAGTGTACATTTTACACTCCTCATTAAAACCGAAGGAGTCTTGGCTGTGCTTTGCCTTTCGACTTGCACAGAAACACACTCCCCGCAACTGCACCACTATGTAATTTGTTCATTGATATTCCCCTCAGACCCTTTGTTGTAATCACCATTGAACTCTGGGCTGCCAGAATTAGAACAGCACAGATTTTTGAATTTTCCTTTCCATTCACAGTTTGTTCGGTTACTTAATTGCTCAGACTAAAAAAGCCTATCTAAATTCTAACCACAAGCCAACTGAACTGCCAGCCAGACAGCTTGCCCTCCCTTTACTTAATTCACTCTCGAAAGCTAAATGAGAATGGATTTTTAACCAGGAATACAAACTGACCTATGAGGTACCTGTGCTGTACCTGAATTGGCAGGCTAGTGCTTAAGCCAGGCTTGTAAAGACCAGGCTTGTAAAGCCTGGTGTGTGTGTGTGTGTGTGTGTGTGTGTGTGTGTGTGTGTCTTAGATCTGGCCTTGGAGGAGGATGACAAAAATCAAGGATTCAGAGGTCCGAGTTATTCAGATTCCTTCCTTCTCGTAAAATTGATAAGGTGGCTGCACCACTTTCATTTCACAGAGACTGCTTAGAATGTACCCTTAGCATTCATTCTAGGAGACTGGAGGCTTGCTTTTTTTTAAAAAAAAGGAAAGAAAGAAAGCTCAGCGTCTGGGATCCCTGCCCAGGGGTGCCACTGGAAGACTGAATGGGTGCTGTGGCACCCATGGGCTGGTGACTCCTACTGAATAAACTGGTCCCTGTCAGTGGTCCAGCTGCAGTATTCTGGAACCAGCTGAACTGTCTCTGTCTGGAAGACCAGGCTGTGGGTTATACCTTCTGATCTAGCGAAGTGGCTTTCAGGCGTTGCTGTGGAGGTTCTGTAACGCAGGACTCTTCCCAGGTTCCCCTGTCTGGTGCCCAGGGAGCCTGAAGAAGCAGCCATCAGGAGGTAATTAATGGAGCAGCTGAATATCATTTAATAAACCTAGGACAAAACGAGAGAGGCTTGCTAATGAATAACTTACACAGAATACTTGCTTCTTAGCCTGAGAAATTGTTACCGTCTTTTGAGATGATGTCTTGCAAGGATTATGTTTGAACCAGGAATATATTATTGAATGCTTTTGCATGTACTTTCCAGGGCTTTGCTCTTGGGAAACGATCTGTATGGGGGGGGGGGGGCAAGAGGGAAGGCGACAGCAAGAGTGCCTTGCCATTTAATTATTAGAATGCTAATGAAATGTGGCAAATTTATGCAAATCCGCCTCTCTGCTGAAGCTGTGCCTTTGGCTCAACCTGGGGTGCAGAGGTTTATGAGAATCTTTGCATGCTTCTCCTGCGGATCTGAGCTCAGGGCTCATGAATCTTTCAGAAACATTTTTTTAAGGAAACCACCCCACCTCCTACACAAAAGTACTTTAGGATGTGTCTTAAATAACAAAGACAGCAAAGTTTGAGCAGCATGGGTAATGAGTGCCGGCCTTAAAATAAAACGAAAAACTGAGCTGGAGGGATATTCCTTTTTATCGCAAGCAGGGAGGGAACAGGCTGAGGCTGCTGGATCAGACCAATCTGATGGAGCCTCCTGCTTCCTACAGCAGCCGGTCAGATCACTCTGGGAATCACTGGTATTCTGATCTGGAGCCTTTTCCTCCATGCACCTGCATAATCCCTTTTAAAAGCTGCCTGTGACCTGACCACATGCTACTCCTCTGAGCTAGCAGACCACCCCAAATAAGACCTTGGCTCAGATATAGCCAGGGGCAGCTCTGCTATGAAACGAATGAAGCTTCAGCTTCAGGGGCCCAATCCTAGAGGGGCCCCAGGAGCAACTGTAGTCCACCTTGCTTATCGTTTTGGGGTCTAGTAGACCCAACTTGAGGGATTTTTAATGCTCCGTTATTGGAGGCAGCTTCTGAGGACTGGTTGCTAGGAATCACAAGTGGGTGAAATGCTGTTGTGCTCAGGTCCTGCTTACATGCTCCTCATAGACATCTGGTTGTCCACTATGAGAGGATGTGATACGATAATCTTTATTGTCACTGTCCCATACAGAACAATGAAATTGAAAATTTTTTACATCAGATGTTCAATAAGCAACAAGCCTGCTATCCCAGCTATCCCAGCCTGGTTAGCCCCCTAAAAACTCTGATACCCCATAATTAAATACAATATACTCCCATACAATATACTCATGCTGTCCTGACTCATTTGGAGAAGCAAGGGAACTATGCGAGACTGTTATTTGTAGACTTTAGTTCTGCATTTAATACTATTCTTCCGCATAGATTGGTGCCCAAATTATTAGACCTTGGACTTCCACTATGTTTGTGCAGGTGGATATTAGATTTTCTATCAAACCGTTCCTAAAGGGTCAGGTTGGGTTCCCACGTCTCTGCGGATCTCATCACGAATACGGGGACGCCGCAGGGGTGCGTGTTGAGCCCGCTTTTATATATGCTCTATACAGCTGACTGTGCCCCCAAATACCCCAGTAATAAGATTATTAAGTTCGCAGATGATACAACAGTGGTTGGTTTAATCACAGCTGGAGAGGGGGAGGCGGCCTATAGGAAGGAAGTTGAGCAGTTGGGGGAGTGGTGCAGGAAAAACAACTTACTCCTTAACTTAAAGAAAACAAAAGAGATCACTGTGGACTTTAGGAAATGTAAATTGAATATTCAGACACTTATTATTGAGGGGAAGTGCGTGGAACAGGTCTCGGTGTTTCGATTTCTGGGAATGGAGTTGAGAGACGACCTAACCTGGGGAGAGAACAGCAAAGACCTGGTGAAGAGAGCACAACAGAGGTTATATTTTTTGAGAATCCTCCGGAAAAACAATCTCTCAAAGGACCTGTTGATGGCATTTTACCATTGCACTGTGGAGAGCGTACTAACTTATGGTCTGTGTGTATGGTTTGGGAGCTGCACGGCCAGGGAAAAAACAATGCTATCCAGGGTTGTAAAGACTGCAGAGAGAGTAATTGGGTGCACTCTTCCCACCTTAGATCAAATCTCTGCTGCCAGGTGCCATAAGAAAGCAGCAGAGATAGCATAGGATAGTACGCACCCCGGAAATGATCTCTTTCAGCTTCTGCCTTCTGGAAGAAGGTATAGGGTTATAAAAGCCAGAACTAGCCGCCTGAGAAACAGTTTCTATGCAAATGCAATTCTGGTTCTAAACACAGCATAAGCGGTTTCTACAGTATAGTGTATTTTAAAATAGGGTTTTATTTTAGGGGTTTTTGAATGTTTTATGTAGTTTTGTAGTAGTTTTATGTAGTTTTGTGGTAGTTTTATGTAGTTTTTATGTAGTTTTATGTAGTTTTGCAATTTCATTGTCCTGCATGGGACAGTGACAATAAAGATATTTCGTATCGTATAGAGACTACCTTACACTGCATTTAAAACCAAAACTGCATTTGGATAGAAACTGTTTCTCAGGCTGCTAGTCCTAGTCTTTATAATCCTGTACCTTCTTCCAGAAGGCAGAAGCTGAAAGAGATCATTTCCGGGGTGCGCATTATCCTGCACTATCTCTGCAGCTTTCTTATGACACCTGGACACATAGATTTGATCCAAGGATGCTAGACTAGGTGGTCCTCTGGCCAGCACAGCTCTTCTTAGGTTCTTCCCATCCTGTTGTTTGGCCTTTGGGTTCATGCACTTCAAGGAGGAAAGAAGATGTGAATTCTTCTGTTGCGCTACCCATATCAAGACTAAGGTTTGGACTTGTAGCAATGGTGCCAAGCTGGCCCTACTATTGGGTGAAATGAGGCAATTGCACCAGGCTGCACGATTCCTGGGCCCAACTTGGCAGAATAAACAGGAATGTCTTCATGCAGCAGTGGCCCAATTTGAAGTATCACTACAGGCCTCAACTAGAGCCAGGGCTTTTTCGGCTGCGGTTCCAACCTGTTGGAACGCTCTGTCACAAGAGACAAGGGCCCTGCAGGACTTGACATCTTTCCGCAGGGCCTGCAAGACAGAGCTGTTCCACCAGGCCTTTGGTCAGGGCGCAGCCTGACTCCCTCCTTTGGCAATCTTTACAAAACTTTAGTTTATGGTTGCCATCAATTTTGATTTTAATTAATTTTTATAATGTTTTTATAATGTTGCACTATTTTAGTGTTTTTAGCCGCCCTGAGCCCGGCTTCGGCTGGGGAGGGCGGGATAGAAATAAAATTTATTATTATTATTATTATTATTATTATTATTATTATTATTATTACATCTTATGGGATGTTAGGACCATAGTGGGATGGAATAACTATTGAAGTTTTTCCCTTCCACTCTGCAGTCAGGGAATATCTCAGGTGTCGAGATATTCCCTGACTGCAGAGTGGAAGGGAAAAACTTCAGTAGTTATTCTCTGTTCACTTTGTCTCAGAGATGGTGCTCACATTATGGGGGGAACAAATGTGGCCCTTAATGAAACCCACAAGCCCTCCCCCTAATTTGGTCAAAATCACACCCCTTTTCCTTCTAACAAAAGGGTCACTGGAACCCCCCTCCCATTCAAATGGCTGCCTGAGCCCAACATCTGGTTCCCGGCAACTGGTATCATTTGATCAAAATTCTTTGCTGGATGCATGAGACAAACTTGTAAGATCTTGCCTTCCTCTCCTGAGACACCATTTCCTACAAATCAGACCCCCTTCAATGACACGTATGGAAGCTCATCGCAGGGCTAGGCTGCAAGTCATAGTTAAATATGAGATCAGAGTATACAGAGAAGGTCTGTTTATTGGGGCATTGCTGCCACCTGGTGGACAATGATGGTATGAGGGAAAAGATGTTTCACCTAGGGGAGTTTCTGGCTGGCTGCTTCCAAACCCAAATAGTGCAAAGAGGGCCTGAGGGACTGGAAGACTCTTTGAGTCTGTTTTTTTTTTTTTTATCTTCTGTGGTTTTTTTTCCCCCCAGTGCTCGAAATTAGTTGTTTTAATTGATTTTATCAAAAATTTTGTTTTATTCTTTTTCCTTTCCTTTCCTTTCCTTCTTTAAGCCTCCTTCTGGCAACTCCTGCAGCCAAGCTGGTGCCAAGCGTCTTCCTCTACTTTCCTTTGGACCACACCAGTGAGGCTGGGGGGGGGGGGGCGGATCTTGTTGTCTTGGCAGTCCAGGACCTCCATACATGCTGCCCAGGCTTGCGCCCCAGGAAGGTCACTTCAATACTGCTAATGAAGTGGTTTTTTTTCACCTGGGGAGGTGCCATGGACATAGCAAGGATTTTTGTTGGGGGGGCAGGACTTTTGTTAGCGCGGGGGGAGGGGGGAACCGACGTTACTGGTTACAGTGGTACCTCAGGTTACAGATGTTTCAAGGTACAGATGCTTCAGGTTACAGACTCTGCTAACCCAGAAATAGTACCTTGGGTTAAGAACTTTGCTTCAGGATGAGAACAGAAATCATGCAGTGGCAGCACAGCAGCAGCAGGAGGCGCCATTACCTAAAGTGGTGCTTCAGGTAAAGAACAGTTTCAGGTTAAGAACGGACCTCTGGAACGAATTAAGTTCTTAACCCGAGGTACCACTGTAGTTAGTTAGGTATTTCTATTGTTTTACTTGATGGGGGGCAGCTGCCCCCCCCCGGCTATGCCCAGGGCTGGATTTAGATTTGATGAGGCCCTAAGCTACTAAAGGTAATGGGGGCCTTTATATGTCCAGCTGTCCTTTGTCAACAACAAATTGTTGCTGTTTTTTGTGTTGAATATATGCTATATGGTAATTTATGGACCTAAAAGGTATCTAAAGCCATTTGCATATAACAAAATATGTATTTTATCAAAGTAATTGTTGAACTGAAATACAATTAGGGAGAAGTATATTAATAGTGAATTTTTTGGGGGGTCCCCAAGAGAGTGGGGCCCTAAGCTATAGCTTGTTTAAAGGTAAAGGGACCCCTGACCATTAGGTCCAGTCGTGACCGACTCTGGGGTTGCGGCGCTCATCTGGCTTTACTGGCTGAGGGAGCTGGCATACAGTCATGTGGCCAGCATGATTAAGCAACTTCTGGTGAACCAGAGCAGCTCATGGAAACTTTACCTTCCCGCTGGAGTGGTACCTATTTATCTACTTGCACTTTGATGTGCTTTCGAACTGCTAGGTTGGCAGGAGCAGGGACCGAAGAGCTCAGCCCGTCGGGGGATTCGAACCGCCGACCTTCTGATCAGCAAAAAGGCCGTGTTTCATTAGCACGACCCCAATTAAAGCCACCCAGATGTTCGTGCAACATCTGCTCGCAATGCAACTCGTAAATGCCAAGGAGAACAACGGCGCTGACTCTCAGGGCAGCGCGTAATAGGACGGCGACCTCGCAGTTCGATCCTATGCTCTGCGCACCAAGGATCGGCAGAAAGGCGCAGGAACCTCAGCTGCGCCCTCTCCCGGCCGCCGGCAGCCTGGCCGCTTCTTCCAGATCGCAGGAGGCACCTCCAGAGCCCAGCCTCTTGCGGGGTGGAGCCCCGGAACGCCGCCCCGCGCCCGCTTCCTCCCCCGCTCCTCCTGTCGGGTCGAAGTGGGAGGATCCCGGCAATCCCCATTGCTCCCCTGGTCTCTTTCTGGAAGGGAGCGCAGCTCAGCGGCTCCTCAGAGATGGGGATGGAGTGGCGGGCGCGCGTCGCTGCTGCGTTCTGCCTCCTTTGCGTTGCTGGATCCGTCCGGGCAGGAAGACCACCGTCAGGTGCTGTTGGAAGCGGGGCGGGCAAAAGAGGAAGTTTAGCGGGGTTGGAGGGCGTGATCGTGCAGGGAATGATCCGAGGCGTCCCGTGGCTGTCGGGGAAAGCCCAGAAGCAGGACCCGCCGCTTGCAGATAGATGGGGAGCGGGGAATTCGGGACGGGTACGAGTTTGGGAGCTTGGGATGCTAGCAGTGCCTCTCCACCCCCCACCCCGCAAAAAGAAACCCCAAAACCTGGCTGTCCCTGCAGGTATTTTGTACCGCAACCCCTATTGTCCCTGACCGTTGACGGGGTCCACTAGTGTAGATGGGAGTTGCAGTCCGGTAGTTTCTGGAGATCGCCAGGTTGGGAAAATCTACTTGTGAGGAGTTTGCAGGGTGAATGGAGTGCAAATCAGGTGAGCAGAAGGATCCAGGTGCCTTTATCAAGAACTGTTGCCTGCAGAAGGGAGACTGTCCAGGACTGTCCGGAGGTCACTGCGGTTAGGTAGCTTGAGGCCAGCACCCCATGCAGCTGGATTAATCCTATTTGATTAATTTTGCAAACTGCTCTGAGGTATTCTACAATCAAGCGGCATATAAATTTCATAAGGTCTGTGAGGTAGTTTGGGGTGTCATGGGAGGTTAGCAGGGGGTCAGTTATTAAATTCATTATTGGCTCAATTGCAAAGATGTTTAGGATGGTTTGGAGGTCATCCTCAGAGTGTGCACACACTATGTTGTCATCAGCATAGTGAATGGTTCACTTTGACAGCCATTGTTATCTGTGATTGTTGCTGTCATATTATCATGGAGGAGTCGAATAGTGTTCACAAATTTATCTGGGCAGTCAAAATTGGCCTCCACAGTCACTTACAGACTCACTTTTAAAACCGTGTTTATGGAAGACAGTCTTACTCGGCTACAAGTGATCGCCAAAGAAGAAGAAGAAGAAGAAGAACTCAATTGGCATAGGTCTTTGTAGGATTTCTGCCTTGAATACCAAAATGCTCAGCGCATTACACTGCAACGGTGCCATTTATTTCTTCAATCCCTTTGGAAGAATGCCTAAATATCCCTTAAGTTAGTTTGATGGTGTTAATCCCTTTAAAATGGTATTATTGTACATGGGGCGTTGATCTGCTGCTAGTTTTTCTAACAGGGTTAAGCAGTTAAAATTAGCGACTGATACATCCCACTCTTCTCATTGTTTCCGTCTAAAGCATTGACTGATAGTGCTAACACTTTCCTATTAACTCTTTGGCTTTCAAGATGGCATGAATGTCCTTTTCATCGTTGCTGACGATCTGCGGCCTGCATTGGGCTCTTACGGCGACCCAGTAGTGAAATCTCCAAACATTGATCAGTTGGCTTCACGCAGCGTTGTATTCCAAAATGCTTTTGCACAAGTAAGCAACACAACATTATGTAAACTTTTACCACTCTCTCTGTTTCTGGTGCTCAGGTTGTGTCACTTTGTGTAGACAAAATGTCTACCAACCCATTATATTCATATGTTGGTAATCTCACGTTTCTCTGCTGACGACAATCTGCAAGGCCATTTACAGTTTTCCCCTTTTTCATATGGCAGGTGTTGACTAATCCTAAAGGATTAGTCGTAGTCATGGAGAATGGAGTTATCCAAGGCTGTTCATGATTTTTGCTGCAATGTGTCTTCGTACAAACTGGCTGGGCAAAGGAAAATGTGTCACTTGATGCTTAAATATCAGTTCATTGTGATGTCAGGTGGCCTTGGTGAAGACTTGATGTTTTCATCCACAAAAAATGTTTTTGATTTGAGTTCCTACTGAAATGAGGCTGCATTTTAATGTTGTATTTTAATCTTGTTTTTAAGTTGTAGTTCAATTAATTGTTTTATACCTGGTGTTAGCCGCCCTGAGCCCGGTCTTGGCTGGGGAGGGTGGGGTATAAATAAAATTTAATAATAATAATTTAATAAAAAGCCGTCCCTGTCTGTCAAAGGTAGGCCATAGGGTGGCAGGTAGGGAAGGCAGGGGTCTGGCCTCTTCGCGGGATTGGCTCAGATGTTCAGGAGCACTCAGTGGTTTGCCACTGAATAGCAATTGCTGGAGCGGGGGAGGCTATTATTGTCATGTCCTTGAGGTGTCTTAGCAACCAACAAAGATGTTGGATGTTCCTGCTTCAAACTGATAGTGAAGGCCACTTGACGAGAGACTACATGCTGTCCTATGAATCTGCTTGCTTGCTTGCTCAGATTAGTACCAGAGAGCTACTTTACACTGAAGTGGACTGTTTGCCTTTAGAGCTCAGTGTTGTCCACTCTGACTCACATCAGCCCTTGGTCTTATTTCATGCCAGTGGCAAAGGAAGGAAAAACTGGGAGGAAAAGGGATGGCAGAGAGAAAAAGAGAGAAGCCCCGGCTGCTACTGGTTCTTTCTCCCACTCGCAGTCAGCATCTAGGCTCCAACAGATTCTCCTTGACAGAACGTGGTCCTCAAAACAGTTTCTGTGTCCTTTGGCAGAGAAAGGACTGTCCCTTCAGCCTTTGCCTGGAGCTATCAGGGACTGAACCTGAGACATCTTGCATTCAAAGCATGTGCTCTGCCAGTGGTCCAGGGCTGCAGGAGGTCAAAGACTTGTTGCTATTTCTGCAGGAGAGTCCCTGTCTCTGGCATCCCTGAGCCAATCAGCATCAAAGGGATGATTCTTGGCCTCTGTGTGCTCCAAAGGGAAGCATTTAGGAACACCAAAAGCACGAGGGGCTTCCATTCCAAGAGAATGGTGAGCAAGTCATGTTACATACAATGCAACTTCATGGAAAACATAACTTACGTCACTCTAAAAGAAGCTACTGGAGCCCTCCAAACCATTTGCCTATGCACATGTATAGAAAACAGCTGAAAGGCAACATATGGGATCTGTGTGGATCATTACAATCCATCCCTCATTGTAAAAACTTAGTAGGTTGTATAATCTTAGTAGGGGGTGCAGCTGGGGTGTAGCTGCGACTATCATGAGGGGATCTTGCACTTCTGAATTTGCCACCACACTATTGTCTACCACTGAGCTATGGCCTTCCTCTCCTTTCCCCCCAGCAAGCTGTCTGTGCCCCAAGCAGAGTGTCATTCCTCACTGGGCGGAGACCTGACACCACCAGGCTCTATGATTTTAATTCCTACTGGAGAGCGCACGCGGGAAATTATTCCACGTTGCCACAGTACTTCCAGGAAAATGGCTACATCACCCTCTCCGTAGGGAAAGTGTTTCACCCAGGTAAGCTCTGAATTGGAAGGATGAGATCTCTGCAGAACCCACTTTTCCGTAAGCCAGGTGGCTTTTAGAATTTGGAGAATTAATTTGAAAGGATTCCCCCACTCCACTCCTGGACATTTATTCTGCTGCTTCTGTTTTTCAGGGGTTTCATCAAACCATAACGATGACTATCCGTACAGTTGGACCACCCCTGCTTTTCATCCCTCATCCGAAAAATACGAAAACACAAAGGTGAATGGATGCTATGGCTAATTATTTCTACCATTATTATTATTATTATTTTTAAGTAATTTTTATTAAGGTTTCAGTAAAAAGTTAAACAGAAAAACATAAAAAAAATACACAAATACACAGTACATAATCCAAAAAAAGAAGAAAAACACAGAGAGCAGAAAACAAAAAAAAAAAGGAACAGAACAATTAAAAACAATATCACCTTTTCATTTCCATTTTTAAATTTACTTATTTTCTGGACTTCCTCATACCTCCCTCTTTTGTATTCCAATCCAAATTGTTTGTCCAGCAATTTCTTTTCCATATTTCTACCATTATTAACTGGGCTGCACTGCTGGTGTGCGTGGCTGATTCGCAGAGATATGGAGGCTACAGTGCTGTGCCTAGTTAACTTGGGAATTATCTTAATTGAACTTAGTGATATTGCCTTCTAAATAGGCGTGTGTAGGTTTGTGCTACTGGACAAGTCTTGCTTTCAAGGACGTTGCAACCTAAAGCCAGTAGTGCAAATTTAAACCAAACTAGACTTTAATTTTTGTTGGATTTAGCCAACAATAAAGCTTTTGATTTATTTATAACCAGCACCCACATACCCATTGTTGCTTGGGAATTCTAAGAAACAAACAAACATCAGTTCAGTTTCTAAGTCAGTGGTTAAAATCAGATGGAAAGGTTCAATCTGCCATCTTGATTTAAAATGGCATCCGGCTGCATCCAAACATAGATTAAAAAAAAAAACCCTTCTCCTTGATCCCAGGAACCATCATAAAAAAATTGATGACAATATCTTAAGGAGCCCAAATGCATGGCGAACAAACAACTTTCCAAAATATATAGTAGATGGGTTATAGTGTGTTTATCATTTAAATGTTGTACTATGCATTATCGTTTTTAATGGTTTCTAAACTACATGGAGAATTCTTGTTATATGGGTGGTATAAAAATGGAAAAAAGGAATGAAATAATAAGTAAAGAAAAATAATTTGTATTCTGCCTCTCCCCGAAACATAAATTTGTGTTCAAAGTAGCATACAAATTCAGGTCTAATCTAACTGTAAAGTAGAAATACATTGGAATGAGATGAGGATAAGAAGGAGTGTATGTGCACAATTGCAGCTACAGTTAAATAAAGTTTGGAGATAGCTGGGAATGAAAATT
The DNA here is from genome assembly GCF_964106645.2 of Podarcis pityusensis. NCBI lineage: Eukaryota > Metazoa > Chordata > Lepidosauria > Squamata > Lacertidae > Podarcis > Podarcis pityusensis. The sequence continues at coordinate 42,648,700 of NC_138044.1, forward strand.
AAGAAGATAAGCCAAAGTTCATGGGAAGGGTTAGATTTTGAGGAGGGCTTTGAAGAAAGAGGGGAGATGAGATATATGGGGAAATGACTTTGGCAGGTTATAGGGACATATTTTTGTTTACTCACGGGACCATTAAGAAAGTCTTCATACATGAGTAGCAGCAGTCAAAGTGGTGTGGGCAGGGGGAGATGAAGGCCCCAGAGACCCTCCCAGCTGCACAAGCTACCCATAAGCAATTCGCTTGGGGGTGGCAGGTGCCAGACGTTCGACAGGGAACATGCTTCCATTCCATGGGAGGACCACTAACAGTGACTCTGCTGAAGACCTAAGGGATAAGGCAAGGATATCCGGAGGGTATCAGGAGATCCTTAAGGTATCCGAGTTCCAAGTTGTTAAGAACTTTGTGAATCAATACAATAGGCTTGTGTTGATTTCACTGAGACTTTTTGCCTTGTGATTTGTTTTTGATCCCAGTGCCCCTCTCAGGAGACTGTTTTCTTCTTTTAAAGGTTTGCAAAGGGAAAGATGGAGAACTTCACGCCAACCTTATCTGCCCAGTGGATGTTTCAGAGATGCCCGAGGGGACCTTGCCAGATATCCAGAGCACTGAGGAAGCGATTCGTTTATTGAACATTGTGAAGGAGAGCAAGAGCAAGTTCTTCCTGGCTGTTGGGTATCACAAACCCCATATTCCATTCAGGTACCCCCAGGTAAGGAAGCCTGAATAGAAGAGCCCGTCTGAAAGAAATGCGCAGTCCTAGACAGTTGTTCTAGATCAATGAAAATCACATGGGGTTTGGAATTTGGTTGGCCAAAAATGGTTTGGTTGCTTGACCCTCTAGATCAAGTATGGGAAACTGCGAGGTGGACAGCCAGTGGTGACTTATCTCTCCCATTTGACCATCCGAATCAATGCTAGCGAAACTGAACATGTTGCCTTTGGCAATGCAACAGGGGAAATTCCTGAAAATACAACTTGTAGAGAGACCGTGCCCCTGCGGACAGAGGCAGATAGAATCAGTCATGCATGTTCTTTTGCACTGGCCCTGGCATCAGACAATTTGATCTACGTTTATAATCAGTTGGTTGTTAGTAGGGAGTAGCATGCAGAGGAATGGAAAGTAGCCTTCCTTATGTTTTCTCAGAATGGGGATAAGATGGAGATATTAGCCAGGTTTCTGCAACACGCAGCGAGGGTTTGCGAATATTATACAACATTAACTCAAGTGTTAGATGCAGGTTTTGATGAGTGATTTTATGGTATGTTCCAATAAAGGTTTGAGAATTTGAATTTGTGTGGGGAACTGGATCCGGTCAATGGGTTGGAGCCTTATCTCCCCGCACCCACAGGGACCAATTTTCACAGGTGGGTGATGCAGTCAGTGGCTCCCTTGGGTGGAGTTTCCATCTACATGGGGTTCTTCAAAGTTCTCCCTAGTCACAACACGGCTGCTGCCACACGCCAAACACAGCATGTTGCCTGGTTGTAAGAACCACTGCAGAACAGCAGTAGAAAACCTGCAGCCTGTTTTTGTTTGCAAGCCTTGAAATGGCTCTTCTGAAATCTCTGCTCCAGGAATTTCTCAAATTATACCCCTGGGAAAACATCACACTGGCCCCTGATCCTGATGTTCCTAAAGGGCTCCCTTCTGTGGCCTACAATCCCTGGATGGACATCAGGCATAGGGAGGATGTTGCAGCACTGAACATCAGCTTCCCTTATGGGCCAATTCCAGAAGACTTCCAGGTAGGTGATATATTCCCTTTCTCTGCACTTAGCTGAAGTGCAAGTCAATGATCTGGCTGCTCTCTGCTCCAGGTTTTGCAGGTCCCTTGGGCAAGGTGCAATTCTTGGGCCCCCTGCTCCCTCCCTTTGGGAGCCTATATCCTTATGCCCACCAGCTGCTGCTGCTCCTCTTCCTCATCACTGCTTCCACCTATTTCCTTGCAAGGTATAGAGCTGCTGAGCAAGCAGGCAGCAACACCCACCTCTCTTGGGCACCAGCACGGTTGTCTGGACCAGAGTGAGAACTAGTGGCTCACGCAGTGCTGGACAGGAGGAGCAGGCCCGAGGGGCGTTCTTGTCAGTAGCTCCCTTGCTGGGCTGCTGGCCTTTGGCAGATGTCCAAGCATGCAGATCCTTAGTGCTCCTGGATCTCGTTCTGACATGGGAGTAGGGAACTTGGGGAATCCTTAGCTTTTGGGGTTTGCTTTATGGCAGAACGTTTCAGGGCATGCTTCAGATTTGGGGGGAATGCGGGTGGCACCAGTCACAAAGTAGCTGCCATGGTGGCGGCAGGATGGTGGGCATGTGACATAACACCAGACAGGGACCGTGGCATAACACGAAATTAGAGAGACAGCCGCCTCGCAACAGCCTTATGCTTGGCATGGGAAAGTCAGCTGTGACCTGGTTGGTCCTTAGTATGGAGAAATAACATAATATTGATTACAAACACACACAGAGCCTCTGTTGTGATCTAATAACAGACAAAAGCTCCTTATTAATACTGGGATGGAGCCACTTGTGTCCCTTCCAGATATTGCAGGACTACAACTCCCATCAGCACCAGCCAGCATGGCCAGTGGTGAAGGATGATGGGAGCTGTAGTCCAACACCGTTCAGTAGGTCACAACTTCCCTAACCTTGGTATAATAAGTTGGGCAAGTAGGTTGCAAGCAGGTCTTCAGTGTGAAAAATACCCCGAGTCATAGCTGTCAACTTTCAGATTTGAAAATAAGGGATCAGCAGCCTCACCTGTCCCGGGGACAGTCTACGGGATATCTAACAATCCAGGATAGCAGCGGGAAGCAGTGGGAAACAGTGCTGGAATAAAGGAATTTCCCACAAAAAAAGGGAAGGTTGACAGCTATGCCCCGAGTCCTTATAGATGCTTTTTAGATAGTCCTTAGAGATAGTCCATGGATGCTTTTCTAATTTTTTTTGCAGCGGCAGATTCGTCAAAGCTACTTTGCATCTGTCTCTTACGTGGATACGCTGGTTGGGAGGTTGCTAAGTGCCCTAGATGACCTGGAGCTGTCCCACAACACAATCGTAGTGTTTACCGCAGACCACGGTAAGTTGTCTTGTTGACATATTAATACAGATCTTTCCAAACACTGTGTCGTGACACATTAGTGTGTCACTTGCAGTGTGTAGCTGTGTTGCATGAATGCTCTTCCTGGGGCTGGAAAGGGGTTAGTTTAACCTCCGGTTTGCTAGTAAAACTGAATCACTGGATAGCGAGATGATGCCTGTCTAAAAAGTGTGTCACCAACATGAAAAGTTTGGAAATCAATGGGTATCAGTGGCTATTAGTCATGAAGGATATATAGTAACTGCCTCCAGGACCAGAGATAGTTTACCTCTGAATACAAGTCACCTAGAATCAGGATTAGGACATTGCTGATGGACTTGGGTCCTGTTTGTGGGCTTCCCATGGGTTTCTGGTTTGCCACTTTGAGAACAGGACGTGGACTGAATTGGCCACTGGCCTGATCTAGCAGGGCTCTTGCGTTCTTACAAAGAATTGGCATCTTCATATATCGCAGGGGTAGCGAAGCATTGGCTCACCAGATGTTGTTCAACTGCAACTCGAATCAGACCCAGCAAGCACGGCTAATCATCAGGGATGGTGGAAGCTGCAGTTCAGCAACATCTGGAGGGCCAAAGGTTCCCTACACCTGTTACACGGCATCACCTCTTTTTTTGCTGGGTCAGGCTCTTTGTTCAGTGAAGGGATGGGAAACTTCTAGTCCTTCACATGTTACTGGACTACAGCTCCCATCATTCCTAGCCATTTGCCAGGCTAGCTGGCACACATGAGATTTGGAGTCTAGCAGCATCAGGAGGACTACAGGTTCCCTATCCTTGACCTAGCCCAATACTGGCAGATATATCCTTCGATGCAAGTTCCACCATCCCTGGCTATTGGCTGGCAGGGGCTGATAAGTGTTGGGAGTCCAATATCATTTGGAGGGCCGTGGGTTCCTCATTCCTGGTGCAGGTCAAGTGCCCAACTCTATATAAGGCAGTTTGCTACTTCCCTTCACTTTTTATTCACATACTATGTAGGGATATTTTTTTAAATTAGGCAACTAATATTGTAATTAATAAATGACTAAGTTAAAGTGGCCTATGGGGGGAAATGGGAGTTCCCCAAGGGTTCCTCACCAATCAGGTAAGTGGCTGTTTAACAAGCTTGTTTTTGTGGGTTCTGAGATAGTTGATTGAAAAACCTTAGCATCTGCTTTACCAATGAACATTCGTGTCCCCCCCACCCCCAACACATAGATGATGCTCTTCCTTCAATGTTTCTTGATCTTGTCTAGGCTGGTCACTGGGCGAACATGGCGAATGGGCGAAATACAGCAACTTCGATGTGGCGACCCGGGTGCCACTGATGTTCTATGTTCCAGGAATGACAGTCCCCACCTCTCACCTGGGAGAGAGGGTTTTTCCTTTCATCGATCCCTTCACACAGGATTCAAGCCCTGTTGCACAAGGTAAATCTTCAGAGTTTAATTAATGTTGTAAATATTTGGGCTGCAACATTTAATTGATTATTTGGTTGACTCGTTTTAAAACAAGCAAAGCAACAAACCGTTTGGTCAGTAACGAAGGTGCCCTGGTTAAGTGGACACATTACACACATTAATGTTTTAAACATACAGACATTAATGTTTTAAAATAAAAATATTTTTCTACAAAGCACTGTAGAGGGCCATCTTCAGAGCCATTTTACTGTCTTTCACAGGAAGGAATCCCTATTCCAAGATGATGCTTTGTGTTTTGTTTCAAAATTATTATTTTACTTATGCACATTTATGCCTCTTTAATTGTTTTACTTAATGACAGCACAACCTGATATGTTTTTCTACTCATCCATAGCTGTTGTGTGTGCCGTTTTAAATACTGGATTTTTTTTACTGTCCTTCTCAAAGTGTCGTGATTACTCGAAGCAAATCCAGTATTAAAACCTAGCAGAACAAAGCCATAAAATTCTCACGAAATCCCATAACTACAATCCAAAAGCACTAGTAGCAACACAGTTCAATTAATGATAGCATATTAAATACCTGGGTTGCTTTTTGAAAAAATCAAATTTGTTTCAACTTTTCAAATACCACAATGGCACAATGTCAGTATATAAGCAAAACACATGATACAGAAATGCTTAAACATTTGGGCGCACGCACCCACCCCCCACCCCGACTGTTGTTAGTATTTCTTGAAATCCTCCATCCCACCCAATCCCCCATCCCCAAATACATTAAAAAAGGTAAAGGACCCCGACAGTTAAGTCCAATTGCAGATGACTCTGGGGTTGCAGCGCTCATCTCGCTTTACTGGCCAAGGCAGCTGACATTTGTCTGCAGACAGTTTTTCTGGGTCATGTGGCCAGCATGACCCAGCCGCTTCTGGTGAACCAGAGCAGGATACGGAAATGCCGTTTACCTTCTCGCCGGAGCGGTACCTATTTATCTACTTGCACTTTGATGTGCTTTTAAACTGCTAGGTTGACAGGTGCTGGGACCAAGCAACGGGAGTTCACCCCGTCGTGGGGATTCAAACCGCCAACCTTCCGATTGGCAAGTCCAAGGCTCAGTGGTTTACACCACAGCGCCACGCTCCCAAATACATCAAAGGTAAAGGTACCCCTGACCGTTAGGTCCAGTTGTGGACGACTCTGGGATTGCAGCACTAATCTCGCTCTATAGGCCAGCTCCTGTTGTTCAGTCCCAGCTCCTGCCCAAATACATTAGACGACTGGAAAACATGAACGTAACACCAGTAACAATATAAAAGCAACTCTTGAACTTTGGAAATGGCTTTCCCTTTTCACATCACCATTTGAAGTGAAGTGACCCAATTTCTAGAAAGTTGACATTTCCTCTCTGTTTTGCCTCCTGCTACTATGATCTGTTCAGTTAACTTGCCCAGAATTGCAAAGACCCAGGACTGACATAACCATTGAGTTAGAACAGGGAGTTTACTGGACACCTGTAATTAGGTTCCTCAGGTTTTTATGGGAAGAAGTCTTGTTTTACTTCTGAGCTGAGAGATGCAACTCATTGATTTTTTGCGGAACGCTCAGATAGCCATAGAAACACTTATTCTGCTAGTACTAATTTAGCAGCAGCAGGGCTTACTCCTTAGGCAATAGGCATGGCTTTTCTTTCTTTTTGCAGTATCTAATTAATTCAAAGCAGCTGGACGTGATCTGCTGAACTCTTTGGATGCTCTCTGACCTTTTCCTTAATGCTTCCTCCCTCCTAGGCAAATCCGGAGAAATTGTTGAGCTGGTGTCCCTCTTCCCGACGCTCGCTGAGCTCGCTGGATTAAAAATCCCCCCTGTATGTCCCCAGCCTTCATTTCACATCCCCCTGTGTGCTGAGGGGCAAAGCTTGCTGCGTTATTTCCCATCCATCCATGGAGGCCAAGAAAACAACAGCAAAGGAGCAAAGGGTTCAGATCCTCCAGTTGCCTTCAGCCAGTATCCCCGCCCAGGAGACACTCCGGATTGGAACTCTGATCTGCCTCTGCTTAAGGACATAAAAGTGATGGGTTATTCTATACGTACCGCTGACTACAGGTGTACGCTGTGGCTTGGGTTCAACCCCAGCAACTTCACAGTCAATCTGAACGACGTCCACGGAGGGGAGCTGTATTTCACAGCGAGTGATCCCAGTCAAGACCATAACAAGTACAGAAGCGACATGCACGGCTTCTTGGCCAAAAAGGTTTGCAGCGTCTGGGAGCACAGAATTTGGGGTTCACGTCCTCTTCTGTAAGACATTGCTGCTCAAGTAGTAAAAGACATACAGACCTTTGCGTTATACCCAAAGACGTGTCTTGAATTGTAGCAGCTCTTGGAGCCAAATCTAAAATGTGTTGTGTTCTTGTGTACCAAAGAAGTATTCTTTAGTTCTTTAGAGAGCCAGTGTGCTGTAGTGGTTAAGAGCGGTGGACTTGTAATCTGGTGAACTGGGTTCGCTTCCCCGCTCCTCTACATGCAGCTGCTGGGTGACCTTGGGCCAGTCACACTTCTGAAGTCTCTCAGCCCCACTCACCTCACAGAGTGTTTGTTGTGGGGGAGGAAGGGAAGAAGATTGTTAGCCGCTTTGAGACTCCTTAAGGGGAGTGAAAGGCAGAATATCAAATCCAAACTCCTCTTCTTCTTAATAAAGATCCTCCCCTTTGCAATGACCATTGAGCTATTGAGTTACATCTTTTCTGAACTCGACTAGTAGTCTTTTAAAGGCATCTAAGCTAGCGGACACCATTTACATTTTATGGCAGTGAATTCTGCAAATCAATCTTTATATTAAAAATTTCTGCACCCCATCTTTCCATAAACACCTTGTATGTATTTCCTGTCCAAGATTTGCTGCCATGTGTGAAGCAGCATTGAAAAGAAGGAGGTGGCAGTAGTAGTAGTGGGGAGGCTTCTATGAAAAGGGAAGTAAAACACATGCACACAAACCTTCTTTTCTTTCCCTTGAGTCCACGGCCAGTCAGTTTCCTTGGGTGACTGAATGCCAGTAGCTGAGGAACACGAGTAAGGAGGGTCCCATTGCTCTCAGGTCCTGCCTGTAGGCTTCCCATAGGATGCCGGACTAGATGGGCCTTTGCCTTGATGCAGAAGGGCTCTCACATTTCTATAACCCCGAGCTCTAGTGCAGTGGGAGAGTGAAATGAGCCTCTCTCTGTCTGCTTTCTCTGGTGCACACCTTGCATAGTTTTATAAACCACTCTCATGTGATCTTTCCTGGTCACTTAAAACACACACACACACACACACACACACACACACACACAAGAAACAGTCAGTGCTTTAACCTATTCTTGTAAGGAAGGTGTTCCAGTCCTCAGCTTACATTGGGTACCCTTCTTTCCTTATGAATGGGACCTGCAATAAAATGTTGCAGCATGGTATGCTTCTGGTCAGGGTCTAACAGGCCACACCTTCTATCTGGACACTCCAATACATTTTCTTCTCTCCACTCCCATAGTCAGCATTGTGTGCCTCCTGGGCTTGCTGGGGGGGGGGCAGGGAAATTCCCCTTAGTTTTTTCTATGACTTTTTTTGCTACAAATCATAGGGTTCCCCCAAACCCATTGATTCCTGCTCCATATGTGTGTGTGTGTGTTTGTGCTTTCATTTTGGCTACTGTTAGTTTTCTTAGGGGGGACTGGCATGGCAAAAGTCTCAGGTTACACTTTGTCTTAGAGAAAAAGCATTTCAGTCAAAACCATCCACAATGTACATGTATCTTTGTTCATTGAGTTCTGCTCCACACCTGGGTCTCGAAGGCTGCATTTGCAGATGAAATGCAAACCAAGGGTAGTCCATAAACTGCAGTCAAATTCAGGAGTCAGATAGTAAATCCCCGCCTCCCCAGCTACATCAAGCTCCCCCTCTTTTCTAGAGAGAACTAATCACACACCCTTTGTGCAGTAGCCTTGATGGCTCCAGGACATTCCAGGTAACTAAGCTGGGGAGTCGGCCCAATATATGGGGGAGCAACCTGTAGAGTCTGTCTGATATTTACCCTCGGACAAGTAAGTTGCTTCCTCAGGGATATTGGTGTGGTTCTGTGTGCATCTGACTCGGGGCTTGTCTCTAGCTGTTCAAGGCCCACGAGTTGTTGGCTTTACGACTGAACCCCACCTTGGACTTGGGGCTGCCCTTTAGGACTGCAAGAAGGGATGCACCCTTTTTGGAAAGCATCCACAGGCCTTCCCCCTAACTTCTCTGTTCCACTGAAATCTCATCTCCTTTCTGTAGCAGTACAGTGGAACCTCGGGTTGCGGATGTAATCTGTGATGGAGGCACGTCCACAACCCACAGCGTTCGCATCCTGAAGCGCCGTGTCTGCGCAGGCACCAGAGCGATTCGGAGCTTCTGCACATGCATGAGCGGTGAAACCTGGAAGTAACCTGTTCCGGTACTTCTGAGTTTCCCGCCGTCTGTAACCTGAAAACATGTAACCTGAAGCGTCCGTAACATGAGGTATGACTTCACTACTAGTTGTGGGCATCCGTCTGTCTCGAGAGGCAATGGAGTGTGCCATGGGCAGCACTTGCCCAATATCAACCATCTGTTTGCACTGGCCCATTACAGGACCTTCTTGGTGGTGGTTCCCTATGTGTAGAATGCCCTCCCTGGTAAGATACGCCTGTCTCCACTTTATTCACTTCTGGAGAAATTCAAACACTACCTTGTTTACCGGTGTATTTGATGATGGAAAGTTTCTGTTCGTAGCAACCTTGACATTATTAGCTGTGAGAACATGTGATTGTTTTTATTTTTATTGTATTGTTTTATGGCTCCTTTGGGAGGAAGGGTGCTGTATAGAATCTGAAAAAATAGCAAATATTATTAATAATACTTCTGCACAGAACTTCATCTTAATCACCAGGAAAGTGGTGCTTGTTTGCTTCTCAGAGGGTTGCTCCTCTGTTTGGTTACAACTAATGTTCTGTGCATAACGGCCCATAAAGAAATGCTAACGGCATAAGTGATGCCATTAATTTGAGTTTTATGCTTCAGGGAGGCTGAATTGGCTGGTTTGGCCTTGTCAAATCCAGGCCATTCATTGAAGAGGAAGCAGGAATGGTTATGGTACCATTCACGACAGTTTTAATGCTGTTCTAAGACACATGAAGGGACGCGGGTGGCGCTATGGGTTAAACCACAGAGCCTAGGGTTTGCTGATCAGAAGGTCGGCGGTTCGAATCCCCGCGATGGGGTGAGCTCCCATTGCTCGATCCCAGCTCCTGCCAACCTAGGAGTTCGAAAGCACATCAAAGTGCAAGTAGATAAATAGGTACCACTCCGGCGGGAAGGTAAACGGCGTTTCCGTGCGCTGCTCTGGTTCGCCAGAAGCGGCTTGGTCATGCTGGCCACATGACTCGGAAGCTGTACGCCAGCTCCCTCGGCCAGTAAAGTGAGATGAGCGCCGCAACCCCAGAGTCGGTCACGACTGGACCTAAGGGTCAGGGGTCCCTTTACCTTAAGACACATGAAGCGCAGCCCTCTTGCATGCTTATCCTGAAATCGAACTCCAGCTGTGCTCAACGGTACTTACTCCCAAGTAAGTATGTAAAAAGAAGTGCAGCTTTGATTTAACCCAGGGTGGAGGAACCCGTGGCTTCCCAGATACTGTGGGACTTTGCTCCCATTGGCCTCATGCAGTATAGCTAAACAGCCACTGCTGGTGGAAGTTACAGTCCAACATTTGTTCCTCCCTATTTAAGCTGCAGTGCTGCTGAATTCTCTACCCGTGGAGGATAGGACTATAGATAACTGTGAGGTACAATAGTTAAATAGAACTACTAGGTTCAGAGGCAGTGCGTGTAAACACCCACCCACCCACACCCACACCCACACACAGAGAAGTCTGCTGCCTTCATGCCTTGCTTGTGGGTTTCCCAGAAGCAGCTGCCTGATCATTGTGAGAAACAGGATACAGTGGTACCTCGGGTACACTTCAGGTTACAGACTCTGCTAACCCAGAAATAGTGCTTCAGGTTAAGAACTTTGCTTCAGGATGAGAACAGAAATCGTGCGACGACGGCGCAGGGGCAGCGGGAGGCCCCATTAGCTAAAGTGGTGCTTCAGGTTAAGAACAGTTTCAGGTTAAGCACAGACCTCTGGAACGAATTAAATACATAACCAGAGGTACCACTGTATTGGAATGAACACTTTGGGTCTTCACAAAGAGGGGTGGCTCTTATGTTTTAATTTGTTGGTGAGGACCAGCCAGATTTCCTGGGAGTGGCTGCAATCTCTGTAAGGGTGTGAATTTTCATAAGAACATCAGAACATAAGAAGAGCCTTCTGGAGAAGACCCAATGGCCTCTCTAGTCCAGCATCCTGTTCTCACCAAGCAATGTCTTTTGGGAAGTCTGCAAGCAGGCGCTCCCGTTCCTGCTGTTTCCATTAACCAGTATCCAGATTCATGCTGCTTTCAATTGCAGACATTTCATTCCTTGGAGGCGCTGCTTTGTTTCACTGAAGTCCTAACGCGGACACCCTTGTGCTTAATTTCATCGAGATTTGTATTTCTGAAACTGAATTTGATTCAGAAAGGAACATGAAGAAATGTGATTCTCCACCAGAGGACAGCAGCCCCTCAGCACATAGTTCAGATGATGGTTTTCACTACCTTTAATACGGTGAGCAAAAAAGCATTTTTCTCTTCGGCATCAAACCTCTGTTTTCTAAAGGTAGGTTCATGTATACAAGAACCGTCCCTGACCAGGTGCCTTCTAGTTGTTTTGGGCTACAAATGCCACCATTCCTGATCATTAGCCATGATTGCTGGGACCATGGGACTGAGGGCACCTGAAGCACCAGGAAGGAAGCAAGTTAGAGAAGGCTGATGTCTAAGCCTGGTTGTTTGTAGCACAGGACTAAGGAGCCTGTTATCCTCCAGATGATTGTCGGACCACGATTCCCATCATCCCTGTCCATTGACCATACTAACTGAGGCCATTTGGAGTTTGAGTTCAACGGCAATAGTTCAGTTGGTTAAAGCATGGTGCTGATAACACCAAGGTTGCAGGTTTGATCCCCATATGGGGCAGCTTCATATTCCTGCATATTCTTACATTGCAGGGGGTTGGGCTAGATGATCCTCAGGGTCCCTTCCAACTCTATGATTCTATGCAACACCTGGAGGGCCGCAAAACCCCCATTTTACTGTAGCAAGTGACAAAATTCATCCAGGTGATCATACAAGAAAACGTTTATAAAGCAGAAGAGAGCTTGTGCTCTCTCCCTTTCGGGCCATTAATGTACTGCAGCTGCATAACATAACAAATGTAACTCACAATAAAAGTAATGATACCATTTGAGTACCCACAGTGTTATCACCGTCATTATCACCATTATCACTGTTATTATCTTTATTATCTGAAACTCCCAGCCATCTCTCCTGCTTCTCCTACAGAGCCACAGTCAGCCTCCAAAAATCTTGCCTGCGTTTCCAGCCTTTTGGCAGAGTGTCTTTGGGCAGAGAAAATCCAGATAAATGGAATTGCTGCTGGACTGTCCTTATTTGTTTTACAGAGATCCACCCTCTGTCTTGGTTTCATGCTTCAGACTTTGCAGCCAAGGAACCGTCTCCCTGCCTGAAGGAGTTGAGCTCAGGTCATATCACATTTTATCCTCAAAACAACCTCTTGAGGTTGGTTAGAGTAAGACCTATGTAGGGTAGCTATATATGAATTATGGGACTGCGGGTGGCGCTGTGGGTTAAACCACTGTGCCTCGGACTTGCTGATCGAAAGGTCAGCGGTTCGAATCCCTGCGCGATGGGGTGAGCTCCTGTCGTTCGGTCCCTGCTCTTGCCAACCTAGCAGTTCGAAAGCACCCCAAAGTGCAAGTAGATAAATAGGGACCGCTCTCCAGTGGGAAGGTAAATGGCGTTTCTGTGTGCTGCGCTGGTGCTGGCTTGCCAGCTGCGGCTTAGTCACGCTGGCCACGTGACCCGGAAGCTGTCTTCGGATAAGCGCCGGCTCCTGGCCTCTTGAGCGAGATGAGCGCGCAACCCACAGTCGGTCACGACTGGACCTGTTGGTCAGGGGTACCTTTACCTTTACCTTTACCTATATATGCACTAGCAATGCAAAAGATAACAGCCTGTTTTAAACAACAACAAAACAACAACAACAACAACAACAACAACAACAACAACAAAACCCCATTACGGTATTGATTGCCAAGGGATTTTTTTTTTATCATCTTAATGATTTTTGGGAATTTATAGTGTGAGGTTTTGATAATTTGCAGTTCTGAAAATGCAGAACTGTAGTGTTGGATGGGACCACAAGGGTCATCTAGTCCAACCCCCTGCAATGCAGGAATCTTTTGCCCAACATGGGGCTCAAACCCATGACCCTGTGCTTAAGAGTCTCATGCTCTACCAACTGAGTTACAATATATAGGTTAAACTTAAACTTGGATTGTCTTATTTGCTTTTTGTGATTAATAAAAATCTGGTTTAGGCTAAGAGAAAGTAACAGTACAGTGGTACCTCAGGTTAAGTACTTAATTTGTTCCGGAGGTCCGTTCTTAACCTGAAACTGTTCTTAACCTGAAGCACCACTTTAGCTAATGGGGCCTCCTGCTGCTGCCGCGCCGCCGGAGCACAATTTCTGTTCTCATCCTGAAGCAAAGTTCTTAACCTGAAGCACTATTTCTGGGTTAGCAGAGTCTGTAACCTGAAGCGTATGTAACCCGAGGTACCACTGTACTTGGAACCCATGTCTTACTCCATCTCCATATTTAATACATGCTGTTGGTTGCTGCTTTGATTTCAGGTGTCCTAGGATTTCCACAAACCATCCTGCAGCCGTGCTGACTTCTGCTTATTCCTCCTGGTAGTTTACACAGCAGAGTTTTGTAGGCAGAATCACAGGGTCAGAGTGAGAAACTGAAGCCAACTAATGAAAAAGAAATGCACAGAAAAAGATCTTGCACCTATGTTTTTATGAATATCCTGATCTGTTTATGAGTCACTCTGTACTGTTGCCACTTGGATGTGTTTCAGGTGCTAAGCCGCTTTGTATAAAATGAAGTTCTGTGTTCACTCATTCACCATATTAGGGAATCTAAAACAGTCCCCCCCCCCCCACTTTTGGCCAAAGTGGATGGAATTTACCGGCACAGGAGTGGACTGAGCCTGACAAATTGCAGACAAATAGATCCAGTGTTTTGTTTTGTTTTTAATTGGGGAAGTAAAAGGGATTTACCTTTCTCTATCTTCTCTTCAGTGCTCTGCAGGAAGCATTTTGGACAGCCTCACTTTCATGGACACAGAGAAGCACAGAGATATACAGTAAACACAGCACAGAAACACAGCAATCTGACTCAGGAAGTGGTGTGCATTTACTGTCCATCGTGATTTCTACCTGGGATACACCCTCACAAACCACAAACAAACTGTTTACCTTCCTATGTGACCCGCACACATATCTAGTAGGAACTCCTATTTTTTTTACTTTGGGTGGTAGCTGATGCCAGTCCTACTCAGAGTAGACTCACTTAAATTAAAAGACATGATTAACTCATGTGCATTAATTCCAGTAGGTCTACCCTGAGTAGTACTAACGTGGGCTGCAGTCTTTTGTCATGTCTCCCACAACATGGGATGTGCTTGTAAACCACTTCACCAGGAGTAGAAGGATTTTCAAGTTCTGGAGCACCGCTGCTGCAGCATGTTCATTAATTTGAACTTCCTCTTCTTGTTGTTGTTTCCCCAGAAAGAAATAATTTTTAAAAACGTGGTCAGGAAGGATGGGAGTTTGAGCATGGCAGCGTTCCAGCTCTGCCTGCGCCATGGTAAGCAATGTATTCTTCAGGTCAAGATGGTCTGCAATAACAAACAAGGCAGCACAGTGAGAGCAATAAAAGCAGACGGCTTGGAGAGAGAGAGAGAGCAGGAGAGGGAGAGAAATGCAAACCAAGTGTCATAAAATAAATGAGATGCCGCCATTGACCCTCTTCCCCAGGACAGCTTTGCAACAGCTGGAGCGCAAGGCATACGTCTGCATCAGCGGGATTTGCTACCTGTCTGGCAGGTTAGGAACAGCTACACTGGAGACTGTTGAGTTAAGCAGGAGGCAAAGGCAAAAAAAAAAAAAAGTAGAGTCAACAAACAGGCTTCAGTTAATAAAAAAGCAGCGTGTGACTGAGATGAGCTCCAATCTCTGCTTTCTAAAATCACAGTAGCTCTTCTATTCTTTCCTGTGTAAAACAAAAAAACAAAAAACCCAACATGTCCAAGATTGATTCCCCTGCCCCTTTGAGCTTGCTTTTAAATAAAATAAATAAATTATTGTTCTTCTAACAGAGGGATCTTGGATGTGGCAGAGGATGCTGCTGCTGCTTTTAGAGTTCTGGGACATTTTTACAGCTTGCAAGCTGTAGTTAGGGCTTTATTATATGCCTGCTGTTCATCCTGGCACGACTTACATGAAAAATGCAGCTGCAGCTTCTTTTTTCATAAATAACCAAATAAATAATCTCTTTCCGTGTGGGATAGGCAGAGTGTTTTAAATCAATAGTGATTGCTTGTGTGGACCTTGCAGTGTAAACTCGCCACACAAGCCTGCACTTATTGAAGAGCAGAAGAAGATTGGATTGTATTAAGAGTGCAATCCTATGCTTGGATTCATAGAGTTGGGAGGCACCTCCAAAAGTTGTCTAGTCAAACCTTCTTGCCAGGGCAGGAAATCCAGGACTCCAGCATGGTCTCTTCCACTGTCATGGCTCATATTGTCAGAATGGGGAAATGGGTTTAACTGAGTGACCTGAATTTGCCAGCATGTGTTTAAATTCCATCCAAAAACAGCAACAGTCTGGAAGTGACCTTTGTCTAAAAAAAAAACTTTCATTGTAATTTGAACCCATTGAACCCATTGCTTGGGGTCCTACCCTCTGGAGCAACAGAAAACAGTTTCATTCCATTGTCTTTTTTTTTTTTATAAATAATATTTATTACTTTTCCAAAAACTTAAACACTAAAAAGTCAACACAATGCAATACATTACAATGCAATACATTAAAACAAAAACAATAAAATAAATCAAACAATTTCATTATCCCATCTTTCATTCACTTATTTCCACGACCTCCTCACACCTCCCTTTTTGTATTCCACTTCTATTAATTATTTCAGCAATTCCTTTCCATCTTCCTCTGTTTTCTATCCTATAATTATCTTAACTCATTCTAACCTTATTTTCCCTTTAATACTCTATTAATCTATTTAACTTAATTCCTTATAATGTTTCTACTAAAGCCATGTAACTTCATTCCAACATTTTTCTAACATTCATTAATTCATTCCATTGTCTATGCGGCAGCCCTTCAGATATTTGAAGACGATGGCTGTCATATTGCCTCTTAGCAGTCACTTCTCTAGGCTAAACATACGCAGCTCTTTCAACCTTTCCACTTGGACTCAAGACTCCAGAGCCCTTGCCATCTTTGTTGTCCACCTCTGAACATGTTCTAGTTTGTCAGTATCTTAAACTGTCATGTCAAGAACTGGACATGATACACTAGGATAATTCTATCCACAGCAGACCAGAGTGGTAATGTTACTTCTTGTGATCTGGGCACCCTGCTTCCAATGATGCAACCTAGAATCACATTTTAGCGGCTGCATTATGCTGCTGATGCATGCTTAACTTGTGTCCTTCTACTGAAACCACTGGATCCTTTTCACTGGGATATACTCCTAGTGAGTGAACATTGGATTTCAGCCTAAAGATTCACCTAGTCCTGCAGTCTGTTTCCCACAGTGGCTAATTTAAATTCTGTAGTGGTTGCTGAGAGTTCTTATGAGACCCTCTATTTCCCCTCAAAGAGCTGCAATCTCCAGAGGTCCCTGTGATGAGCAACTGATCATTAAACCATTCTGGGAAGGAGAATAGATGTCTCCTAACACCCTTAGCAAACTACAGCTCCCATAATTTTTTGGGGGAAGCCATGACTGTTTTAAGTGGTATCATAAATGTATGGTGTGAATGTGGGCTTGGAAAGGTGGGCTTCAGCCTTAATGAAAGACTTGTGCTCCCTCCATTCTCCAGTCTGAGAGAAAGAGAGAAAAGCTTGCTCCAAGCCCTTTGAAACACGGAGCCAGCATCTCTTTCTCTTTGCTCCCTTCATCTTCTTTCATATCCGGCTTCTCTGCTCTCTGGGCTCGCCTCTGATGCTGCCCTCATTATGAAGGTGCTTTCTCTTCAGCCACTGTGAAGCAGGGCCATCTCTTCTTCGCATGCTTTGACTCTGCCAAAGATGCTTTCCTCCTTGTTGGTCGCGGCCACAGGAGTGGTAGCCGATTCTGGGCAGCGCTTTTTCTCCCCAGCAGATTGGCTAATTAAAACAGGAGTATTTAATCACATAGTGGCAAGGCTTGTTTTGATATCTGCAGGCTAGTCTTCTCTCTCGACTGGAGAGAATGTCAGCTCTGGGAGAATATGAAACAAATAAATATATAGTTCTGGAACAGATGATGGGCAGTGCACCGTCCACTGGGAACAACTTCTTAGGCAAAGCCCTGTGGAAAATCTGGAATCCGCAGTCTGTAGAGTGTCTCCTTATAACCTCTATCTGATCCATTAAAAAGCACTTTCCAACATTTATTTATTATGTTTCCATCCTGTCCTCTCTGCAGAGCACTCAGAGCAGCAGGCATTGTGCTTTCCCTTTTATCCACACATCACAGTGCAAGAAGAGTCCTGTTGGGTCAGCCCAATGGCCCATCTAGTCCAGCATTCTGTTCTCATAGGGGTCAACCAGATGCCTGTGGAAAACCTGCAAACAGGACCCGAGCACAACATTCTGGGCATACAGGACTGGCGCATAAGTGTGGAATAAGCGGTGGCATTGTCAATTCTTTTGTGGGGCTCTCTCTGCATTCCAGGGATTACTTACTCCTCCACTCTGGATGAATTCCATGTATTTCATTCCCTGCACTTTAAAATTAGTTTGATCTTCTGCTAAGGGAATTGCTTCCCCTCACTCGAGTTCTCTTGAATATTCCACAGCAAGACGGATGTGGTCCTGTGTGCAGGGGGAGCCTTCATTATGAGGAGCTGTGGAAGACGTGTGGCTTTGCCTTTGCCGCCTCCATTGGAACCTTGTTTCAGAAACGTAATCAAGGGCAGGGATGAGGAAGACAAACAGATTAGCTGATTGAACTGGATGGTCTAATCATTTTCTCATCACTGGCTTTCGTTCCTCTTTGCTATAATAGGATTAGCGTGTGTTCAGGCTATTGATCATTGCGGAAGTTTGGTCAGGAGGAATGCCTGTGATGGTTTTTTGTTTAAAATGCCTCCTGAATAGGCTGCTGCTTCCATCTTCTGTACGATCTGGAGCGTCCCATCTTCAGTTTGCCACCACTGGTTAGAAAACAGGGTGGGGAGGTGGGGGAGGAACCTGTGGCCTCCCAGATGTGCTTGGGTCCCAACTCTCATCAGTCCCATCCAGTGTAGCCAATGG
Organism: Podarcis pityusensis; assembly: GCF_964106645.2. Lineage (NCBI taxonomy): Eukaryota > Metazoa > Chordata > Lepidosauria > Squamata > Lacertidae > Podarcis > Podarcis pityusensis. The sequence continues at coordinate 42,666,726 of NC_138044.1, forward strand.
CCAAGGGTAATGGGATTTGCAGCCCAACCACACCCCATTGCTGCGCTTAACAAACCTTAAGTAGTAGCAAGGCTAGAAAAATGGTCTTGGAGAGTTGAAGGCGATCATAGTAGACAGTCCAGTGGCCAACGGCCTTAGGTTGAGTCAGTCTATTGGGCCACCCAGTTCAGAACTGTCTACTCTGGGGGGTTGTCAACATGGTGTGCCTCCACTCCTATGATGAGCAGGGTCTTATGTTCTTCTCCAAGCCATACTACTTGAGACCCATTTTTAAACAAAAGGTAAGAGGTACTTCCAATGAAACATGCCAGTGCTCAAGATTCTAGCCAGCCAGTGAGCCAAGTCCTTTCCCAAGAAACTCCATTCCGTCCATCTCTTTCCACCCAGCTTCCTATTGATCCCAATAACAGCCAGTCAACGTTCTGCTGCCACTGAGCATGCTCCAGTTGTTTAGGAGTCTCCCAGGTCTGTCACACGACTGGGTGGTGCCATTTTGGCTGCATAAGTAATGGCACCTACACCCTGAACATCGGGGGGGGGGATGGGAAAGATGCCAGGAATTGAACCTGGGACATTTTACACGCAGAGCAGATGCCCCCAAGATTGAGCTGCGCGGGTTCTTATAGCATCCTATGGGCTTTTTCAGACTTGCAGTGCAAAATCAGTTGCAAAACCAGACCTGCTTTTAATTTTTAAAAGTTGTCTCTTTCTTCTTCTCTTTCTCCTTCTACTTTCCCCCTCCTGCCCCGCTCTCAGTAGCCGCCATCAGGCTGTAAGCCCTGAGCTTAAAAAGTTCCATGTTGCAGCTAGTGGCCTTGGATGTGTACAACCAGGGGCGGGTTTTGGGCTGTGCGAGTGGTGCGCACCCACTGGGCTCTGAGCTGGGAGGGTGCCCTCTTTCGGCCTTGCATAGGGTACATCCAAGTCCACCACTGTGTAAAACCACCCTCTATGCTCATCAAAAGACGTATCTCATCTGTTCAACTGATGGAATGTATGAGAATGTGCACAAGCAGGCTTCACCGCAGAATAACACTTATTTATTAAATTAATCATTATTTGTTTCATTAGCTTTTATATGCTTTTATAGTGTTTTTTAATTGATTTTAGGCCGTATTTTTTCTTTTAATCTATATTTTTTATTGTACGTAGCATACGCCACATAGATATTTTAAGAATATCAGGTGGTTTAGAAGTGCTTTGAAATGAATAAACAAGCTAAATAAAGTAGAATATAGTTTAATTGTGACTCCATATATAGGAGCAGCCTACCATTGAACCCCTGGATGCTGAGGAAAAACAGTCGCCTATTGTGAGGTACTAGGCAGGAATGTGGCTGTTTGCTGCTGGAAACAGAACTCTGGGCTGATGGTGATATTCCCATCAATCAAGTCATATTCATTTCTATGTTCCTTTTCTGCAAATTGCGTACCCAGAGTAGGGGGCATAGCTAAAGACAAAGACGTGAATGTTCCATAACAACACACCAAGTTTATTACACAATAAATAATAAAAAGTAACAAAATCACAAATCCGCAATTGGCCACGAAGCTCACTGGGTGACATTGGGACAGCTGCTCTTTCTCAGCCTAACCTACCTCAAAGGGTTGTTGTGGGGACTGAATGAGGAAGAGAGAACCATGCACACCACCTTCACCTCCTTGGAGAAAAAGCCTGGGATATAAATGCAATAAATGACTAATGATAAATAAATTGAAAATAATTAAACTAACAGAATCTCCATGCACATCCTGTACAGTTCACTGAGGGTGCTGGGGATTCGTAGCTGTGTGAAGGCAGAACTACAGTTCCCAACATTCTTTGAGGGAATCTGTGTGCTCTAAACGTATGGGCTGGATGTGAAGGAGAGTCAAGGGCTAACATCAGTTCCTTACAACTGCCGTTCCCCATGCTGGGCCTATGAAAGTGTTTCCGGATAGCTGGTGAAACCCCTGCAAAGTACAGTGGTACTTCGGGTTACATACGCTTCAGGTTACAGACTCCGCGAACCCAGAAATAGTACCTTGGGTTAAGAACTTTGCTTCAGGATGAGAACAGAAATCATGCGGCAGCAGTGGGAGGCCCCATTGGCTAAAGTGGTACCTCAGGTTAAGAACAGTTTCAGGTTAAGAACGGATCTCCAGAACGAATTAAGTTCTTAACCCTAGGTACCACTGTAGTTCAGGCGTTGAAGAGGAAAATGTTGCAGCACATGGCTTTGCCCAGTAGAGGTCTCTAAGACAACAGAAAACACCTAGCACATCACCGCTCCCAAACCAGCGAATATTTGCCTCATTAATGCCCTTCAGCTTTATTTGACAGTCAGTAGGAAGAAGACTAGCCTTGTCTACTGTCACATTCATTCACAGAACGTATTGCCTGATTTGCCAGAGGTATGATGCGAAGGGAGTCTGAATTTGTACGATTACAAATTCAGCTTCGTTGCAGAATCCCAGAAGGAACAGCGCCCACAGAAGCAAAACACCCAGCACTTCAGCTGTGCTGTGAAAAAGAACTGTGATTTAATTCAATTCCAACACATAGCTCATTTTTCTATGGAGGGTTGTAACAACAGCAAATCAGAACATCCAAATTTTAAAGTCAGCCTTATTTTTTAATTATTTAAGAGCCGAACTCTGCATTATGACAGAAACCTGTGCAGTTTACCTCGAGGTGTTTCTTCAGATAGGTCTTTATTGTGGGATTAGCGCTTCTCAGGCATTGAAGATTTTTCTTGTGGCATTACAACAACAGTTTGGCATCAAAATGCCAGCCCATAATTACACTCCCCTAACCCTTTCCAGGGAAAGTCCAATCAGTTTAGCAACCACCACCACCTGTTACCAATGACTCATTTTGCAAACTAGGAACTCAGTTACATTCATAAAGATAAAGTGCTTTACATGTGTTATAACACTTTGACACCAGATGGCGCTGTGGGGTCCCGTCTTTTGCCAATAGGTTTTCCATGTGTGAAGTTTACAACGTGTTTAACTGAATTGCTTCTTTGATGTGTCTAGATCAGGGGTCAGCAAACTTTTTCAGCAGGGGGCCAGTCCACTGACCCTCAGACCCTGTGGGGGACTGGGCTATATTTTGAAAAATATATATATATTAAATTCCTATGCCCCACATATAACCCAGAAATGTATTTTAAATAAAAGCACACATTCTACTCACATAAAAACACGCTGATTCCCGGACCATCTGTGGGCCAGATCCAGCCCCCGGGCCTTAGTTTGCCTACCCATGGGCTAGATCAGGGGTCAGCAAGGCTTACCGGGCATGGGCCGGATCACTCCCGCAGGGATCCTCCGTGGGCCGGACCAGCGCAGTGTGATTTCTGGTGTCTGGGCATGTGCAGAAGCGATTTCCAGTGCTGTGAAAGGGAGTCTCCATACTGTGCTGTGCCGGTTTAGCGCAGCGCGCGGGGACTCACCAAATAGGTAGCTTGGTTTGGGGGTGGCTCGTGGGCCGGTTAAATGGCCTCCGTGGGCAGCTTCTGGCCCATGAGCCACAGGTTGGGGACCCCTGGTCTAGATCCAGCCTAGGCCGCCGTCTGGAAGTACTTCTGCCTCTGAAGATTTGCAAATAGAAGCCAATATTTAGAGCAGGGTTGGAGTGGGGAGGGGGTTGGGGATTTATGTGGTGCATAAATTAATTAATGGTTATCACTTTCATTTTGTGTGTTGTGCATTTTTTTAAAAAAGGATACATTCAGATGACATTTTATTTCGACGCTCCAATGTTGATGTCTGCATCTTGTATTGTGGTAGTGGCCCAAAGGGCCATAATGAATGTGATGATGTGAATCCCTATAAATCCTTGAATATGCTTCTAATAGAGAAGTTATAGTAACCTGCTGCTTTAAGAAACTGATGATTTTGCAAGATGCCGCCCCCCACTGAGACAGAAGGACAGCTAATACCTAAATCACAAAGATATAGCTCATAACAGAACATAAGTTCATACATGGTACAAATGACTACACGTAACACATGTTCCCAACATGCATATTAACACAATGTAACAGATCACAGTGAGAATCAAAGTTTAGTTAGCAATGCTTATTGCGCATGTGTAGTAAACATGAAATGATGTAATGATGTACATGATTGGTGAAAATTGAAATCCTTTGTTTGAAATGTTATAAATACCACCGCCCTGACCCTTGGGCGGGGTTGCAGTTTTGCGAAAAGATTTGACTGTAATCTATTGCTTTGCAATAAACAACAACAGATTCCTAACTCGTCTTGTCTCTGAGTTTTATTGGTGTAACTCAGAAGATAAGCCATTTTTGGCTTACAACAGTATGATCTTTCACATGACACAAATGCCATCTAGCATAAGTTTAGTGTTCACTTTCATGTTAATTGTCTCCGGGAGGGGGGATCTGTTCACAGCTAACTAACAGAAGTTTGGTGCTGTAATTTGACATGGCAAAATCTAGAGTGATCTCCTGGCATATGATTATTTCCAACCATTTAAAACTTAGTGTAATATACAATGTAAACAGAATGTTAGAAGTTAGGAGAAAACGCTAACACTGAAACCAGGAAAACGAATGCAATAAACCCCACATCTGATTGCAGCTTTAGGGCTTAACCACACTTCTTCTTGTCCCACTGCTTCTCCCCCCGCCCCCGCCGTTTAAGGCTCAGCTGGAGCGAACAGCAATTGGGTTTTCCGCAGACAGCCGCTTGTTCCGATTTAGAGCTAAAGAGTGGGGAAAGGGGCTAGACACAAGGAAAGCAGCTCAGACCCACGCCTAGAAAGTGTGGGTCAAGGGGAAAATTGCTCAGATTTGTGCTTTCCAGGTATGGGACAAGCAGAAGGGTGTACAAACTCTTAGTTTCTTTCATTTATATCCCACTTTTATCCATCATGGAATCCAATTCATGACTGAATCCAAGGTGTCAGTCACCCATCTGGGCACCTGGGCTGGATCTACACCGACCTATTTAACGTTATAATAATAATAATAATAATAATTTATTATTTATACCCCGCCCATCTGGCTGGGTTTCCCCAGCCACTCTGGGCGGCTTCCAAAAGAATATTAAAATACTATGATACATCAAACATTAAAAGCTTCCCTAAACAGGGCTGCCTTCAGATGTCTTCTAAAAGTCTGGTAGTTGTTGTTCTCTTTGACATCTGGTGGGAGGGCGTTCCACAGGGGAGTTGTTAGAATGATATTAGATATTAGATACGTTGTTAGAATGATATTAGATATGTCGTTCTAAGATGTCACAGGGGAGACTTGTAAATAAAAACATTTTTAACCACCCCCAGTCAAAGCACTGCTCTCCCTGCTGCTGGTTGCTGGTTGCTCTGCAGCGCCCTCTGGTGTCACATTTTAATAACACATTATGAACATTAACAGTAGGACGTCATGAGTCCATGTATAGTACGTTATCAAAACCATTCCTTAATGTTTCCTTAATGTTAAAAAGTGTAGATCTGTCCCAACTTAGATTCAGCAGGGCAGCAACCTTCAGACCATCCCCTTTGCACTCATATGTTTCCCCTAATGGGATAGATTACAGCTTGTAGTTGGAGTTTGAAGTTGTGCTGGGTCAAACCCATTGCAAGGACAACAACACACACCAGGCAATAATACTCATTTTAAAATAAAAGTTGGCACAGGACTTGAAGCTAAACACTTGGAAATCCATTACTGAGAAAGCAGGCTTACCTTTGTTAGAATTACAAACAGAAGCATTTGGTAAGGAAAGACACAAAAGAGGTTTATTACTGGAAATAAATGCTTGGGTGGGAAAGAGTTTTCTAATTCTGGCTAACTAACTAGCTAGCTGCGGGGGACGTGGGTGGCGCTGTGGGTTAAACCACAGAGCTTAGGACTTGCCGATCAGAAGGTCGACAGTTCGAATCCCCGTGACGGGGTGAGCTCCCGTTGCTCAGTCCCTGCTCCTGCCAACCTAGCAGTTCGAAAGCAGCACGTCAAAGTGCAAGTAGATAAATAGGTACCACTCCAGCGGGAAGGTAAACGGCGTTTCCGTGTGCTGCTCTGGTTCGCCAGAAGCGGCTTAGTCATGCTGGCCACATGACCCAGAAGCTGTATGCCGGCTCCCTCAGACAGTAAAGCGAGATGAGCGCCGCAACCCCAGAGTCGTCCGCAACTGGATCTAATGGTCAGGGGTCCCTTTACCTTTACCTTTTAACTAGCTGGGGAGACAAAGAGATCCAAAGGGTGACCTCTCTCAAGAGGGCCCAAAGGAGAAGTGTTAAGGGAAATGGTAGTGAGAGCTTGCAACCTATGTGTATCAAAGCAAAGGTCAGCACAGGCAAAGAGCAGTGAGACAGCTTAGGAACTGGAGATTCCTTTCCCTATCAGTTTTAACCCCATGCAAACCCCTTTCAGAAAGCTGAATTGCATCCTGCACTTCCAACAAAAACACACACACGTAGAAAATGCCTGCAGCAAAATATGCATTGGAGGACTCCTGTACGGTGTTCCAGCTAGCCAGTTAGCCAGGCCCTCTTTAAGACATTCCATTCCACCCTATCCCCCCTTTCCTGTTCTTTCCCCCAAGAGTTGGTGGGTATTCTGTGATAAATAAGTATGAGTATGGGATATTTTCTTGATTTTTCATGCTCTCTCTGTTTCCCCCCCACCCAGTCTTCTTTCTAAGCCACCTAAGTTGGGGGCCACCATTGCCTCATGAGGGAGGGAATTCCATAGTTTAACTATGTGCTGCATGAAGAAGGACTTTCTTTTATTGATCTTCCAACATGGAGCTTCATTGGCTGTCCATGAGTTCCATGCACAGCTTTATGGACATCTATCATGTCACTGGGGCGCGGGTGGCGCTGTGGGTTAAACCACAGAGCTTAGGACTTGCCAATCAGAAGGTCGGCAGTTCGAATCCCCGCAACGGAGTGAGCGCCTGTTGCTTGCTCCCTGCTCCTGCCAACCTAGCAGTTTGAAAGCACGTTAAAGTGCAAGTAGATAAATAGGTACCACTCCGGCGGGAAGGTAAATGGCGTTTCCGTGCGCTGTTCTGGTTCACCAGAAGCGGCTTAGTCATGCTGGCCACATGACCCGGAAGCTGTACGCCGGCTCCCTCGGCCAATAGAGCGAGATGAGCGCCGCAACCCCAGAGTCGTCCGCGACTGGACCTAATGGTCAGGGGTCCCTTTACCTTTACCTATCACGTCACCTGCCAAGGCATCTTTCCCCTAAACTAAAAATAAGCCAGGTGCCGCTTGCCAAGATTCAAAAGGAACTTGTCTGTTCAACTCTTGGCCATCTTTGGAATCTCCATGTAGAGAGACAGCATGCCACAAAATAATAGCTTCTGGGGAGCAAGAGTGGAAGGAGGTTATTGCTCCCCATGCCCTGCTGGTGGACTCGTGGGTCACTGTGGGGAGTGGGATGGTCTTTGGCCTGATACAGGTAGACTCTTTATTCCTGTGTTCTCCCTCTCCTCTTGTCTCCCTGCCTTTTTGCTGGCATCAAGGCTTCAGCCAACAAGTAACTGCAGTTTTGCACAGCCTTCACGATTCATTCTACTCATGGCATTTGGCAGGAGGTCTGCTGGCAGAACGCAAATTATTTGGTTCAGAATGAACTCCTGTAGCCAGAACATTTGTAGCTGCGCAGCTTAATTTGTACACTGTGGGAAATGGAGAACTGTTAACACAGTGCATAATAAGAAAAACAACAATAACCAGTAAACAAAAACCCAGATCAGAGCAAAAGAAAAGATAAATGACCCAACTCAAGTAATCTAATGCATTTAAATTTTTGAATTATTTCAACAATTTAAGCAAAATGTTTTAATAGTCCTTTTAAAGCAGGAGAATCTCAGGCCTTAGGGGTGACTATGGCCCTCCAGAGCTCCTTACCTGGCCCCTGGAATTCTCCCCAGGCCTCACCCACTCACCAGCTCTGCTCTGCGCTGCAGGTGGTTTCTTTTGCCAATCTGGAACGCATCTTTGTACTCTGATAATGCCCCTTGCGCCCCTGGATGGAGGATAGAAAGGGGTTGTGTGAATGTGTGTAGACATCAGCCTACTGTACAAAGTTATAATTTACATTCAGCGCTCGTCTTACTTTGCCTTTGGACCTGCCCACTTTCTAGCACATAACTTTCAGAAAGTTGTCCAGAAGTGAATGCAACCTTTGGCCTGAAACAAAGGGCCCCTACAATTTTTTGTCATTCATCCCAGTGTTTGTCATCTGTCCCAGGGCCCTTGTATTCTTTAGCTGGTCTACTTTAAGTGGTAGCGGATGTATTTCTTGATGGTAGATGTTCCACATGTCTTTGCTTATATCTTCATACTGAAAACAGCTTGATACCTGGGGGATGATCAGATGGGGCAAGCCCTAAACAAAAGGATGCCCCAGATGAGGAACATCTTCGGTACCCCTTTATTTGTTCAACTTTTTGATGCCTTTACTACTTATGTAACCCATCCTTCAACTTTCATATGCACGATTTGCATGCTTGATTTAATTCCATCATACAAGGTGATAAATTTGCATACGTGGATCTTATTGCAATTGCTCACATTGCATTTTCCCAGAAATAAACAACACATTTGCTGCATCTGTCAATATCACTGCAGAGATGGGTTTGAGTTGTAAACCAGGCCCTTGGCCAAGCGTCCATCCACCAGAGTCCTCCGGAGAGGAGGCAGTCAGGACTTCCTGGACAAAAGCATGAGCAAGCAGGGGCCTTGTGGTGAGAGCACACGCACACATACAGGTACACTCTCCCCTCTGGTGGCCCAACCAACACAGTCAGCACCCCATTCACACAGCTCTCTTTCATCTCTGTGTGTTGACTGCAGTGGCCACAGTCTGCCCTCAGCCCTCTTCCTACAGATCTCTCAGCTGCCTGCAGGTACATGGATATTATCTTTATTAAATAAATTTACATAGCGCCCTTCATCTAAAGATCACAGGGCAGTTCACAACATAAAAATACAAAATGAAGACATAAAATACACAATAAAACAAAAACAAACCAATACCCCCCCCCAACACCACAGAATGTTTAGTCAGCCAAAGGCTATATAGAAACATTTTCTCCTGACACCTAAAGATATGTAACGAAGGTGCTAGGTGAGCCTCCCTGGGGAGAGCATCCCACAAATGGGGAGCCACTGCAAAAAAGACCACCCTCCGGATATTTCATGGAAGGGGCATGTGAAGAAGGGCCTCAGATGGAGATCTAAGGGGCTAGTTAGGTTCATATCAAGAGGGGTATTCCAGAATATATTGTGAACTGCAGCCCTCCCTTCAGTATATACCCCCCCCCCCATTTAGGATTCTATGCTTTGTGTGGCCAGTTAAGAGTGTAAGTTTTTATAAACTCAGTAGGACTTACTTCTGAGTTATACCATGTAGGATTGGACTGTGTGCCTAACAGTGAGGTTCTTCTATTACACAGAAAAGTGTTTGTCAAGCGGAATAGCTGGAGACTGTGTCTTACTCCTGTTATTATGCTATCTCTATAGAATGATTTTATTATTGTTTACAGCCTGTGAAAATTGGCACCAGGCCAGCAAGAAGGCAAAGAGGGGAACTCTCCCTGTAATAATTTTCATACATCTGGCATCATTATAAATATTTGATGGTGTAAACAACAAATAGCTCTTTGTGGAAATATTTTTCCTCCCTTTGGCTGTAAGACGACAGCTTTCTCCTTTGCATTTTTATGGGTTTCTTCTTAAAAAATGGCAAGCACAATTTTGTGTACCGTGTTTCAGGGTTGAATAATGAAATGCTGGAATTAAGACGCTGATAAATAGACCATTTAGGACAGAGAGGGGCCTGTGTTATCTATCAGATCAGAAAGCATTCACACATTTCCCGATCAGTAAAAATTGCTCACTCTTACCAACATTTTGCTAACAAAGAACTTGAGATATGCAACATCACAGTTATGCAATAGCTCTGGAGGCAAGTACTAGAGGAATGACAGTTATCTAAACATCTGTCGTAACTATAGATGAAGATTTTTTTAATAAAAAAATTCACTTCTCATTTTGATGCAAACCTTCCTAATTTGCACTTCCCGAAACCACACATGAACCAAAATGCAGCCCTCCTTCAAAGGTTGCACTACTCTGAATTTTGTGATGCAGTTCAATCTAATGATGTGTACAACAATGTATAATCAATGGAAATCTTGCATTAAATGTATACTAGTGAAAACAGCACACAAAACTGCATTACAGCAAGGGAAATTGCTTGCAAAATTTGTACATTAGGCAAAATTGCATACCAAAATGGATACATTAGAAGATATGTGCACTAACTGTGTTTTGTGAGGAAATGATAGGGCCTTCTCAGTGGATGGTCCCGATTTGTGGGGTTTCTTTCCATGGGAGGCTAGGCTGGCCCCTTTTCTGCTTTCCTTTTACTGGCAGGCAAAACTTTTTTTCTTCTAACAGGTCTTTGCCCACTGACTGGCTATTGTGGCAGGGTCTTGTGCTGCCATTCCCTCCCCTTTTCTTTTGTCTGCTTTTAAATTGTTTTAAATGTTTCCAGTGCGGTTTCTATTGGGTTACTTAATTGTTTTCTGGGCTTTTTAAAATATATATATATATATTTATAGTTGCTGTTTTTTTTCTAGTTGTAGTTTAATTTTTAGTTGTAGTTTAATTTATGCCAGAGGTGGAGCATATGTTATTGTTGCCTGGGGCAAATGCATGGGGTGTGTCCCTAAGGGAGCCCACTGGGCCTTTGGGTCACACCTGACCCAGGAGTGGAGCTGCAGCTGGGTGTGAGGAAAGTTGCCTTGGCATCATCCTCGCATGGTGCTGCCCAGCTGAGGAGAGGGGCAGCAAATTTGTCACTGACTCTCCTCTCTCTGCGTGATACCGCTCCCCCAAAAGTGCTACCTGGGATGGTCTGGCCCCCACCCCCACATCCCTAGTTACACTAGTGATTTATGCTAGAAGTAGCCTTGGGCCCTGCACCGCGAGAAAGGCGATAAATATATAAAATAACAGATAGGTAAATAAGCAAATACTGATGAATTTTGTGAGGGAAATCACAAACTGATGTGGAAATGTGGAGAACTGAACTCAGGATAGGAGAAACAGAGAGAGAGAGAGAGAGAGAGAGAGAGAGAGAACCCCCAAACTGACAATGTCCCTAATCATTGCATAAATGTACTAACTCGCTCCAATAGTGATGTATGGAAGTGAGAGCTGGACCATAAAGAAGGCTGATCGCCAAAGAATTGATGCTTTTGAATTATGGTGCTGGAGGAGACTCTTGAGAGTCCCATGGACTGCAAGAAGATCAAACCTATCCATTCTTAAGGAAATCAGCCCTGAGTGCTCACTGGAAGGACAGGTCCTGAAGCTGAGGCTCCAATACTTTGGCTCCCTCATGAGAAGAGAAGACTCCCTGGAAAAGACCCTGATGTTGGGAAAGATGGAGGGCACAAGGAGAAGGAGATGACAGAGGACGAGATGGTTGGACAGTGTTCTCAAAGCAACTAGCATGAGTTTGACCAAACTGTGCGAGGCAGTGGAAGACAGGAGTGCCTGCTGTGCTCTAGTCCATGGGGTCACGAAGAGTCGGACATGACTAAACGACTAAACAACAAACAACAACTAACTCGCTAGTCCAATAGTTGAATAAAATAGCACATCTTAATATGCCATCATCGCAACCTAGTTAGAAAACAGATTGGTTGAATCTATAGCTATCCCCCATGTCTGCAATATGTTTCATTCTGCCATCTCTATATTGCAACACATATGTAAGTTGGGCTAATAAAGACCAATGCCTCATCTGCTGCTGCTTAATTGATTGAACATCTTCCTTTCCTCTATATTCTGGCAACCATGAATGGATGACAAATCAGCTCAGCTGCTCGTCTCAAACCCAACTCTTCCAAATAGCTCATGATGAGTATTACATTGTCTGATGGAATCCCAACGACAGTGATTCTCATTGTTAGCTGTCTTTTTTTTGGCCAGTATTGTTCCAATATGTCTGTTTGAGTATATTAGTCATCGTTCGCTCTGTTTCCATGCCATGAGTGCCGTTGTTTATGTAGTCAACATTGCACCACTGGTGCATGAGAGGAAGGTAACAGCAGCCTTGAGGGGAAACCAAGCTGGGCAAAAGCATAAAAAGTATTTCGGTACACAGGAGCATAGGAAGCTGCCTCTTACTGAGTCACACAATGTCATGGATTGGCTGGACCCAGAGGAATGGTGGGAGGCACCAGCTGGGGAGTCACAAAGGGAAGAAGGCTCAGGGCCAGGGGAGTGGTGGTGGGACAATGATGAGTGGTCAGAGGGAGAAGAAGGAGAAGACTGGGAAGAGGAGGTGTCAGAAGCTGAAGAGGTAACAGGGCTTAGTGAGAAGGGAGAGTCTGTGGCAGAGAGAAGCCCAGAATCAGAGGCAGAGGCAGAGGCAGAAGCTGAAGCAAGAGAGGAGGGAGGTCAAGAGGCTGGCAATGAAGTCAGAGGGTCTCGCACTCCTGCTGTGACAAGCTCCCCTCCCCCCTAGTCTCCCAGAACAAGAAGAGGTATGAAGAGGGAGGAGCAGAGACAGGCACATTGGCAAAGTCTCAGATTGCTGGGGAGGATCCAGGGGAGGAGAAGATTTAGCCTCTGCAACTGCCTCATAGGGGCAAGACTTAACTTTGTGTGATTTATTGCTGGCTGGCTCCATGACACACCACTGGTCCATCAAACTCAGTACTGTCTACTCTAACTGACAGCAGCTCTCCAGGTTTTCACACCGGAGACTTTTCCAACCCCACCTCCAGACAGTGCTGGGGATTGAACATGGGACCTTCTGCATGCAAAGCAGATGCTCTACCACTGAGCTATGGTCTGGGAAACTCAGCCAGATGGGCAGGGTATAAATAATAAATTGTTGTTGTTGCTGCTGTTGCTGTTGCTGTTGCTGCTGCTGCTGCTGCTGCTGCTGTTGTTGTTATTATTATTCCTCATAGAGACAAACTTAGGGGTGGGGAAATTCTGCAGAGTAGCCCACTGATCACTGAGCATGATTAGTGACTCCAGAATACCAAATAAGTTGTGTGTGTGTGTATAGGAAATAGAAGATCAGGCCAGAGGAGAAATGGAATGGAGTTGCTGTAATGCCAAACAGGAACCACCCCATATGGCAATGCTTTAGGAATATTGGAAACTCTTATACTGAGTCAGACCATTGGTCAATCTGGCTCAGTATTGTCTACAATGATTGGCTCTCCAGGGTTTCAGGCAGGAAATCATGCCCAACCCTATCTGGAGCTGCCGGGGAATGAATCTGCAACTTCCTGCATGCACAGCAGATGAGCTACAGACCCTTTGTTGGAGGTCTCATTTGTACATGCAAATAACTGTCACCTACCGCAGTTGCAACTTGCACCATTTCAAGCATTCTCTGAGAAAACATGTTCAGCTGGATTTCCCAATGCCTTGTTTATTTGTTTGCTTGTTTAGAATATTTTTATTCCTCCCACCCATTGTCAAAGCAACCCCTAAGGCAGTTTACATGGCTTTCTCTTAATTAAAAGAAAACATGTAAGAAAGCAAAACAAATAAGAGAAATGCTACAGTCTGATACCTTTGATGAAAAAATGTTTGTTCAGAAAAACCTTTCAGCTCAGGAAGTCAAGCAAACTTCAATGACTGTGAAATGGTTTGGCCTGATGGTGAAAGAAGAGAAGGAGCTAAACTGACCTGAGGTAGGGAGTTATGCTGTGTATCTGAAGAAGTGTGCTTGCACACGAAAGCTCATACCAAGAACTAACTTAGTTGGTCTTAAAGGTGCTACTGGAAGGATTTTTTTTATTTTGTCCAGGCACAGTCACTGTAAGATCCTCTCCTGTATCACAACCTTTCACACCTCCAGCTAGTGGTGGCTGGTGGAACTAGTAAGACTAAAAGGCAGGAGGTCAACAGTATGTAGAGATGGAGTCAATATCAGATTATGGCTGATACAGTCATACCTCGGGTTACAGATGCTTCCCAAGCGTCCACTGTACAGTCAAACCTCGGTTTCCGAATGCCTCTGTTATCGTATGTTTCGGCTCCCGAACGCTGAAAACCCGGAAGTAAATGCTCCGGTTTCGGAACCCGAATGTCCGACACGGCTTCCGCTTGAGTGCAAGAAGCTCTTGCAACCAATAGGAAGCTGTGCCTCGGTTGTCAAATGTTTCGGAAGTCGAACAGTCTTCCAGAACGGATTATGTTTGACAAACGGAGGTTTGATTGTCGCTCAGTCAATAGAGCATGAGACTCAATCTCAGAGTCATGGTTCAAACCCCAAGTTGGGCAAAAAGGTTTCTGTATTGTAGAGGATTGGACTAAGCAACCCTAATGGTCCCTTCCATTTCTACAGTCCTATGATTCTATGACAGGAAAAGTCAATTAATTGACTGAGTCAACCAGTTGCAGCTAACTGATTCTAGTTTTGTCCCCATCTTCCTCCCTACTGAGCTGACAAATGCAACCCAAAGGTGGAGGAAAGTGAGGGGAAACAGGGAAGAGTGTGCATCACAGATTTTACAGAAACAGACAGGCTCAGATTGGAAGAGGCAGCCACTTCTCTATTCTGGACTCAAGCCTTCCAACATACAGTATAAGGAACTCTTCCACCTTGTGTGAAACAAAGCCTGTATTGAAAGGAAAGACACCTTTTACCCAAAGGGATATTTGATCCCTACTTCCACGTTGAATGCACATGCATTTTCACAGCAAACATATTTGTCACATTTTCCTCCACTTTCAGAAATCTAAGTTGATTTTTCTTTTTTTTTCCAGGTTACCATCTGGATGTGCCGCTAACAGTCTCAGAGAGTAAGAGGCCATCTGTTAATACTTTCCCAGGAAGCTTTTTATAGAGCAGTGAAGTGGCATATATATATATATATATATATATATATATATATATATATAGTGTGTGTGTGTGTGTGTGTGTGTTGTAGTAAATTAAAAGAGGCTGGATATGAATATCATTATCATAAGTATTATTAAGTAAATTTGTATACCACTCTTCATCTGGAAGATCACTGGGCAGTTCACATCATAAAAATACAAAACGATAACACAAAATACAAAAGAGAAGAAAAACAAACCAATAACCCAACCCTCCCACATGAATGTTAAGGTCATGGTTACTTTTCACACATAATAATAACTAAATACATAGGAGCGCCTCAGGAATGCTCACATGCAATCTGAAGCACTGCATGTGCTGCTGTGTGTTTGCAGATGTCTCTGCTGCTGTCGCCTTTGCTACTGCAAAGAAGCTTCATCTTGCCACTGAAATTTGCTGTGTCATGACTTATTTAGCCCTGCCCAAAGTGCTTTCCATGACTCATATTTAAATCTCCATGGCACACTTCAGAGCATCAAACAGACATTCTTCTTGTGTAAGTTACAAGAAAGGAGATTCTGACTTCAAGAAGAACTTTTTGACGGTAAGAGCTGTTTGACAGTGGAACAGATTCCCATGAGAGATGGTAAAGGTAAAGGGACCCCTGACCATTAGGTCCAGTCGTGGCCGACTCTGGGGTTGCGGCGCTCATCTCGCTTTATTGGCCGAGGGAGCCGGCGTACAGCTTCCGGGTCATGTGGCCAGCATGACTAAGCTGCTTCTGGTGAACCAGAGTAGCGCATGGAAACATCGTTTACCTTCCTGCTGGAGCGGTACCTATTTATCTACTTGCACTTGATGTGCTTTCAAACTGCTAGGTGGGGCAGGAGCAGAGACTCAGCAACAGGAGCTCACCCCGTCGTGGGGATTCGAACCGCTGACCTTCTGATCGGTAAGTCCTAGGCTCTGTGGTTTAACCCACAGCACCACCCGCGTCTGAGAGATGGTAGATTATCTTTTATTTGAGGCTTTTAAGCAGAGGTTGGATGGCCACCTGACAGGGATGCTTTAGCTGTAATTCCTGCATTACAGGAGATTGGACCAGATGACCTGTGGGGTCCCTTCCAACTCTACAATTCCATGTTTCCGTAGCAGTTACCCCATTGCTGTGGACTGGAAAATTCTATCAATAAATGCTGTGAACTGACACCATCTAAATAACTTAAATTTGAGCTAGATCCGATATTTGCCTTTCATGTTTGATTGCTCATTGCCAGAGTATTTGCAGGGTGGTAGATAACACAGTCTCCTTCTCGCCTGTGGATGTGCCATTTTCTCTTTCAGCAGATATAGTCAATATGTTGTTTTTTAAAAAAATTATAAAATGCTGACAGGATGTTTTGCAGTGACACATTATAACCACATTAAGCAGGCATGTTATTACCAGCCTACGATGGCACTTGAGGTTCCTTTTCTTATGTTCTGCCAGTGCTGAATAAAATATTAATCAGGACTGGAGGCCTGATTTGAAAGGAGGCGTTGAGGATGTACTCCAATTTTGCAAAGGACAGTGGGTTAACAACAATTATTCACTGCAACAAGGCTGTGATTCCTGGAAGGAACTGGTCCAAGACTCTCCAGCTTCTTCCACAGCCAAGTATACTGGAAGAAACATGCCTTTCAATCAGAATACCCTAGTGGTTTCATATCTATGAATGCCATCAAGAGATACAATATTAGCTATAAGTTTATTTTAGGGCTTTCACTTGAGGAAAATGGTTTTAGTTGATCAACTGATTTTTAAATGATTTATCAATAATTTTGCATATTACCCATGACCCAATAGAGGTGCCTTATTGAGATACATGGGACTAAAAGTGAAATCTGTACACTGACTCATTGTAGATCTATCCAGTCTGTAGTCTTCAACCCACTTGCCTGGGAGTAAGCCCAATTAAATTCAATGGGATTAATTTGAGTAGATATGCATAGAATTGCACTGTTGGTGTATAGTTTAATAACTTCATCACCGTTAAGAACTGGATACATTAAAACATGCCTAGTCACTAGCTTTAATGGGATGACACCCACACCTCCCATAGAGAACTTATGAAGCATTATTCAGTTAATAATAGTTCCCAACTACCTTGGCTGAACAGTTGAAGCAACAGGGGGTCCACTCTCCCCCTTCCAGGCATATGAACTCTCGTCTGATGGAGTGCATGCAAGCAACTAGAGACTTCTATACATGTGTGCTTGCCTCTTCAAGCCCCCTCTAGGAGACAGTGGGGCAGGGGACTGTGGGAATTTGACAAGCCCGCCATTTGTCTGAATAGCATCTTCCTCCACTTCTGCCATGTCCTGCATCCTTCCCCTGCCTCTGACTGCTCACACTCTTCCCCTTCCACCAGCCCTGGCTTCTGCCTTGCGGGTGGCACAAAACCCCATAAATTGCTGCCCCCCTCTCTTGGGTCAGTCTCCAGCCCCTTTGCCTCTGCCACACACTTGTCAGAGCCCTGCCAGTCCTTGATACCCCCAAAAGAACAGCAAAGTTTAATAATTGGGTTGGTTACTCTTTACAAAGATGAACCTGGGAGCTGACCAGGGTGCTGAAATGAATGACATTCTGGGAATGGAGTTGAACCTTGCGCCCTTCCCCCAACCTGGTGCCTTTTAGATGTTTTGGGCTTCAAGCATCATCCCTAAGCACTGGTCATCCCCAGCAGCTGTCTGGTGTCCCAGACAGATCAGTGACTACTGGCCATCGTGGCTATGCTCTGTCTTTATGGTCAAATAAAGTAATGCTTCTCGATGCCAGTTTCTCGGAAGCAGAGAGTGCTCTTGTGCTCAGGTCCTGCTTGTGGGTTTCCCACAGGCATCTGGTTGGCCACTGTGAGAACAGGATGCTGGACTAGAAGGGCCACCGGCCTGATCCAGCAGGCTCTTCTTATGCTCTTCCCAAGGTGTGTGCTCCCTGGGGAGTGGTGGGATTACCTAGGGGATGCTAAGAGGCAAGGGGGTGGCAAGGGGTGCTGGAGGTGAAAATGACTACCAGACTTTGAAAAGCTTGTATCATTAGGTCAAGTTCATCAGTTTTGTTGAATTAATTAAACTAAATAGTTTTAACAGAATTTTGAATAAATGTGCAATTAATTGTTACTGTTCTGATTTTGTTGTTGGTGGTTATCTTCTATAGCAGGCCATGCAAACTGCGACTCTGAATGTTTTTTGGGGGGATGCGTTTATGAAACCAATGGGTTAGTGGCCTGAAAAACTTTGGAAACAGCCAGTTTTCATACACAAAACATTCTACAACCCTCTCCAATAGTCCATAGCTGTGTGGCTGCCACTCAGAGGAATATTTGATGTTCCACAGCTATCCTAAACTGGAGCACTGATTATATTGCTAAAAAGGTACACTTCCTTGAGAACCTTGGAACGTACAACATGAAACTGTTTCCATTGAAGGGTGTTTCAGAGTTTTCTAAGTCTAAAGTACCTGGATTGGTACCTGGAAGTGAATAGTAAGTCAATGCTGATGCTGGAGATCTTCTGTCATATGCTTCTGGTGCTCCCCTTATTGAGGAACCAAACAGCTCTCATAGTTCTTTTGTACAGTGGCCGACTCTGTTGTGAAGTAACACTTGTAGTGACAGAGGTGCCTGCCCTCTTCTCTTCTATATAAACCAATGCAAGCTGTCACGTCAGGCATTTAGTTGAAAAGCTGTGGGAATTGTGAAGCCTTAATGCTTCCCAGACTGCCGTCTGCCACATTAACAAATCTTTCACTTTCCAGTAGATGATACTGCCAATCACCGTGACAGCCTGAAGAACACCATTCATTGTTAATTAATTATTAGCTGTCAGCAGAAAGGCTCTGTTGAACTAAGAACTTGGAGGCAGGTTGCGGATCACCTGTTATTTAAACTTTTATGTTTAAAAGGACACTAAATACCCTCAATTATCAAAGGGAGTGGAAATCCTTTCAGATGTTTCCCTTGCGCAAGTGACTGCTTCAGGTACAACATTAATTATTAACAGAAGGAAGATGCAATCCCGTCATCTTGATGGTTTTTGTGAGGATTATGAAAGATCTAAAATGGGGGAGGTTTTCTTTCTTTCCTTTAAAGTTAAATATACTCTCTATCTTCTGAACATTTTCTGGGGGAGGGAAGACAATGAAACCCGCATGCTAAATGGATTCTCTCTCTCTCTCTCTCTCTCTCTCTCTCTCTCTCTCTCTCTCCTGTGCTTAAGCAGAAGATAATATTGACTAGCAAAAGAGGCATCCCATTTGTTACTCTGACCCAGAGATAGAGCTCTATATGGGAAAGGGCCATGGCTCTGTGGTGATCCAGCAACTTGGCAGGCAGAAGTTTCTGGGTTCAATCCCTGGCATCTCCAGATAGGAAAAGATGCTCTGCCTGAAATCCCGAGGATCTTCTGCCAGTCATTGTAGAAAATACACTGATCTAATGGTCTAATTCCATGTAAGGCATGTTCATGTTGAAAAGCATTAACTGAGAGCATAAGTGAGACGCACACATTGATTTATCTGAGTGCAGGGTCATCTATCCAGACTACATTGCTTTTCATTGCTGTTTTATATTGTTTTCTAATGGGTGTTAAGCTGCCCTGATGACTCAATGCATTGAAAAGACAGAGCATACATTTCTAAGGAAAGTGAAAAAAGTGAAAAGAGTGAATAAATAAAATCATTGGTGTATGACTGGGTCAGAACTGGGTCCTTGCTTCTGTTCAAGGAAATGATTTCTTTGTTCCTTCTCTGTGAAACGGGAGACTACTTCCATGTTCTCTGTCTCCGGGATCAGGCTCAGGGATCTAATCCAATGTTCTTCATTATTGGAACATACTGTATCTTCAGGATGAGTCTGCTGCCATTTCCAAAGACTAGGTGAGATTTCAGAGTGTTGCTCTTCTTTAATGATATGGTCCCCATATAACAAGGTTGGCTTTAACCTTGCTGCAAGCAACCTGATAGAGTTGCTGACAATAAATTTCCATTTGCGAAATGGTTTCCATGATATCTGCCTGCCTTACGGGGTGGGGGTGGGGAAATGTGAGGAATGAATTAACTAAGGGGTGTAAAATAATGTGAGATCTTCAGGTTAATGGAGAAGCTTTGCCTTTTGCAGAAACCTTCAGTATCTTCAAAGCACCACACACTGCTGTTAATCAACAGATCCCACACTAATTAGTCAAAAGGCATTACACAGGTGCCAACTTTGGAGAGTTGCCTTAAACTCTAGCATTATTATTTCATCATGAATCTTCTCAAAGTCAAGCGTGACTGTGTGGGATGACAGATATGGAGTGTAATCCTGTCTTTACAGAGGCAACCATCAACATTTCCTTTTGATTTCTATGGATTCGGGATTAGACCCACCAAGTAATTTTTTGAGCACAAAAAGTAATCGAGGAAGTTAAGTTTCAGTTCCTAAAATGGATTTCAACCATTAAGGTGTTTTGAGTTCTTTGAAAGTAATTGGAAATAAAGGGACACCACTGTGCTTGCTTTGTAAATCCCACAGAACTCAGAGGGATTTACATCAGAGTAAACACACCTGGGATTGCATTGCACAGCTCCAAGGATCAAGACACCTACTTAATGGTAATGCCACTTAGTTCAATAGGACTACACTGGCTCCATGCTCCTAAGGTGCAGCTAACTAAAATGACTTGCGATTATTTGTCTACCACCCAGTTCCTTGCAGTTTCTATGGTAGCTTTGCAACTTTTTAAAATAACAATTTAGTGATGATTTAGTGATGATTTTTAATGCTTTCGGTGCTGCATGTATGGGATAACCTTTCTATACGGCATTGTTGAGCCCCTTCCATCCTCACTTTTTGACTGGGCATGCTGGATACATTAGAACATGCCTAGTCACTAGCTTTAATGGGATGACACCCACACCTCCCATAGAGAACTTATGGAGCAATATTCAGTTAATAATAATTCCCATGTATTGCTTGTCTAGGCTACATTATTTTTTCATGTGAGCATTCATTTACTGGTAGTGTTCAGGTACTATCTGCATGCAGCTTACATCATCATCATCATCATCATCATCATCACCTTCATCAGCCCTGAACTCCAGTGCTGCACTGCTGTGGAGAAGAAGCCCCTCTTGAGATGACCATGCTGTAAGATCTAGACTCCCTCCAACTAACCTCAGGTGTAAATATGCGAATACATCATATTTCTTAAAGCTACAACAGCCTCCACCACATCTTCATGATGGATGAGGCCAAAGTCCCATCTAGTAGAGCATCCTGTTCTCACAGTGGCCAACCAGATGTCTATGGGAAACCCACAAGCAGGACCTCAGCACAGCAGCACTCTCCCCACCTGTGTTGTCCAGTGAAACTGGTAGAAGTATTTACTGCCTCTGAGAGTAGAGATAAGACATAGCCATCAGGGATAGTGGCCATTGATAGTCTTATCTGCCATGAATTTGTCTGATCTTCTTTTGAAGTCATCCAAGATGGTGCCTTTTACTAACGCTAATCCACCAATAACTTCTGTTGGAGTTAATTCCACAACATAGCAGGGTCAATGTATGTTGCACTTTACAGGGCAGCCAAAGCAAAAGAAACTGGTCCCATGAGCTGACATTTTACATGTTGACAATGGGCCTAGAACTAGAAAGGAAGGGAGGGAGGGAGGGAGGGAGGGAGGGAGGGAGGGAGGGAGGGTAACGTGGGATGATTATGATTAATCACAAGTACATGTGTTTATTTCTGACAGGGGAGAAACATCTTTCTAACTTGGTTTTGCACATGCCGTACATTTGCCAGTTTTCTGCTTGTGATAAATGGCACAAGAGCTGTATCATATATTTTAAAAAAGAAGAAAAGCATTTTTATCAATGAAAACAATCTCATGATTAACTGGGCAACAGATGTTCAACTTTTTTTTTTACACAAACTTGTGGATGCTGATGCATGTTGTCTTAGAATGAGCTTTTTGTGTCACCCAAAAGCATGACAAATATGTATTCTTCTCATACATGTCACCTAAAACTGAAGAATGCTTCCCTCCCCCTTCAGAATGATTGCTTTTGTCATTTACAAATATTTACTGGTATAATTGATTAAGCAATTAATTAATCAGTATTTAAACAAAAAATTATCTAACATATACTTTTTTGCATTAATTTCCTGTAAAATAATTTTTCTATGCTATCTTTCTGTATGTTGCATTCTGTAGAAGTCCCCCTTCACCATTTGGAGAATGTGAATTTAAAAGAATGCTTGTGTTTTGAAAGTTTATGTATTGTTTTGGGATGTCCAAATTAGGTAGGTTCACAATGAAATGTGAACTGAAGTGAAATTCTCTCCCTGTTCCTGGGCAAATGTGCATAAGATTTTAATTTTATCATTTATTTTGGGTCCTTTATAGACCACCACATCCTTTATAGACAACCACATCCGTAAATGCAAATAGCGACAGGACTTACTTCCAAGTAAACATGCAGAAGTGTGTACCAAAAGGTTTCTTTAAGTTGGTGACATCTCTGCTCAAAAAGACAGATATAAAGGTGTTCCTTTCATTTCCTTCAATATCACTGCTGACTGTGGAAAAAGTCATATAAAAAGTTCAGAGGATGTTTGCCAAGGATAATGAAGCATTCCCCAAACAAGTACTTTTGTATTATTTAAAATAAGGCCATTAGAAACCCCAAATGAGGATCATAATGAGATATCCAAAGACTTGCCAAGTGAATTTAATCACTTTGTGATCCCAGCAGCCTTGCCGCTCAGTTCTTCCTTAGTATAATTAAGCAACAGAAACTAAGGGTGCCATTCCAAGGCATTGTAATGAGATGCTACAGGGGCCCAAATTTCACTGGAGGGGAATTCCTATTAAATATTTATTGTATGTGTAGCCTCCTTGGCAGTGAAGGAGAGAAGGGAAACAGAGACATTTTTTCTGCAGTGAAACTGTTAAAAATTGAAGCAAAGGCAAGCCACTTGATTCTGGACATACTATTATTCTTGGCCTCAGGGCCCTGCCACTGTTCAGCATCAATAAAAATCATAGCAGAGGTTGCAAGGGGAATATATATATATATATATATATATAGGCAAGACAAAAAAAAAAATGCATGAAAATCCAAATGGAAAGTGACTGAAGAAATGAGTTTATGGCAAAAAGCGGATAAGGTACAGCACATCTAGAAATACAGGAATTACAGGAATTGTTGTTGTTAGTGCCAAAATAGGCTTCTAAGCAGTTTACAAAGTATAAAAGTGAATTATGCAAACATTAAAATATAAGCAACCACAACAACCATAATTAAAATACACAGCAAAACAACCCTATTAAATTATAAAGGTCCATAATTAAAATATGCAATAAAACCATCCCATTAAAACAGTACACAGAGATTGAAACAGGAGATCAAGGGAATGGCTGTGTGAACAGGAGGAGCTTCTTCAAAAGCCACGGAATGCCAGTACAGATGGCACCTTTTGTGTTTCAATGAGGAATGATTCCCATAACACTGGTGCTATCACCACATAGACTATCCATGCGCTGGACTACAGATGCGCACCTTCTCTCACACACACCAGTTTTGTGAAAAAGACCCCTCCCTTTATTTTGAGTTCTTAAAAGGTACGATGGGACCCAACCAAGGAAGAGTTTGTTTATATCTAGATTTAACTGGCTTTGGATGTCGTTGGACACCCAATGAAGCTTAATGTTGGAAGATTCAAAACAGAGGAAAGAAAGCACTTCTTCACATAGCTGAACTATGGAACTCACTGCTGCAGTGGTGGCCACCAACTTTAAAAGAGGGCTGGCCAAATTTATGGTCAGAGGTAGTAATGCTTCTGAATACCAGCTACTGGAAACCACAAGAGAAGAGATGGCTCTTGGGCTCAGGTCCTGCTCAAGTCGTTCCCACAGGCATCTGGTTGGTCCGTATGAGAAGAGGACTATATGGGCCCGATTCATCAGGGTCTTCTTATGTTCTCATTCTGTCTCCATCTCTAATGACTTAATTAAGGTTGTGTAAAGCATGGTTCGTTAGCAAGGTGGGTAACCGTCTCAGGGTGCCTAGCGCTGCATCTTTAATGGCATAATGGGCTTGCTGCTAGACCTGCAGCGGTTCATTAGCTCACAGCTTCGTCTAAGATTCTTCAGGTAAGAATCCCAATATTCCCGCAGTAAACAAATTGCATTGCTTTCTATTTTTTCCGGCCTCTTCATTTAAAAACCCACACAGTTTGAAAGCAACCGAGTTTAGCAGCTTCTGTTTTCTTAGGAAGCAGAGTTCAACTATAGTTCAACTGCTAACGATTCTTTATACTCAATTATGTCCTGCTCCCCGTTAGGGAAGGCCTGGTTTCTTAATGTCATTTCCCGTCCACCAATTCTGCATTAGAGTAAGAGCCATTTCGTTCTTTACGCTTCAAAGGCAGGGCTGAAAAAGTTTAAACGCTAAAAGGCACGCCTGATGCACCGGCCACATTTATGCTGCATGCAACACATGCCGCCCAAGCTGGGATGTCAGAGCTTCATCAGCATCTGATGCATCCATCAAGTTTAATGGAGACCAGGGAAGCAGCACAATTTATCTGATTTATTTAGTTAGTTATCTATTTATTTTGGAAGGTTATTCATTTGTTGGCTGCTTTTGGGCATATCTTAAGATGTTGTAACCAAACTTGTGCATGATGGTTCCTGAGATCAAGAAGCAAGTTTTCAACTGTGTTTGGATCCAGTTGGGTGGTGCTTTGACCCAAGGTGCCTTACACCCACCCACATGCCATATAAGAAACATATGCAGGGATCTCTCTCAGGGTACGTGCTTCTGGAATGTCATTGATGCTTTAGCTGAGATCCTTGCATTGCAGGGGGTTGGACTAGATGACCCATGGATCTCTTCCAACTCTAAGATTCTATGGCATGCTGTGTTAATACCACCAAAGGCACCCACCCCTGTCTTAGTGAATTTCACAGCACTGCCTTTCAGCACTTTTTAAATTGGGGTGGGGAACCTGTCCAGATGCTGCTGGACTACGGCTCCCATCATCCCTGACCATTGGCCATGCCGATTTGGGTTAAGGGGAGTTTGAGTTAGGGCTCATGTCTGTTCCATGCTATTGGAAGTACAACAGCAGGGATCATACAGGGCCGCCTCTCCTGGTATGCCCCGTGGAGGACCTTAAGGTCCACAAATGACAACACTTTGGAGGTCCCAAGTCACAAGGTGGTTAGATTGGTCTCAACTAGGGCCAGGGCCTTTTCAGTACTGGCCCCGACTTGGTGGAACGCTTTGTCACAAGAGACCAAGGCCCTGCGGGACCTGACATCTTTCCGCAGGGCCTGCAAGACAGAGCTGTTCCACTTGGCCTTTGGTTTGGACTCAGTCTGACACTTCTGTTTTCCTCCCCTTATGGTTTTGATCTATGGGCTACTATTAAAATGAGGCTGCATTTTAAATTATATTTTAACCTGTATTTTAAATTGATTTTTTAAAAATTGTAATTTTACTGGTGTTAGCTGCCCTGAGCCTGGCTCTGGCCAGGGAGGACAGGGTATAAATAAAATTTATTATTATTATCACTTAAGGGTTAGTTCTGTTACAATTTGAGTTAACTAGCCAAGACAGTGGAGGCATTACTTAGCAAGCAAGCAGGCAGAGCAGTCTGGTCTTTAGTTCGGTAGCATATACTCTGACTGGCTGTGTTAGTCCTTTGCATGATTAGTTGCATGTCTCCCTGCTGCATACAAGACCTGAAGTAAAAAAAAGAGAGAGAAAAAACGAAACCTCTCTGTTTATTTCTCCTCAAATCATAGACTATTTTTGTTCAGTTCTGCTCAGTAAAGTATTATTAGAACTTTTCTCTCTGGACTGTGTGTTATTTAAATAACTTTGCTATGATGTGCTGCAGCTAGTCTGAGGAGTCATAAACACAGCTGGGCTCATTGAGCCACTCACTTTTGTCACTGGCCCTGGCATGCAGCCTTGGGAAGGTTGCCCAGAATGGAATGTGGCCCTCAGCCTAAAATGATAATTAAAAATGAAGGATGTGCGGTACCTGTGATGAGCTGGACTTCCTGACTCTGTCTAAAGAGTGAGAAGAGAGCCACTGTGGTGTAGTGGTGGAGTGTCAGGCTAGGAACTGGGAGACCAGGGTTCAAATCTCCGTTCCCTGGGTGACCTTTGACCTCATCCTACCTCACAGGGTTGTTGCGGGGGTTAAATGAAGAGGAGAAGAACTGTGCATGCCACCTTGAGCTCTTTGGAGAAAGATGTAGGGTGAAAATAAAGATAAGAACCAAAATCCTCTGTATTAAGAGCGGGGGAGAGAGAGGCTTGCCACACAAGGAAGGGCAATTGTTTCACAGAGAGGAAGGGATGCAATGCAGGTACTTTTTTCCCAGCTTCCCATATGTCTTGCTTTCCAGATGTGTGTTGTTTCTCACCATCTTCTCTCTCCCCCTTTCATCACCATGTTCGAACACGGCAAAGAGGCTCCTTTCTCCAGCAGCTGAGATGGTTCTACTGCTGTGCCTTTAATGGAGTGAAGAGACCGCGGTAAGGATGCAATACTGCTCAGTAAATTTAATGACTTTATGAAGACAAATGTTCCCCTTCCGTAGCTCCTTCTTGTCGGAATACATTTAAGGCCGCCATTCCTTTGAGGGCTACATTCCTGTAGCACTTTGCAGCATATTAGCATGTTTTTCCTCCCTGCATGAAATTGCACTTCAAGCAAGGAATAATAATGTTTCTGCATCCCCTTGTACATTTTTATTGCTGCCGATGAATAGGAAGTAAATGAAGTATTATGGCTAACGATACGTGCAGGGACCAGATTCCTCATTCATTTTGCATAGAACAATAAATAACCAATATCAATAAGATGCCCTTAATTTCCTGAACATCATTCTGAGCAGCAAGAAGGAGTCAAGTTTAATTAATAAACAAAATGTGAATTTTTACAGGAATAGACAGCGTTTCTACATTTTTATACATCCCACAATTGGTCAATATCTGTATATCCAAATCCTAATCACTTTATTATACTAGCCATTGGCCATGACAAATCTGAATCAAAAATAAATACAAGCAAAATAATAATCTATTTAGATCTCTGTGTCTCCCTTACAGTTCACTGCTATATTGTTCAGGGTCTACTTTCTTATATTTTAGGGCACCAAAGCAAAAAGGGTGACTATGTGAAGTGTTTACATCACTAAAAAGCCATAGGACCTTCTCTGCCAGGAGAGACATCTTTCCTGTACTGACGGTAAGGTGAGAAATCGCCTCCTGTGTCCAAGGTATAGTGGGCAATATAGTAAATAGTGCAATATGTCTCCCACCTGCAGTTGACCACATATACAAAGTCTGTCCCTGTTATATCGTCCATCTAGGACAGAGGGGGGCATAGCCTGAAAACACAGCTCAGTAAAAGCGAATCTTAGTGAGCCTGGCCGGAGATCTGAAAGGTAAACATAAAGGTAAAGGTATCCCTGACCGCTAGGTCCAGTTGCGGACAACTCTGGGGTTGCACGCTCATCTCGCTGGCCGAGGGAGCCGGCAGTTGTCCGCTGACAGCTTCTGGGTCATGTGGCCAGCATGACTAAGCCATTTCTGGCAAAACTGGAGCAGCACACAGAAATGCCATTTACCTTCCCACTGGAGCGGTACCTATTTATCTACTTGCACTTTGACGTGCTTTCGAACTGCTAAGTTGACAGGAGCTGGAACCGAACAAGGGGAGCTCACCCCATCGTGGGGATTCGAACCGCCGACCTTCCGATCGGCAAGCCCTAGGCTCTGTGATTTAGACCATGGTGCAACCTGTGTTCTAAAATGGACCGTTTTTAGAAGGGGGAACCAAGGATATCTGTATATCTATATGGATCTGTATGCACATCTACAGTTCTGTACATTCCCTTTTAAAATATGATACAACAAACCAAAATGGACATAACAGTAACAAGGATTACTAGCAGTACTTCCCCCCCCCCTGGGGTGCTCAAGAGTACACAGTACTGGCACCTTCCTCCTGCCTCTTGTTAAAAATGTGGCACTTACTGTAACAACTTCATGGTGAGTGCTGACACCTTTTTTCCTAAAAAAGAGAGCACTGGTTAGTAGAACAATGGGCAACTAGAACAATCACAGTTGTATTGAAATGCAGCAGTAGGAAACCACCCCATTAGTGCAAGAATTTATGCTCATGAAACATGACTTTTCCCACTCTCCTCCCTCCATGTGCCCCTAAATATGTTCTGGGGGTTCCCATAACCCCTGAAGCAGATTTGGGGAGAGAGCATGGAGCCTGTTGGGGTGGGGTGGGAAGAGAAGGAGAGGAAAGTCTCACTGCACATGTGCAACTCATCATACTGAAAGGACATTTACTTAATGTTGCATTCAGTACAATACCTGTGCACCACGCAAGTTGCAATTTGTGACAACAAAATTCCTCCAACTGTCCTGATCAGATCTGGGGAGTATTAAGCATGGGTAAGATATTGTATCACTTAAAGCAGGAATGGGTAATATTTACTTTTTGATTGAGCACCACATTTACCCTCATCCAGCCCTCTGGGGAGCACATGACAGGGACTGCTATTGGTAAAATGGGTGTGGTCTCACATGTGTACACTCACATCCATACATCACACACACACACACACACACACACACACACACACACACCTTAGCTGATCTAGGCCAGAGGTCAGCAAACTTACCACGCCTCGGGCCAGTGTCTCCAGCGTCAATCGTGGGGCGGGCCGGAGGGGGGGGGAGTGTGTGCCCATACGCATGTGCACACGCTATTTCCGGTGCACTTCCAGGTCGGAGGAGCACCGGAAATAGCTTGTGTGCATGTGCACGGGCCTCCTCCGACCCGGATGTGCACCAGAAATAACGCTTACGCGTGTGCACAAGCTATTTCCAGTGCTCCTCCGACCCGGAAGTGGGCAGCCGCACAGCGCAGCACTGGTAAGAGTGGGTGGCGGCAGCGGGCATCGCCCCGGGCAGATAAACGAGTCCCTTGGGCCTTATCCAGCCCGCAGGCCTTAGTTTGGGGACCCCTCGTCTAGGCAGATTACCCGTGAAGGAGGGTTATTTTCCTCTGCTACTCATCAAATCATCTGATGACCACAGAGTGAGCAATTTGTTGCTGTATAAAAAGCATACATTTAAAGGACATTGAAAGCACTCCCAATAATCCCGGGAACTGTAGCTTGCTAAGGGTGCTGGGTGTAGTAGCTCTGTGTGGGAGTGAACCATAGTTCCCAGGATTTGGGTGGGTAGGCGAAAATGTGCTTTAAATACACGGTGTGTCCCTTGCCTTTATTCCTATTAGGGTGCTGTGCTACATGGAGTGGTTTAAGTCTCTCTGTCCACCCTAGTGCTATATCTAATTCAAACAAGACATTCTTTTTGCATCCAAAATGGAATGCAAAAGCGCTGGACAAAGTGGTTTGCATGGCTGATTAGGGCCCCTGGTTTGAAAGGTAAGGAAATTCTGTGTTAAAGTCTAAATGTGTGTGTGTGTGTGTGTGTGTGTGTGTGTGTGTGTGTGTGTATACTCAACCCCAATGTTTTCCCCCTAAATGTAATTGACTTGGCTGTCTGGAAATAAAGAAAATTACTCAGATTCTCTTCAGTAGTACATTATTGATTAGAAGATTATATTTATTTATTTCACTTAAGACCACTTCCAATAAAACATTCTGAAGTGATTTAACAATAAATACATATATAAAAACCATTTCATCTCCAGTGCAAACTCTGTGTGTGTGTGTGTGTGCGTGTGTGTGTGCACGCGCATCATTCTATTTTATGTATTATCTACTGACGAATTCTTTTATACATCTATCAAAAAAAGTTTTTGTTATTTCTGGTTACTCCCATTTCTTTCACTGAATTTTATTTGTTAAACCATATGTATTCTTGATTTTTAAAAGATGGCCTGTTTTGTATTTTAAAAAATACAATAAAATAACAACAATATTGATTATGTTCCTTCAAATTGTATTGGATTATAAATCTCTAAACACAATTAATCCCATATAATCTTATAGACACTTAAAGTCAAACCTTGGTTCTTGAACGGCTCCATTTTCGAATGTTTCGGCTCCTGAATGCCAAAAACCGGGAAGTAAATTGTGATGGGACGATGAGCTGCTTGTGCGTAAAATCCAAGTCCCTCAGAGTTTGGTCAAGTTTGCAAACCTCTGTCTGTAACGGAGCCCCTTAAACATGGCTCTGTCAGTCGCTTGCAGATTCCGACAGTGGTTGCTTTCGGAATCGCTTCCAACATAAAAGCTCCTTAACGGAAACACGTCTTCTGGACTCTCTGCGTGACAGTTTCCGGCGAGGAGTGGGTGTCCCTACAGGAGGTCCTGAAACCTCCCCACTGTTTTCTCTGGAAGTGTCTCGGAGCCATCCCTCCTGCTCACTTTCCCTCAGCTCAGCTCTTCTCCCCCTACTGGTTCCCTCTTCAGCTGCTGAGTCTCTCCCAACCTGTGTGAGCCCTTCCACCTCCCTTCCTTCCGATGGCAGTTCCCTGACATCCACCTCCCCTCCAGGGCCCCCTTCACCCCCTCCCGCCCCCTCCTCTATGGGCGGTGAGGAGGCAAAACCCCGGAAGGAACTTCCTTCACCTTCCGATGTCTCGAACACTTCTCTCCACCTGTTGCGGTTCCTGGTCTCGAAGTACTCCTCCTCCTCAGAGTCCATCTCCCCTTCCCCCTCCGAATCCGTGAATCCTTCCAACTCCTCCTCCTCATCGGTGGTCCCAAAGTATTCCCTCCGGAACCTCTCCACAGGCTGAGGTTTCCTTGGGAACCTTTGATGGAACGTTTCTATCAATACCTCGTCATTGATATCTTCTGCCATTACCCAAGTGTTTTCTGACTCCGGTTCTCCTTCCCACGCTACCAAATACTCCACCTGATCCCCCTTCCACCTGGCGTCGAGGATTTCTGCCACATGGCTGCTGCATTCCCTTTCTTCTATGATTGGTCCCCGAGTGGACATCCCTTCTCGTCCCCCCTCATACGGTGACAGTAACGACCTGTGAAATACTGGGTGCAGTTTCATGTGGTTGGGTAACCGGAGCCTGAAAGCCACTGGGTTGACTTGTTGAATGACCTCAAAGGGACCCAACCTCCTGGGTCTTAATTTCTTACAACCTCCTTTGAACGGCAACCCTTGGGTTGACAGCCACACCCGATCTCCCACCCTTATGGTTTCACCTTCCCTTCGGTTCTTGTGTGCCTGCCTCTTGTATTCTTCCTTCGCCCTTTCTAAGTTGAGTTGGAGCTGACGATGGATTGCTTCCATTTCTTCTACAAAATGCTCGGCTGCCGGGACGCTCCATCTCTCCCCTCCTCCCCCTGGGAATGCCCTGGGATGACACCCATAATTAGCCAAGAAGGGGCTCATCCCTGTGGACACATTCTCTGCATTGTTGTAGGCAAATTCCGCCAGCGCCAACTTCTCTACCCAGTCATTCTCTCTGTCATTGACATAACACCTCAGGTATTGCTGGAGGACACCGTTTGCTCTTTCCGCCTGCCCGTTGGTTTCAGGGTGCCGGGCAGTCGAAAAGTTGACCTCCACCTGCAGTAAGCTCATGAGCTTCCTCCAGAACCTGGAAGTAAATTGTTTTCCCCTGTCTGAGACCACCCTCAATGGCACCCTGTGCAACCTAAAAATGTGTTCTACAAATAACTTCGCTGTCTCTTCTGCCGTGACTGCATGCGAACAGGCTACAAAGTGGCACATCTTTGTTAGTAGGTCTACCACCACCATGATGGCTGTTTTCCCCTTGGACTTCGGCAGATCAGTCATAAAATCTATCGACACTGCCTCCCAAGGTCGTTCTGGGGTTGGTAAGGGTTCTAATAGCCCCGCCGGCGCCCGCCTCTCCCCTTTGGCTCGCTGGCATTGCTCACACCCTCTTACATACTCCCGTACATCTTCCCTCACCTTAGGCCACCAAAATTCCCTGGTGACCAACCACATGGTTTTGTGTTGTCCAAAATGCCCCGCCGTGGGGCTGTCGTGCAACTGCTTGAGTACCCTCCCCCTTTAGTCTCCTTCGGGGATATACAGTGCCCCTTTGTAATACAACGCTCCATTTCTTTCCTCAAAACCCCCTGGTTCCTCTCCCTCACCCCTAAGACCTCTGAGCTTATTCTGGGCATATTCATCATTCTCTGTTTCCTCTACCAGTTCTCTTTGCCCCACCAATGCCGCCCCACACACCCAGCGGTCCTCTGGGATGACATGTCTCTCTTCGGGTCCCCCCTCCCCTTCCAAATATTCAGGTTTGCGTGAGAGAGCGTCCGCCCTAACATTTTCTGGACCTGGCACATAACAAATTTCAAAGTGAAATTTGGAGAACTCCTGGGCCCATCGCACTTGCCGTTGGTTGAGCACTCGTGCCGTTCTCCAATACTCTAAGTTCTTGTGGTCCGTGCACACTTGCACCTTATGTTGTGCCCCAATTAATAAATGCCTCCATCTCCTGAACGCTTCATGAATGGCAAGTAGTTCTCGGTCATACACCGTGTAGTTCCTCTCAGATTTGTTCAGCTTTCGCGAAAAAAAGGCACACGGTCTCCACTCTGACTCCTCCTTCCCAGGCTGCAGAAGCACCGCCCCCACAGCCCGGTCTGATGCGTCCGTCTCCACTCGCATCGGTTTTTGTAAATCCACATGCAGGAGCTGTTCTTCCGAAGCGAACGCCCTTTTCAGTTCCTCAAAAGCTCGCTCCGCCTCCGCCGTCCAAACGAATTTCCTCTTACTGCTGAGACAGTCCGTAATGGGAGCCGTCAAGTGGGCAAAATTTCTGATGAACTTCCGATAGAAGTTTCCAAATCCAAGGAATCTTTGCACATCCTTCCTTGTTTTCGGTGTTTTCCATTCCAGTACCGCTTGGACCTTGCCAGGATCCATGGCCAATCCCTTGTCCGACAAGCGGTACCCCAGGAATTCCACCTCCTTGGCATGAAACTGACACTTCTCTAGCTTCACCCACAGCTGATTGGCTTGCAGTCTGCCCAACACTTCCCTGACGTCTTTTACATGCTGCTCCTCAGTCTCTGAATATACTAACACGTCATCTAAGAAGGCCACACAATTCTTGTAAAGCAAAGGCCCCAGGATGTGGTTCATAAACGATTGAAAGCACGCGGAGCCTGCTTGTAGGCCGAAGGGCATAACTAAATATTCAAATGCCCGCAAAGGGGTGAACATGGTGGTTTTCCATTCATCCCCCTTCCTTATTCGTATCAGGTTGTACGCCCCCCTCAGGTCCAGTTTAGTAAAAATCTTTCCCTTCCTGACCCTTGTCAAAATGTCATCAATTCTGGGCATCGGGAAAGTCACTGGTTCTGACACTGCATTTAAGGCCCTGAAGTCCACTACAAGCCTGGGTTTGTCCGTGTTTTTTTTGTCCACAAAAAACACTGGGCTGCCCCCCACTGCCCTGGACTCTCTGATGAACCCTCTCTTCAGGTTCTTGTCAATGAACTCCCTTAGCTCCTGCATCTCTCTGTCTGACATGGCGTACAGCTTGCCTACAGGGAGCTGTGCCCCAGGGAGTAAATTGATTTGACAGTCAAAGGGCCTATGTGGGGGTAGTTTGTCTGCCTCCCTCTCGCTGAAGACGTTGCTCAGGTCGGCGTATTGTTGGGGAACCTTCCCCTTCTCCGTTACTTCCGTCCCTGCTAGAGTGGCTCTGGCCCCTCCTTGAGCCTCCCGCTCTTTGCAGTGTTCTAGACAATGTGCTGACCCAAAG
Organism: Podarcis pityusensis; assembly: GCF_964106645.2. Taxonomy (NCBI): domain Eukaryota; kingdom Metazoa; phylum Chordata; class Lepidosauria; order Squamata; family Lacertidae; genus Podarcis; species Podarcis pityusensis. The sequence goes on from NC_138044.1 coordinate 42,700,368, forward strand.
GAGACCACTCTCTGATGCCAGCCCACTAGCGGATCATGTAACGCTAGCCAGCTCATCCCCAAAATAATGGGAGCTCCTCCCAAGGTAGCCACATTAAACGCTATTAGCTCAGTGTGTCTTGCTACCCTCATTATCATTGGGACGGTCTGCTGGCTGACTTCTCCTCCCAGCAGCTCCCTTCCATCGATTGTGGTCACCTGCAAAGGGTTACTTAAAGGGATAGTCTGTATCTGGTGCTCAGCAGCAAACTCCTTACTCATGAAATTGCAGGAGCTGCCTGAGTCCAATAGCGCCTTTATCTTTAGTGGGTGTCCGTTAGGCAGCTCTAGTAACACCTCTATCACTAGGGCGGGTTTAGGAGGTTCCGGCGTGGGCACTTTCACTGCTCTTTGGCCTGGCTGCTGTGCCCCGACGGTGGCAGCCAGGCGTTGGCTTTTACTTGCTCCGGTACCTTTTCCTCCTTCTCCCCAACAGCTCCCGCCATTCCTTGCCATTCCTTTCTTTGGGGGCAGACTCTGGCAAAATGACCTAGCTGTTGGCAGAGATAACATTTCTTGGCGCCCTTTCCTTCCTTCTTCCGCTCTTCACTGGGCTTTGAAACTGCGCGCGTGCGCACTGTTCCAATTTCCATCGGCTCTCCCGGCGGGAACGGTGGCTCTGGAATCTCTGGAATGCGAAGCTCCCTCCAACGTTCCCCCTTCCCTTCCCGCCTCTCCAAGGCTCTCGCCTCTTGGCGCGCTCCTATGGTCAGCGCTGATTTGGTCAGCTGGTCCATAGACTCCGCCCTGGGCGCCCGGGAAAGTTCATCCTTTACCGCCGAAGCAAGCCCTTCTTCAAAGAGCATTTGAATGGGTTCCGCCGATAGATCCCACCCCAATTTATGGATCAACATGGTAAACTCAGTCCAGTACTCACGCACAGATCGGCTCCCCTGTTTGCACGCCATTAACTGTCTGCGTACCACTCCCTGCTCAATATCGCTGGAAAACATCAAATCCATTGCACGAAAAAACTTCCTCGTATCCTTCAGGATGTCATTGTTTGTTGCCATCAGGGGCCTCACCCAGTCTTTCGCCCCCTTTTCGAGATGCCCAATCACAAAAGCCACCTGCGATTCCTCGTCGGGAAAGTCATCAAACTGCAGATTAAGGGCATATTGCATCTCTGTCCTAAAGGCATGATAGTCCTTGGCCTCCCCCCCAAACTTCTGCACCAATCCTGGCAACTTTCTGGCGAGCGGGGTGGTTTTCCCCTTCTCTGCATCTTGAGCCCTCCTCTCCTTGAGCCTCGCCGTCTGCAGCGCTAGCTGGACCTCCAACGCCCGGTACCTTTCCTCCAGGCTTGGACCCGCTCCAGCTCCTGCTTCTCCGGTTCCGGCTGGGTTGCTCATGATGCCTTCTCCTGCACAAACTGCTCACAGAGACTGTCGGAATGCTGTGATGGGCCGATGAGCTGCTTGTGCGTAAAATCCAAGTCCCTCAGAGTTTGGTCAAGTTTGCAAACCTCTGTCTGTAACGGAGCCCCTTAAACATGGCTCTGTCAGTCGCTTGCAGATTCCGACAGTGGTTGCTTTCGGAATCGCTTCCAACATAAAAGCTCCTTAACGGAAACACGTCTTCTGGACTCTCTGCGTGACAGTTTCCGGTGAGGAGTGGGTGTCCCTACAGGAGGTCCTGAAACCTCCCCACTGTTTTCGCTGGAAGTGTCTCGGAGCCATCCCTCCTGCTCACTTTCCCTCAGCTCAGCTCTTCTCCCCCTACTGGTTCCCTCTTCAGCTGCTGAGTCTCTCCCAACCTGTGTGAGCCCTTCCACCTCCCTTCCTTCCGATGGCAGTTCCCTGACATAAATGCTCCAGTTTTCAAATGTTTTTCAGAACCCAAACGCCTGATGTGGTGTCCGCTTGAGTGCAAGAAGCTCTTGCAACCAATCAGAAGCCGCACCTCGGTTGTCGAATGTTTCAGAAGTCAAACGGTCTTCCGAAATGGATTATGTTCGACAACTGAGGTATGACTGCATTAGGGTTTGAGCTCCACTGAACATAGTGACATATTGAATAAAAACACATAGGATCACACTGCTAACTATTTAATGGGTATTCTTTCTTTGAGGGTTCAGAAGCTCCTTTCCAGGGTCTCCCCAAATGACTACACCTTGTTAGTCTATGAATATTATTTTTCTTACCTTATTTAAAACAGGTATGGGGAATCCGTAACTCTCTAGATGCTGTCAGAGTTGCTGGCATCCATCCATCCTAGAGGACAATGGAAGAGTGCACCTTTGGAGGTCAAATTGTTGAAGAGTTGCAGCGCCTGTGGGAAAGACATGTTTTGTTGCAGCTGGGGCAAATGAAAGCATCCAGTTGTGCACCTACAGGTGCATCATGGCGTTCCTTCTCTCTGTGCTCCTTCCAGAAGTCATTTATCCTCTGATCACCACTGTGAATGCATGTCTTGACTGTCTGACTCCAGACTGGAGTACAACTCTCATAATGACAGGAACATAGAAATCAGTCTTATACCAAGCCAGACTATTCGTCCATCTAGCTCAATATAATCAACACTGATTGGCAGTGCTCTGTAGAGTTTCAGACACGGGTCCATCTCAGTCCTACTTGGAAATGTTGGGCATTGAACCTGGGACCTTATGCATGCAAATCAGATGTTGTACCACAGAGCTATGGCTTCATCAACAGAAGAACAGTGTTCATGGCGAGGGAAGTAAAAGTACCACTCTGTTCTGCCTCAGTCAGACCCCACCTGAAGTACTGTATCCAGTTCTGGGTGCTACACTTTTGTTGGTTCAATGAAAAATAAAATAGGTTTTAAAGGAGAATTCATGGATGCCAAAATCCAAGGGGGCAAGTAGAATTTGGTGAGAGAACCCCAGCATAATTAAAAATCACAAAATATGCAGGAAAGTAAAGGGTGGAAATCTAGGCTGTTAAACTTCCAAAAGATATCCTTGTGAGTTCCAAAACTTCCCTCTTCCACTAGCATAGAAAAAGACCACACATTTGGTAAGTTAAAAATGGTGTACTTGCAAAAGTCAGATTCATGTGTTTTTCTATATAACATTCAGAACAGGTTGCACAGAGAGCAAAATTTGGCTTAGTTACATTGTTGAAAGTTCCTAATTATTGCTATAGGAACTCAAGAGAGGCATATTAAAGCCATGCAGCCTGAACTGCAGCAACCCAGACCTCCTCACCTGCTGAACTTCTCAAGTAGATTGGATGAGAACAATAGGCTTGATGATCTAGCTCCTCCCAAGGTGAGCTAAATATGGCAGGACAGCTTACTCTATGGTATTAACTCTTTCATGCATTAATTAAGCATGCTGGTTATATCAGGCTGGTTATCTTACAAGTTTAAGATGGATATAGATAAGCTGGAATGTGTGCAGAGGAGGGTGACAAAAATGATCAAGGGTCTGGGAACCATGTCTTCTGAGGGACGATGGAGAGTGTTTAGTATGTTTAGCCTAGAGAAGAGAATACTGTGAAATTATACAATAGCCATCTTCAAATACCTGAAATGCTGGCACATGGAAGATGGAGCAAGCTTGTTTTCTTCTGCTCTAGAGGGTAGGACTCAAACCAATGGATTCAAATTATAAGAAAGGAGATTCCAACTAAACATTAAGAAGAACTTTCTGATCGTAAGAGCTGCTTGATTATAGAATGTACTACTTTGAAAGATGGTGGACTTCTTCATTGGAGGTTTTTAAACAAAGCTTGGATGCACACCTGACAGGGATTCTTTAGCTGTGCTTCTTGTATTACAGGTGTTTGGACTGGATGGCCCTGGGGTCCCTTCCAACTTTACAATTCTATGATTCCTCTGATGAGAATTGCAGGAAAAGGTGTATGGGAAGCCCATTATGGTTGGCAAAGGTAGTAATTTCCTGGTAAAATCTCTGTTTCAGCATTGCATTGCGACATCCTGCAGCTATTTCACAGGAAAAGAGATTATTTGCAAAATGAGAACAATTAAAATGCAACCTGGAGCACAGAGACATTAAAGTGATGGCCAAGATTCTTCTGTTCCTTTCAGCTGGCTCTGGTGGTTTTTTTTTTTAAAATGAAATTCTAAGTGGCTTGTGTAGAAGTAGAATGGCGCTTTGAAGTTTAATATCCGTCAATCAAACCTGAGACTGTTTAAAAAGATGACCTTTAAAAAGGCCTATAGAACGTCAATTAAAATTTCAAATTTAGTTAACAAGGCCGGATACTCTCTCTACCTTGAGTGTCATCTTGTCTGTTCTGAAGATGCAGCAGTTCTGCTGATGGTACCTTTGATGGATGGCTCTTTTATTGCAGGCTGAGATCTTTGCTGCAGACTTCAACTGGTTTAATAGTCATTCCCCTCCCCAGGGAACCCAGGGAAGTCTAGGATTTGCAAGAAAGGGAGTAGGGATCCCTAGTGGAGAGTACTCAATCCTCTCATCAAATGATGACCTCTAGCTTTCTTTCATTTTGGCAGAGGGATAGGAGGCATGACAGTTAAAACCAATACAAAACTGATAAAAAGTGTGGGGCGGATTCCAGTAAATTGGGAGTACGGCGATGTATTGTTACTTTTTTGAGCAGTGTTATATTATGGTTCAATGTAGATTATGCATTTTTGGACTCTTCTTGCAGGTGAGGCTACAGGGGGTTCTCATGATGAATTCCTGCTCTGCAAAATTCATTGCTGCATCTCTGGGCAAGATAACAAAGGGATGGGGCTATAACTCAGTGGTAGGGCACCTGTTGTGCATGCAGAAGGTCCCAGTTTCAATCCCCAGTATTTCTGGGTGGGGCTGGGAATGTCCCTTTTCTGAAAACCTAGAGAGCAGCTGCCAGTCATTATGGATAATACTGAGTTAGATGGACCAATGGTCTGGCTCAGTAGACGACATGCTCATATTTAAATTAGCTTGTTATTCAGAATCTTGAATACTGGAATCTTATCTTATCTGAGCTCCCGTTGCTTGGTCCCTGCTCCTGCCAACCTAGCAGTTTGAAAGCACGTCAAAGTGCAAGTAGATAAATAGGTACTGCTCTGGCGGGAAGGTAAACGGTGTTTCCATGCGCTGCTCTGGTTCACCAGAAGCGGCTTAGTCATGCTGGCCACATGACCTGGAAGCTGTACGCCGGCTCCCTCGGCCAGTAAAGCGAGATGAGTGCCACAACCCCAGAGTCGGCCACGAATGGACCTAATGGTCAGGGGTCCCTTTTACCTTTACCTTATTTGTAAGGGAAGGGCCATAGCTCAGCAGTAGAGCACACGCCTTGCATGCTGATGGTCCCAGGTTCAATTTCCAGCATCTCCAGGTAGGGCTGGGAGAAACTCCATTCATGAAATCCTGGAGAGCTGCTGCCGGTCATTGTTGACAATATTGTGCTGGATGGATGGACCAAAGCTCAGACTTGCTATGGCAGCTTTCTATGATCCCAACTCTTGGAGGTATTAAAGAGGAAACTGGCAAAAGGTGGGGGAACTGAACACAGGGCTAATATTTTAGGTGGAAGCTGTAAGTCTTGCAATGTCTAGCTTGGTCATCAGCATTTTGGGTCAAATGCAGGTCTCTGGCTGTGTTAGTATAACTAACAATTCCAATGAGGCATTGCAGTGCCGAATGGAAACAATTAAACTACGTTGGCATTTAGTAATATTGTAAACATCATTTTGTTGGCAAGTGATACTGATATCCCTCTTGTGCAGATTAGCAAGAACAAAGATTTGCAAAATGTTAAGCATCTGTCAAGACAATATAAACAGTTATAAGTAACTTTAACAAAGTGATTATGCAATAATGAAAGGTGGCACTGTATATTAATGTGACACGGTACTTGGTTTATGTACTCTAAAATGTTTTCAATAATTCAGCCCTCAAAGCAAACAAAGATTAGACAGATTTCCACTGCCATCACCACTCCCCTAAGGAAAATTCTAAATCTAGCATGATATATAAAGTCAGGGAAATCAGGACTGTTATTAAAATTGACCTTGATCAGATTTTTATTATATCAGAAAAGAGGGAGGGAGGGAGGGAGGGAGGGAGGGAGGGAGGGAGATGGTTCTGAAAAGATGAAGCTGTCCTGGGATTAGACCACATGTATAGCAATATGTTTCCATGGCAACAAATCAAACACCATTTCCTATGATTGCTGTTGTCAGCTTCAAAACCCATGAATTTAGCATTGAATAATTATAAAGAAATGCAGAAATTTTGCAGAAGGAGGCAAGAGGGGCATCCACAATCAGTCTGGATGCAGCGACTTGTTTTTAAAATGCCAATTAACCCCATCAGTGTGGCGACTTGACGCCTGCGATGGTGGCGACAGGTAGAGAGGCGAGCTATACAACCTGAAATCATGTGTGTGTGTAATATGTAATTTACAGCATGAAAGGGTGGGTGGCTGGCTGGGGGGGAAGCAGGAGAAATCATAACTCCATTAGGTTTATGGAAATCTGAAGTTTATATATAGAAACAGCAAAAGAAATTGAGAGCTGTGATGGAATATTCAGCTAGTGATGCCAGATGGTACTCCATCTGACTTCTCCTCATGTTTGAAAGGCCTGGAAACATACTTGAACTTGGCTGCAGGTTTAGTCTCCCACAACCAATGAGCTATCTAAATTCATAGGTTCCAACGACACACTTCTGTGATCGTGGTAGAAAGTCACACTCGTGAGCATGTCACCACTTACAACTTTGTGGAGTAAGTTAAAGGTATTTAGCTCACCAGTCACCTCACTCAGAAGCACGTGTCAGTTAGAATGTGTCCTGTGGTTTTTTTTTATCCTCTAGTATGTTGCCAGATACCCTACTTTACAGGGGACATCCCGCTATTTGAAAGCATCCCTGTTTCAGTTCTTAAATTTTGGAAGGTCATAAGAACATAAGAAGAGCCTTCTGGATCATGATATTGGCCCATCTAGTTCTGTTCTCACATACCCTCCAACATTTCTCCAGTGAAAATAGGGATGTCCAATTCCATAACAATAATTTTACTGTTCATACCCCACACGTCTGACTGGGTTCCCCCAGCCTCTCTGGGCAGCTGCCAACATATATAAAAACATAATAAAACATTAAACCTTTTTTTAAAAAACCTTCCCTATTCAGGATTGCCTTCAGTTGGTTCAGGGGTTTGTAACTCCATATCCTCCAACATTTCTCCAATGAAAATAGGGACAGCCTAAGGAAAAACAGGACATTCTGAGGTCAAATCAGAAACTGGGACTGCTTTTCTAAATCTGGGACTGTCCCTGGAAAAAAGGGACGCTTGGAGGCTCTGTTCTCACAGTGGCTAATCAGATGCAGACCCCTTTAAGAATCTGATGAAAGCCCAGAAAAAATCGGCACAAGATTTTGCATGCAGTTGATTTTATTGCATGGGGTGGGGGTGGGCGGAGAATCATTTGGTTTTTTTAATGCCCAGTTCATCACTGCTAGGTTAAGATCCCCTGCCATATTTGAAGCCATGGTTAAATCCAAATGCTGTTTAAGGATACATAACCATAATAAGGGGTCACAGGAGGGGCCCTGAAATTGCTAAGCAACACAACCTGGGCAACAGACTGAGAAAACCCACAAGTCATCTGTTCAAAGCCTTCCCCACTGTGGTGGGATGTATTTCTATTTAATTTAAATCACAGCTATTATTTGTAAAATGTATATCTGCACATGTACATTAGCACATGCACACTTTATGAAAACCAGTATATTTTTGGTTGATGCACAAGGGACAAGATTAGGCACCCTATCTCATTCTTCTCCACCCTCTTTGCTAAGACCTATTTGCAAATTTGTGTGTTTCCTCCTCCTTCCTAGTTGCGGTTTTTGGTATGGTAGTACAATTGGTTTCTTCAAAAATCCCTTCCAGAAATGGAATGGTTGTCTGTCAGCTAAACTGAGTTGGGAGAGCTAACTTTGTACTGGCCTCTAAACTGAGCCAGGCGTCTGGCCTTGCAACACTAATGAACCAGTGGTTGGAAATCTGTGGCCCTCTAGGTATTATTGGACTACCCTTCCCATCATCCCTGACCAATGGCCATGCTTGCTGCTGCTGGGAACTGGAGTCCAATAACACTTTGATGGCGACATGTTAGACACTCATGCTTTTGTAACAGAGGGACATTTTCCACACCCTCCAACATTCCTCAGATGAAAATATAGGGACATTTTCATCTGAGGAATACTTGAGGGTATGCTCCTCCTCCAGTGTCTGTGTTTGTTCTGCCCTCCCCAGGAGTTCTCAGGAGGTGGAAGGAAGACAAGATACCAACAACAGAAGAATGGCAACTGAAAACGATGGACTATGCAGAATTGGCAAAACTTACGGAAAAGATCAGTGACAATGACACTGAGAAATTTAAAAAAGAATGGGAAGCATTTATTGTATATGTACAAAAATATTGTAAACAAGTAGAAACACTAGCAGGCTTTGACTAAACATTTCCAGGCAGTTAAAATGAGATAAAATTTAAAGAAGGAAATTTGAATTGAAATAGCAAAATTTGATGGCATGCAATTAGGATAATAAGACAATAAAGATAAGAAAAAGAGGTTTAAGTAAATTATGCAGAAAAGGTATATATTCAATGAATCAGGAAAGGAAATGGAGGGAAAGTCAGGAGGTTAAAGAGAACCTCCGAAAAGATCTTTTCTTTTTTCCTTATTCTTTCTTTGCTTCTCTTTACTTTTATTTCACTTTTTAATTTTTAAGTTGGATATTTTGTATCTTTAATTCTACTTGATGGAAAATAATTGTTGAAGTTGAAATTGTAAAATCAATAAAATCTATTTACATAAAAGAGGAGTTCTTGCCCTCCCTCCAACTGACCCTCATTGACCCACACTTTTTTGGCCCCCCTCAGCATCCCCGCAGAGCATTTACAACCAGAGGAAGGGTGAGTGCCGCCACCACAACAGGACACAGCACACAAACCATCCACTGTCCAGAGAAACCCCCTTAATCCCGATTTTATTTTATTTTATTCTGTGGTAGATTTACAAAAAGAAAAACATGCACCAAGATTTTTTTAAATTTTTTTTTAAAGAAAGGAGCAATTTTAGACACAGATGCACAAAGCTTTTTTATTTTTTAAATCAAGACTCCTTGCACTCCACCTCGCTTCTCCTTTCTTCTTGCTCAGGGCAGCCTTGCCCTCTGCCTGCACCTCAGAGCTGGCACATCACGCAGGGCTGGGCTTCAGCAGCAGCAGCTTCTCCTCCTCCTGGCTGCTCTCCAGAAACCACTATGAGCTGCCCAAGGGAAATAGGGACCTTCCTGGATCACATCAGAAGTGGGGTGGCTTTCATAATTCTGGGACTGTCCCTGGACTGTCCCTGGAAAATTGGGACACCTGGAGTGTATGTTTTTTCTCCCATGGTTCCCTAGAAGTTGACTCAATTTCCACATAATATTTTTGTATTGGGGCGGGAATAGAAATGGCCCTGCCTGTAGCAACCAAGGTACCCCTTCCCCAGGGCCCCCAAGAAATCCTGTGGTGGTGACACCACTCTAGAAAGCCACCACTCTAGAAACTGCCATGTTTCCAAAGAGCTCCCTCAACCCTGTGTTGATTTCACTAGTCTGAACTGGGTGAATCAGAGATAACTGGAAGCCAGAGATACATATTCAAAACTGCCTTCTCCAGAGGCATGGTGTAGTCAATTGTTTGAAAGATTTTTGAGATACTTCATGGGAAAAATAATCCAAGGCGGAACTGTCTTCTGTATCTGCTTGTTCCGTTTGTTCAATACAATCAATGCCTATTGAGGAGGGTGCCATGGCTTGAACTACGGTACAATAAGGAATCAGCTCAAATAAAAACTGCATGCAAGAAAGGCGTTTGTTCTTGTTGTTCTTCCTCTATTTCTTGGTTGCCTGCATTAAACCCAAAGTAAGTGGCCCCACGTCACAGTTAAAAGCTGTGTTTATGGGATTCTCAGTAATAGCGCAATGACTGTTATGTGGCACAGATAAATATCAGAAAAGAGGGAATGAACATCTGAACTGTTCGTGTGAGAGTAGTAAAGTGATGCAAATCTTCGGGAAAGTGATGATTAAGTGCTTTACTATGTAATGGCTCGAGATAAACAGATTCAGACTCATTTATTTATATCTAGTCAACGCAGCATCACGAAGCACGAGTCTAACAAAGGGATTGACATATCCATATGAAAAGACTGTAGCTCAATGCTCTGCATGCAGAAGGTCTCAGGTTCATTCCTTGGCCACTCCAGGCAGGGCTGGGATTCTCCTCTGTCTGAAATTCTGGGGCAACACTGCCAATGAGGGCCAACAATACTGAGTTAGGAGAACTAATGGTCTGACTCAGGACTCATCTACATAGCTGCAAATAAAACACTTTAAATGTAAAGTGCAATATACAAATGTGACACTAGATGGTGAAAGTGAGCTATTCAAAATTCAATGAATTTTTCAATTATTTTTTTTTGGAAAAGTATGCTCACAGCGTTTTTTATATGTGTGTAGATTCCACCTCAGTATAAGGCAGCTCTATTTCTTCCTAAATTGGCACAGCATCATTAATAATTGTAACAGTACATTCAGCATAAGCAAACGTACAGTTCCCTGGCAAATCACAACATTTCTTTTTTAAAGATTAAATTAATGCAAACACCGTCCTTGTTCTAGGTTCTGATCTGACACACAGGGGCATCTTCTGGCTTGCACTCTTTATGAAGACTTGAAGACTGAGGTTATCACCCCTATTTTATTGTCCATTGCAGGTCGCCCAGCACCTGACACAGTGTCCTTTCTCTTAGCAGATCAAGCAGGTGACAGCAAAGGTTGCAAGGTTTTTAGCTGGGGCAATTAGAATAAGATCCATTATTTGACAATTGATTCAAAACCCTAAAATGTATTTTATATAATTGACTTTTTATGTCTATTCTTTGTATATTGTATTGCTGTTTTATTGCTATGGCCGATGGCTGACACAAATAAAGATCCATTCATTTGCACAGGGGCATGCTTAGGGGTTGGCCAAGTGCAAAAATCAAACCTCTTCGCTCGGAGTGGCTAGGAGCCTGCCTGCCTGCCTTCCCATTCGCGTGCTCACCAGGTTGCTCCTAGAGACATAGAACTTTTGAGTTGGAAGGGACCCCAAGGGCCATCTAGTCCAATCCCCTGCAATGCAGGAATCACAGCTAAATTCCTCTGGGAATTTATACAGATTGGGCAAAATAATGAATTGCAATAACCACAGATGGGCCCATTCAGGGAGAGGGGCCACTGGCCTGCCCATTGCCACCGAATGCTAGAGTTGGAATTGCAGAGCTGCTGCGAATGGCAAAGATCCCAGGAAAGAAAAGGCAGGTGCACACATTTAAAGGGTATCTAACATACATTTAAAGCACACGTTTCCTGCCCCCCCCCCCAGGAATCCTGTAGTTTTCCCCTCACAGAGCTACAATTTCTAGCTCCATTAACAAAATACAGTTCTCATAATCCTTTTTTGGGGGGAAGGGAGGGCTGGGGGAGAGTATGTTTTAAATATGTATTGACGGTGCTTGATCTGCCAAGAGAGAGAGAGAGAGAGAGAGAGAGAGAGAGGGGGAGAGAGAGAGAGAGAGAGAGTTCATGTTTTCACATTTTCAAACTTCCATCAGCAGATGGAGCTGCCCTCTCTCTGAATGAGCCCCTGAGCATCATAGGCCCAGAACTCTGAGGTCCCTTAGGTTCTACAAGTGCTCCTTTCAAGACCAGCTGTCAGAGGAGAACGTTGTGAAATGTTTCCTGCAGATTGCTTAACCCCCACCCCCCACCTCTCCTTCCACGCAGGGAGAGATTCTGCAATATAACTGCTGGAGCACTAGTCATAGTGCAGGAAGATTGACATGTGGGCATTACAGCCCCCTTAAGCATGGAATCATTGGGGAAATGGCAATGGTGAAAGGGCAGCCAGGTCTGGTGAGGAATACAAAAGCTTTGAAGTGTCAAAAGGAAAGTACCCCACTTGTTTGCCACGTGGCTGCTGTAGGATTGGTTAATGGGAAATGCTAACACTCCATGTTCTTAGGGTGGGCAATAATGCCGAGTCTCCCCAAAAGGTACGTAATTACCCAACTTTTCACTCTTATTAGAGCAATTAGGGCCCAGAAGGATGGGAGATAGCAACAAACATGTGCAATCCTGTAACAACCTTGGTGTCTTAAATGTTTGTTAGTGGCTAGGAGATATTATCAGCTAAATTGGGGGATGGGACTATTTTTCAGCCTGAAGTCCACATTTCTTAGTGGGTATCCTTCTGGTGGACATGCTAGGGGCGGTGGGTGGGGCAAAGTATGTGACTTTTTTTTTGCACAGCAGGCAAAGTTTCCTACTGGTTTCCACATGTACATTTCTTCATCCAGGCAAGGAAGATGCAATAGTATTACAATTCAAGGACTAAAGAAGTGGAAGTGCATTGGAGCCAGGGAAGTGAGAGCGTGTGGCCTAAGTGAGAAGAGGTTTGACCTGCAGAAGAGGTACAACCTAGGGAAGGTGCTGAGGGCCAGGCAGAGAGGGTTAGGCCTGAGCTAGATTGTGTGTGATACTAATATGTACTAATAGCAGGCTCGTTCTTACAGTGTGGATCCTTGTGTAGCCCAAATAACACCAACCATGCATAAGAGAAAGATATCAGAAGGTTTGGGGGGAAACCTAGGTTTGCTGAAGTACCAAAAAAAAAAAAAAAATGGGGGGGGGAATCCTAGGGGGAGAAAGCTCCTTGCTCCCTAAAAAAACAGTCCAGGGATGACTGTGCAAGCTCAGTAGGCACGTAACTAAGAGAAAGGCAGATGTAATGGCATATCCAGGGCTCCCCCCCCCAGCTGGAACTCACTGGAACTCAGTTCTGGCACCTCTCAAGTAAGCTCCATTGTCACTATAAGAGAACAAGGAAAGTGTTCATGGTGAGTTTCGGCCCCTCTTTTTCTGGAAAATTGCACTGAGCATATTCAGGAAAAGGGCATGACTGTTTTTTGCGTGTCCCACTGGATTTCAGAATGAATTTTATACTCTAACAAACGGAACCTTCCAATTAATTAATAAATAGATATTAAAGTCAGTTTTTAAAAAGTTTTTTTTTAAGGGGTCCATTTGAACCTCTTCTGCGACTCATTTGCTCATTAATTTGCTCATTAATTAATTAGTTAATTAATTAATTTGCTCATTAATTTATGCATCTGGTAGCCACTTGGAGGAGCATCTCTTTTCAGGGTTTCCATTGAGATGCTAGCTAAAGTCTTCTGAGTGGGACTTGGCAATGAACACTGGAAGTACAACGCCAGTTTTGTTAATCCCATTGCCTTTATGCCTATGACACATTAAAGAAAAGTTTCCTTCTATAAGGAGAGCCATAGAAGTAAACAACTAATTCTAACATTACTTAGATTCCCCCCTCCCCCATTTCACATGGGGAGGTATATCCTAATACTATCCACCGCAGGCTTGGCAGAAGTCAACCATTTGTTAAAATCATGGAGATCTGAGTCCATTTGACTTAACAACCACATTATGTCATTCTCTCTAAGTATGGCTTTTTTGGCAGAGCTCCATTACTTTCAAGCTCAGGTTGAACTTTTGAACTCCAGACGCAACATGCAATGTAGAATTACTCTTTTTCAGCTAGCAAAGATGAAGACACAAGTCTCCAGCAGCATTGTCCTGGGTGTCAGCCTTTCAGAAAAAAATATTGTTGAAAAGATGGAGGGGGGAGGGAATTGGACAGGAGATGGTTAATGTGAGAGCAGGCCTATCATTAAGCAGAGGGAAGCGTGTGTAGTGACAAGTCAGCAAATTTTATTTTATTTTATTTTACTTTTATTTTATTTATAGCTTGGCTGGCTGATAGGGTTGCCATATGTCCTCTTTTCCCAGGACACGTCCTCTTTTTCATCGGTAGAGTCGTCATAGCATTAGTTAAAAGTAGAAGTCGGCAAATGTGTCCTCTTTTTTGCTCTTCAAAACATGGCAACCCTGCAGGGAAGTATCATAGGTTGCAAAATGTTGGGTTAAAGGAACTTAGGTTAAGGGAACCAGGAGACTGCCTTAATGGCCCTGGGCAAGGAGCACATGTATCTCCTTTGTTAGATAAATTACAGATAAATATCCTACAATGACTAAGAAACAACTGGAGACTTTTTTCAATAGCAAAATGGGGGGCCAATCTCCCCCTCCCATGTCTACCCCTAAGCCAAGAATAGGGCGTCTGCTTAACCTGCTTACCTTACCCTTCCGGTTCAGCGGCATTGCAGGCCGTGTTGCCTCCTATCACTTGGATCTGATGGGGCTCAGGCTGCTAGGGACTGGCCTGTTGGGGGTGGGGTGGGGTTGCTAAAAGCTCTCCTCATCAACTAGGATTTCCGATCCAAGCCTGCCTGCAGAACTGGCAAATGGCAGGCAGGCTTGGATAGGGTTATCAGACGTCCCCGGTTCCTGGGGACAGTCCCCGGATTTGCAAATCTGTCCTCGGGCAAATTCTGTCCCCGGAATGTCCCCAGGTTGACTGATGGGGGAGGCTCGGGAGTTGTGGGTGGGCGGCTGTTGCCCAGGAGGGGTGCAAGGCGCACGGTTTTTCTGCCGGGCAAGGTGCAAAGTCCTTCTTTTGCACCCTGTGAAACATAAATGCGCAGAGTTTTTAAAAAATTGGGCAATGGCTGCCCGCCCACGGCTCCCGAGCCTCCCCCAATCTGTCAGAACAAAGGGGGAAGGGGGAAGGAGATCGGGGAAGGCTGGGAGTCACAGGTGGGCAGCACACCGTTGCCCAGTCTTGAAAAAAAACTCTGCACATTTATGTTTCACAGGGTGCGAAAGAAGGGCTTTGCACCTTTAAACAATACAATACAATACCTCTGGATGCGAACGGGATCTGTTCCGGAGCCCTGTTCACATCCAGAAGTGAACGCAACCCGCGTCTCCGCATCTGCATGTGCGCGGGTCGCAATTCGCCACTTCCGCACATGCGCATGATGTCATTTTGACTGTCTGCGCATGCACGAGCAGTGAAACCGGGAAGTAACGTGCTCCATTACTTCTGGGTCACCGCAGCACACAACCCAAAAATACTTATCCCGAAGCTACTTCAACCCAAGTTATGACTGTATGCATGTGTGCTTGGGCCCAGGGTCTTTTGCCTCACCATCCCCACTACTGACTCCCTGTTGCTACTCAGCTTAAAAAAAAAAAAGTGTCCCCGGATTCATTGAAAAAAAATCTGGTAACCATAGGCTTGGAGGCAAGGTCCTCCTTGGGGGTAGACCTGAAGGACCAGATAAGCTTCCCTCTGGTCTGCTCCCAGGGTACTTAAGGCGGCCTGCTTTTCCTGTCAGATCTCCCACCCACACCTTCTGTTATGCTGTTTGGTACTTTTGACCTTGCTATGGTATTGTTGGTCACCGTATTTCGGGCCTGGTAGGAAGTTGTCCACCAAGCAAATTGGCTCTGGTCTGATGGTTTTTCCAAACTCATAGCAGCCGTCACAACTTTGGCAGTTTAGGCATTGGGTAAACCTTAGTTCTGGTTGGAGGGTGGGCACTGTAGTCTCTGCCTGCCCCCTCCAGGTGTAGGATATCCTGTTAAATGGATCCAGGAGGCGTTGCTTCTGTCCACATGCCCAGGCAGGGGCTCGGGCCACAGCACTCCTCAAGGCAGCAATCCCTGTGGGGTTTCCCCCTATTGGATGTGAGTCTTAGGAATCCCCCGCTGCTGGGTTGACCCTTGACATCACTTCCAGCAGCTGGGCCGGTAGTAAATGGTTGCCCAGTATCTATGCTAAACTTCTTACATCTCTAGACAATAAAACTGTGGCCTGATTTGATCCCATTTCTTTATGTCATTTATTACTATCCAGTTGGAGAGGTGGGGAACTGTAGAGTCTGGGTATGCAATTCATCATGCCCCAAAAAGGACACAGATTTGTATAAAATGTGTATGTGCTAAAATATGAATTTGATGCACATTTAGAAATAATCACTTTAAATTGAATAGAAATACAATTTAACTTATTTCACTATTACAGGGAGTCCTGTGCTAACTGTATCAAAGGCAACGTCAAGGCCCCTCCTGCTCTCCCTTCTTGGGTTTAACCAGGCTCAGATCGGACAGCCCTTCAACCAAAGCACTGTTCTTCAGCTTTTGGTCCCCTCATGTTGCAGGAATATAACTGCCATCATCCTTGACCATTGGCTAAGCTGGCTGAGGATGATGGGTGCTGTAGTCTATTAACATCTGTGGACCTAAGGATGATGAACACTAAGAAAATGCCTTCTGAGAGGGTTATCACATGTAATGTAAGACACACAGTCCACGCTACTAGGCGCTTGCTTTTAATAATAAACCACTTCAGGGCCCTTTATCCAATGGAGTGCTCCATCTCTGGTGAGCAGGCCATTAACCCTTAGACTTCCTCAAGACTTAGGGTTCTAGGCTCAAGCTCAAGAGCTCTTCTTGGGTACATATACCTGGTCAGCATTCTCCAGAGTTTCTCCTGGCAAGTGTATTTCCCCACCATGTAATACTTTTACTGTTTTAAGGTAACACTTCTGGCTTGTCATCTGGTGCTCTGTACCTTCTGAATGGTCTCCTGCTTCATTATTATTCAAGCCCACAGCAGGGAGCCCCTGCCAATGACAGAGGACAAATTGATTGTTCTGAGTAGAGTCACCAGCTTCCCTGGGGCTGGTGGCACGACGACGTTAATGATGGCGCTGCAGTCACATGGGACGCATACCTTTGTGCGGCTTGGTATACACAGCTCAATATTATGATGTAAATGAGAAAACCAGCAAGATGCAAAGTGCGAATGGAAACACAGTAAGGCACAGAACAAGTGCCAATTTAATGAAGCACAACGCTCAGAGAAATGGGATTGCGAAATGGGCTGGCCACCTCGTAGCAACTTTGTGTGAGACTCAGCATGATGAAAGAGAAATAGACAGCAGAAGCTTGTCTATTAGGGCAAACAGAAGCACTGTCCCACCAAACCTCAGTCTTGATTCCTCCAAGGCCACCTGCTTAGTTACTTACAACCAATCCTAGCTGCCAGATCCCTCCTCTTTAGTCTAAGGCAGGGCAGTCCAACACACAGCCTGAAAGCAGCATGCCTTTTTTTTTTTTGGTGGCCCTCAGCAACATCTGATGCCCCCCCCCCCACCGCAGCCCTCACACAGTTTTCCCAAAGCAGGTAATTAAGGCTCTGGGCTCTGGGAAGTAGGTGTCTGACAGGGTCCTAGAGTCCTCCTACATCCTTCCCAAAGCCTAGTTAGAACTTTCCGAGCTTTGGGAAGTAGGTGGGAGGGTTCTAGTGCCCTGTCAGAGCCTTGTGTCCTGTCCTTGGAGCCTGGTGCCTCATTTAGCTGGCTTTGGGAAGGCAGTGTGAGGGTTTGGGTGTGTGTGTCAAATTTTGGCCTCACCCTCCCTGCATGCAACAAGGCAGTGTGTGCCCCATGGGTTCCATGTCAAAGTACTCTTGTGGCCCTCTTGGTATGAAAAGTTGGACCACCTTGGTCTAAGGCCACATTCACACTGTACATTTAAAGCACTACGATGCCACTATAAGCAGTCATGGCTCCCCCCAAAGAATTATGGGAGCTATAGTTTGTTAAGAATCCTGAGAGGTCTTAGAGACCCTTGCTCCCCCCACACAGTTGCAGTTCTCAGAGTGGTTTAATAGCCATTCCCTCTTTCCAGGGAACTCTGGGAATTGGCCTATGTCAAGGATGCAAGGCCTCTAGGCTTCTTTATCTGGTCCTCAGGACTGTTCTCAGGTCACACACCCTCCTTCACCAACCCTGCTTTGCACCTTCCTTGAGCATCCAGTGGCTGGAAACATCATTTAACTTTAACAGTGCTCCATACTTGCCTGGGTGGAGAGAGATGTGAGCGTATGAAGAAGCTAGCCTACTGTCAGAAGGATGGGGGGTGGGAATCATATTTCTTTCCCTTGTCCACTTTTGCCTCTGGCCACACCTACCTTCTGGCCCTCAGAATGTTGCTCAAAAGGGAATGTGTACCTTGGGCTGAAGTTGTCAAGACAAGACACACGAAGCAAAAGAATAAGCCAACAATTGTGTCAATTTGCCAACTTCCCTGTCTTCCATGGCACAGTGCACATATCTCTGGGTCTTGATCGATGTGCTGTCTCTGGCTGAGACGAATCCTCAATGGAACCAGAAATCTCCTGTCACTCACTGGCGTATACTTTTAGAGTGACAAGTGAGATAAGGCATGATCCTAGTTTATCCAAATGATTGCAACCGACGTTCTAAATGCTCAGATAGTCAGGTTTTTGCAGGAAAGAGTAGTGCTGGTTATGTTGACGAAGGGATTCAAGAGTGTCGGGAAGTAGCTACGGATATAAGATGAAGATATATTGAGGCTTGGAAGATGGCTGAGGGATTCTGCTGATGAAGATCAAGGAAAGAAAGAAGGAAAAAGCATAGAAGAGAAGTTCCAGAGGTTGGAACAGAAAGATGCCCAATCAACTGGAACCTCTCAATCAACTGTAATAATGAAATCTGAAAATGGTGGGTACGTGCTTGAATTGCGCCCCAAGGTAGCAGCAGTCTGGAAGGTTTCATAGCAACATTTCCCCACCAAACTCCAGAATTCAGACTGGCTTTTCCTGTTCTGGCATACATTCAAAGTATAAAGAAATCACACTATCCTATTTCTTTTCATCTCCTTTCAGGCACATGGGTGTGTGACCCACCTGCCAATGACCTGGAGTTGCCGCTGGCTATCAGTGGCCATTTATGAATGCCCTTAATAGGCTGCCATCACCTGTTGAGAAAGAGAGCAGATCCTTTTGCATGACCAAAGATTGTGTGCGTGTGTGTGTGTGTGTGTGTGTGTTAGGAGCAAGTGCAAATCTCATAGGAAATAATACGTCTGACTGCAATATTCCTGACTTTTGCACAAAGGAAATAAAAAAAAGTCTTTTAATTGCTTATATGTATGATGGATAGACAGTGAATGAAACCCAACACACATCACTTGTTTTCTTTCATGCTTTTAGATTCCTGCAGACCACTCTGTCTTGGCCTTACGACTCTGGTAGCTAACTCTGCTTTGCAAAATCCCAGGTGGGAATCTAATGCTTTTTACAGTACCAGACCTATCACCTCTTTCTGTTTTATACTCTGTCCCACTGCTAATATTTTGCTTGCCCTATGAATAGCAGCTGCAACCCAGACCTGATGGTTTCAGTGAATTCCCCCCCTCTGAGAACTTTCCACCAAACTATTCCCTTAATCTCCCTGCTGGATGTGTCCCCCCCACCCCCGTTCAGCTGATATTCCCTAGGCTTCCCCCAGCCTGCTCTCAGATTAATTATTCTACACCTGTCCATATTACCATCCAACAGAAGTTCAAAACCTGTAAATCTGATGGAATTTGCTTTACTGACATCCACAGCAGATCTTGTAGACCCGAGTCTCTTTTACTGTAACATTAATGGAACAAATTTGAGATTACACTGAAATAGTTTAAGGACTGGAAGAGAATTTCATTCACCTTGTATTTTGATGTGAACCTAATTAATTCAAACTCCACAAACAAATTTCCAAACCAAAAGCTAGCTACCTTCCAAAATTCACATTTCTCTTACTTTTGCCCTGCAGGTCTCCAAGCAAAAAAAAACTTCATACCTTATGGGAAATTGCACAGAAAGATGTATATATTAGGGATCATGCGTCTTGCTTGTCTGGATGGAAGATAGAGAGGGATGTATGATTTTTTGTAGAAATTAGTGTACTGCACAAAGGTAACATTTACATTAGTTGCTTCACCCACTTTTGCTTCTGGCTTGTGGCCTCCAAAGGATTGCATACCCTCCAACACATTGCAATGAAAATCCAGGAAATCATTTTCTGGAACTGCACTCCTGTGTGAATTACATGGCCAGCACGAGACCATGGCCCTGAAAAAGCACTTTTTCGTTTGGGGCACTCCACAAGATCATAGCCCCTGAAAAAACGCTTTTTGGGAGCAAGATCACAGTGCGAAATCACATGAGATCATGGCAGCCAAAAAAAGCAAGATCACAGTGCGAAATCACATGAGATCATGGCCACAGTGCTCTTGTGGGAAAGAATGGGGTGTCCTGGTTTTTCCTGTACAGTTGAGGGGTATGGGATTGTGGAGACAATGAGAATGTGGCCCTTGGGCTGAAAACTGTTCCTCACATCTCTCGTAAGAGTGGCTGGGGAAACGCAGCCAGATGGGTGGGGTATAAATAATAAATTATTGTTATTATTATTATTAGGGCTGAAACTGTGCGGTCCTCTACTCCTTGTATTATGTTGTTGCCCCTCCTTTCCTGAACTTTTGCATGTGAATTATGAATGTTTGCAATGATATATGATCCTCCACAAAACACAAAGCCCTGTGTAATCAGACTCTGCAAAGGGAGAATTCTAGCTGCATTCAGCTGAACTCAGTTAAAAATTTCTTGCAAACCATTGTTCTCAACATGCAAAACATTTAGGGAGTTGGGCCTATGTGCATGTGGGCATTGTGAGTACAGCCGCTGTGTGCTTCTCTGTGCTCCTACACAGTTTGGGTCTGTGCATGTTCTTCCAACTGACTGAATGTGGCTTAGATTAGCCTTTTATTACCTGGTATGCTCCAGATGTTTTGGTCTCCAACTAGCATCATACCTGATCATGCCTGGTTGTTTTGGCATAGGGTTGATGGGAGCTGTAATTGAAAACAATGTGAGGGAACCAATTTGAGAAAGGCTGGCTTACATGTTACACTTCGTGCCACAATGGATTATACACATCTAAGAACCTAAGAACGTACTGCTGGATTAGGAGGAAGGACCATCCAGTCTAGCATCCTGCTCTCACATCTAACCAGGGAAGTCCATGGGAAGTCTAGAGGAAGGACCTGAGTGCAAGAATGTGCCCCCCCCCCCGTTTGTGGTTCTTAGCAAGGTGTTCAGAGCCATGGTGGAGGGAGAACATAGGCATTTTAGCTAGTAGCCATTAACAGATTTATCCTCAAAGAATTTGTCTAACCTTCTTCTAAAGTCACCCAAGTTGGTGGCCATGGCTACATCTTATGAATTCCGTAGTTTAACTCATTTTAAAAACAAAATATGCCCTTTGCTCAAAATCACCTCATTCTTTCTCATGGGAGAGAAAATATATGCATGTACACTTATTTGTTTCCTCTTCAACCTGCTTTGGGTTCTTGGTCCGCTTTGTTCTCTCCCCCCCCCCACCCCAAACAAACCATCAGGAGAATGTTACATGGATCTGCCTCTATACAATCTCAAGTCTGGCTCTTTTCCAGAAGTTTTGCAAAACTAAGGTTGTATAAGACCCTTGGAGATATTCTGAGTTTGGATGAAAACTATTGATTCATGGGTAGTCTTTTGATACCTGCCCCCCTTTTTTACAGCTTCTTCTTTGACATCTTCTGCTTCCACCATCTATTTCTTGTGCATTAATCTCTGAAGCAAAGCTTCATGAAATACCATTTTTTAAAAAAGCTAGGTACACTTGCCAAATTCCCCTTATCTAGCACAGCACAAACAGAAATCAGTCACCCTCACAGCAGTTACCCTTAAGGCACTTCCCCCTCCTGAAAAATGATTTCACCTCATCAACCTTGTGAAAAATACAAGCGTTTCCCACTGTATTTCATTTTGGCCAATCTGTACCTAACGCCCACACTAGTTAATATTTTCAAGCAAGAGAAAATGTGTGTATCAAATAGTTTTGACCTCAAATCACCTCTCATCCATCTGCCACAGCAGAAATTTGCATTTCTTTCTTTATTTTTTTGCATTGGAAATGTTAGATACAAAATATCCCCTGCTGCCACTGCAAGAAAATGATGGAATAGGGTGTCTGTTGGTGTCCCCAAACTGGTTAGGTGTCCAGAGTCCTAACAGTGCCATTCTAATTTTACATGGAGCATTCAAGAAGATAAAAGAGTCTACTTAAGATAAGTTTGGGTTTGCACACCCCACAACATCCAGATTATTTGAAATGGGGGGGATTAGGGGTGCCTTATTGATGCCCCTCCAGCAAGCACTGGGAGTTAGAAAGAACAATGTATTCCAATCAATTGTAGATTTAAGACTGCAGAGTCTGTTGTGATCCTCCCATCCATTAGCCAAAGGTCTAGGAACTGCTGGGTAGTCCATATGTGAGTTTTGGTTACACCCTCCAAAACAACAACAACAACAACAACAAATTTGTTGTCTGGTGCCATGAGAATCATGTGACTGAAAGGCAGGTATAAATCTGCAAAATAAATAATACATAAATAGCTTTTAAAGCTGGAGGCTGCTGCAGCCTAAGGTACGGGTGATGAATCAGTATGTTTATAGTTTTCTCTGCTTTTAAGCCTAAATTGTTGTTGTTGTACATTAATTCATATATGCCCCAAGGCAATGTACAAAATATAACAAAAAATAGTTAAAATCAGCACAAAAATTAATAATAACAGGAGATAAATTTAAAAACAACACGAAGAGGACATACACAGCAGGGACCTATTCATCCATCTGAGGAAGCTCGTTAGAACAAAAATGCCTTCAATTGTTTTTGGAAAACTGGAGCCCAACAAAATTACAACTTATCATCCATCACAGAGTGAGCAGCCTGGCGGCTAAATATGTGGATGACATCGAATTATTCAGGGTGATAAAAACAATTGTGGATTGCAAAGACGACCAAAAGAATGTCTCCAAACTGGATGAATAGGTGACAAAATTGCAAATGTGGTTCCATGTAAATAAAGGTTAGGTCAATGCACTCGGTAGCCAAACTTCACATATTATTTGATGGGTTTTTAGTTGGTGGTGTTTTGAACATGAGAAGAGTTAAGAACATGGGAAGAGAAGCGTGCAAGCAGGATCCAAACACGAGCATTCTCCCCTCCTGCGGTTTCCGGAAGTTGGGATTCAGAAGTATTACTGCTTGCAGTTAGAGGCACAGCACAGACATTATGGCTGGTAGCCTTTGATAGCCCTCTCCGCCATGTGATGGACAGCTCAGTGTAAATGGCAGCCCTGCAGTGAAAAAGGTGGCAGCAGTGGAAATGGTGTAGCCCATCATTAGGAAAGGCGACCAATAGCAAAACTGCCAGTAATTCAGTGCTGCGTTATATAAATCTATGGTGAGATTATGCTTGGAATAGAGTGTTCGGTTCTAGCTAATTCCCCTACAATTGGAATGGGGGTATTTTTATTTTTAAAAAAGGTAAGGGTGGCATGACAGAGATTCACAAAGTTATGTGCCACGTGGAAAAAGTAAGTAGAGATAAGTCCCCTCCCCACCCCATACACTCACAAGATGGAGTGACAGCCACCAGCTTGGCCCCCACCTGCACTATACATTTAAAGCAATATCACTCCACTGCAAGGGATGGAATTGTTAGGGGAAGGGTAGTGCCTCTGGTGGAGGACACATGCTCTTTCTGGGGTGGTTTGTCCTCCTTTGGTCCCCATCCAGCACTCAGCTCTCACCTGGGGTTCCTAGAAGCTGTCAGCATGTGACAGCGGCCACACCCCAGGAATGAGTTCGACTGGCCAGCTAAAGCAGATGAGTTTAGCTGATAGGTCTCAAACCCTCCGTGAGTAGGGACTTCCCCAGCATGCAAAGACAGGCTATGGCAGATTGAGTGGATGAGACCAACAGGGGTCCAACGGTCAAGAAGGCAGTTTCTGCATGTGCTGTAGGGGTTCATCATCTTGAGAAGGTAGCCCGTCTAGGAGAAGGAAAACTCTGATCCTAAACCTCCACTGCCTTGTGGGATATATTTGGGAGAAGAAGAAACTAGGAGTAAACCCTACAGAAATCCAGAGTGGAGTCCCTAAGATTGTTGGATAGCATCTTGAATGCCTTCTTCCAACATACCTTGCAGCTAAACTGGTGTCAAACGTATTGTTATGCTTTCTATTCAACCACATCATTGAGGCTGGGGGGGGGGGTCTTGTCATCTGGGCAGCCCAGGACCACCATATACACTGCCCAGGGCTGTGCCCCAGAGAGGTCACTTTGATGCTGCTGACACAGCAGTTTGGTTTTACCCCCGAAGGCTCACTCCATTGTCTCTCAAGACCGATGCCAACAAGATTTCACTTCAAACAGCAGTCACTTCTTCCAAAGAATCCTGGGAGGTGAGAGTTTTCAGGGGACCCCTATCCTCTTCCCAGAGAGGCTTCACAATCAATCCCTTTTTCCAGGGAAAGAGCACAGGGTCTTTGGTATATGAGACACCTGTATCATATCTATTGCTGTCTGATTATGATGGAATGCATTCTGTTCACTGTTCTTTTGAGATCATGGATTGTTGTATTTGGGGTTTACTGTATTTTATTAACATCATTTAAAATGGTTTAGATGTTGATGCCTTTTGCTGGAGGCAATGCAACATACTCTGTGATTTTCAACGAACAGCTGTACAAATAAATAAATAAATACCTAAGGTGCTGCAGATGGGCGCAAGGTTGGCTGCTGGTGAAGATGCCAGCCCTCAGATTCTGCCTTTTTTCCTCAGCAGCAGAGGCTGAATCTGGCTCTTGACAGTCCTGCGGTTGCAGCTTCTGAACCTTTTGTGCCAGATACCATCTAATGGAAACTCTATCCACTTCTGCATCTGCATCTCTTTCGCTGAAGCCAGCCCTCTTTCAGGGCTGGCTATTGCAAAACTCTTCACCTGCACATTACTTTCTTCAAAATCTCAATGGGAGAAGTTCAGCAGCTCATCTCATCTTTCATTTTAACACCTCACTTTCCCTCTAGTGCCTCTTTACAACCTCCATCAGTTTCTTCTAATTTTGTGATTATTCTTCCTGGCTTGAGAAGAAACTAATCTTCTCCTTAAGCTGCCATTTTTCATGTTTTTTTCCCACCCGCTATAATTACACTTTTTCTGGGCTCTTTATGCTGCTCATCAGAACAAGTGGCCTCAAGTTAAGATGCCCATTGAAAAGTGCAGAAGATTTTATCTGTGCCTGCCATGCTGCCATTTGGGCCCCCACACTTGGCCAGATGGAGAAAAGCACAGAAAAGGGCAACAGAAATTACTACAGAGCTGGAGCATCTCTCATATGAAGACCAGTTACAAAGCCTAGAGCTTTTTAGTTTGGGGGAAGAATGGTGAGTAGGATGGTGGTGGTGGTTGTCATGAAGTGTAGAGGTATATAAAATTATGCATTGTGCAGAAGCATAGTCAGAGGTGGCATGTTTCTGAATACCTCTTGCTGGGAACTGCAGGCAGGGAGCGTGCTCTTGTGCTTGGGTCCTGCTTGGAGTTTTCCCACAGGCAACTGGATGGTAGGAACAGAATCCTGGACTGCATGGGCCATTGGCCTGACCTCTTGCTGTGTTCTTATGTTCTGCAGCATCTGACTCAGCATGAGACAGCTTTGTGTGTTCATCAGGAGTACCCATAGCTTAGTGTTACTGAATGTGTTTTGCAGAAATAACACCCCAGTTTCAATCCTCAGCATCTCCAAGCAGGGTAGGGCAAGACATCATCCTGTCTGTCTGACTCCCTGGGAAGCTTCTAACATCAGTATATATGACACTGAGCTAGCTGCAGCAATGGCAGCCACATATCTTACTAGACTCTTAGATATTATTTTTCAAGTTCTTGCTGTTCTGATGATTTTTTTTCTGTTCTCTGCATTAATGCTGTGACCTTTTTTCTTTCTTTTAAAGCATTTTATTATTTTTTTTATTTATTAGAATATGCTCTGTGACTGCTCAGGAACTGAAAGGTGGGGTATTCAAGATGTCAAATCAACTGATTAAATACATAATAAATGACAAATGCAATCTACTGAACAATTTAACTGGCCAAACCTGCCATCGAAAAGATAGTGTGAGCATAAGCTCTCCTCCTCCTCCTCCTCCTCCTCCTCTTCTGAGCATCTCTGAGCCACCAGCAGTGTCTCCATTGTTAATTCAGCCCCGAAGTGAACTTGTTGAAACTTTAAATTGCCAATACATTTTACAGTGCGGAAAGATACCAGCAGAGAACTCTGAAGCACTAATAGAACTTCAAGGTATTCTCAGGCTGCTTTTGATGCACTGCCGAAGGAAGACCTGTCTCTATATTCGCCCTTTAAACATATTATGGATGCAAAGTATAAGCATTTCTTAATGCAACTGGTGGTCTCACAACGCAATAAGGGTTCTCTCTGGTCCTTTCATGGTTGGGAACATATAAAATTACTTCTTGAAGCCTGCCCAAGAACTCAAACTTAATTTACACAGTATTGAAAACATTACAAAGCATAAATCAGTTCAATTTTTAAGTCCCTGTACGATATTTTCAGAATGGCCAAGTTTCCTCATTTCACATGGATTCCCTCCAAAATTCTGCCAGCACTCCTGGAAATCTTAATAACTTTGGAGAAAGAACAGGTTCTCTGTGGAGTCTCAGATTACGCAGTTTTCCTCCTTTCCAGCAGACTGGCCTCTGATAAATATGCAGGAGAGAGGTAGGGAAATTACTTCATTTCATAGCGTCCTTATCAATTACCAACATCTAGACACCCATTTCTGTTGCCAGCAACACCCACCCCACTCACTCCTAAATGCTGGTGCTCCTAGAAACCCAGAACGATGCAATCTCTTCCACCCAACCCCTCCTTTGCAGAAAGAAATCAGTAACAGAAAGTGTAAATGTGTTAGTGAAAATATTCAGTGGGTTGGCTTTTGACCCATTTGTTCAACATTAGGAATGACGCCAATGTTGCATTTTACAGATGTAATGGTTTGGCTCGGATTTTGTGGATATGAATGAATGCCCCCAGATGCCCCACCTCTGGATGACCTCCAGCTCAGTCTAGGAGAGAGGAAGTCATACACCGGAGATTTAGTGCTTTTGTTGAGTTGGTTTAAGAATCCAAGGTTTTTGGCTGTTTATATCTCCACTTTAGCTAATATATTTCAGATACTTGGGGGGGGGGAGAGGAATTTAACTCTGCACACCCATTCTAGATATTGTCAAGGGTACCATACATCTTCAGAAGCTGCCACGTAAGACTATGAGCTATACTTCCTTGCTCTGTTTATCTTTATCTTCCTTCCACAGTTGTTCCATCCAAGTTAGCTCTTTCTTCAGCTCGGTAGCTAAGTGGCAGAGCACTTGCATTGCATGCAGAAAGTCCCAGGTAAAATTCATAGCATCTCCAGGTATGATGAGGGAAAAGACTCCTGTGCGAAACCCTGGACAGCCGCTACCAGTCAGTGTGGGCAATATGAGCTGCATGGGGGCAAGTAACAACTCTCCCTTAACAAACTGCTGTTCCCGGGTTACTGAAATTCTATGGTTTAATATTAACCATAAAAGCAGGAGGGAAAATGTATCAGAGGCTACACTGTGAAATAAGGTCTTTCCTTGAACTCAGAAAAACTGATGGATTAATCAATTATATAAGGACACATCTGCACTATACATATAAAGCTGTATCATACTACTTTAAACAGTCATGGCTCCCCCCCAAAGAATCTTGGGAACTGTAGTTTGTTAAAGGTTCTGCGAGCTGTTCAAAGACTGTTCTGCGAGCTGTTCCCCTCTCAGAGAGGATTAACAATCAATCCCTTTGGGAATTAAAGATGTTTGGGGGACAAGGGTGTCCTAACAACTAGCAGCACCCTCAACAAACTGCAGATCCTAGAATTCCTTGTTTAAGGGGTTTCAGATGGGACTTCAGTTTATCATTTTTCCAGTTTTAAATTCAGTTCTCTACATTTCTGCACCAATTTGCAATTTCTTTTTTCTTTTTTTTAAAAAAACCTCATGAAAATTAATCAGGATTTTAGTTCAAACTTCTCCTCAGAAATACAATTTAGTATGTGGTTGTATTTTGCAAGCTATTTTCCCCCCAAATAATGCGTTTTGTATGTTATTTTTCACTAAAATATGTATTTTATGCATGTTTTGCCCTAATATATGCAGTTTTGGGCAGACTGGTTGGTTGGGAACCTGCTTCGCAAAATTTGGAAAATTGCAAATTTCAAACAGTAGCTGTAGTTTAGTATGTGCATTGGCTTGAGAAGTGCAAATTAGGGACTTTTTCATTAGATTGCAAAGAAAACAATTTCCCCCCTCCATCCATACAATTGAGGAGCCACAATGGCATGAGCCGTCTCTCCTTTAGTCACCCACTTCACTTCAGACAGTGAGGCCATCAGGCAGAGCACTTTTAAATGTTGCATCATTTAAAAAATACTAAGCAACCAACCCTCCAGCCATGTAGGAAACAACCACTGGAGGAAAAGAGCAATGCAAAAAAAAAAAAAAAAAAAGTTCTCCATGATGTGCTATGTTTCTACGTGCGAGGATTTTTCAAACATTCAGAAATGGTATTTCACAGTGCTTTTTTGGTTTAAGAAATAAAAGGTGCCAGTACTCACTATGAAGTTGTCACAGTAAGTGCCACACTTTTAACACTTTGGGGGGAAAGTACGTACCCTTGAGTGCCCCCAGAAAAAAGGTACTGGTATCTCCTATCAACAGACTGAAGTGGTACAGTCCAGAGCACTCTCCCACATTGTATAAAACTCAGGATTCCCCAGTCTGGTGCCCTCCTGATGTTTTGAACTGCCATTGACCATCTTCTCTGACCATGGGCCATGATGACTGAGGTTGATAGGAACTGGACCCCATCAACATCTGGAGGGCAAGCCTGATGTAAGGAAGGGCAGTTCTCTACCCAGCTTGTGGAAAAGACACCATATAACCCCTCCCTCCTGCAATATGATCCATATGGGCACATGTGTAGAAATCTTCCCTCCCACCCCCAGCCTCTTGAAAGGGTTGACCTATGTGCATTGGAATGTATAATGGGGACCACTGTTAGCAATTTAAACAAATATATAGCACATTGTAATTTGTTTGAAAGTGAGGGGGAAAAGAGCAACTCAGCTCTCTTTATTTGCTTTCTATCCTTCACCATTCTTGAATGAAAGCATTTTACTCCACAAAGTATCCAGTTCGGCCAAGAGGCCCACATGATCGGTTACCAATGACTTCCCTTGGCATCAAAAAGCAGGATTTCCCCATAGGTGTTTAGGACTGTTCATTGCCGAATGCCTTTTTACAAGGCTGTTATTAACATTACACATTTCATGGGTGACTGAAGTCACTCAATCCCCTCCATTGATGTTTTACAATACACGAGGGCCCATTATTAATAGCCTAGTAAAATAATACACAGCCTGTAGTTATCTTAATTCAATAGCCAGTAACAGACCAGCCTACAGAAAGCCACCTCAGACCCCTGGGTTTCCTAAGCTCTTTGGAATGTAGGAGACTTAACCCCCCCCCCCAAACCCACCAGATATTAATGCTAGTTGCAGAAGGCAGCTGCAGTATAATGAAGAATTGTGTACCAACAGAGGGAATCTGTTTTCCCCTAAGTATTAATGTAGGAATAATTCTGGAGCGAGGGGTAGGTCATGTCTAGAGCAAAAGCATGCTCCTGCACCACATGGTTAAACTCCAAATTATATTATTATTGATTTGTTTGAAAGATTCATATACCTCTCAATCAAAGAACCCTCTCCAAGCAGTGTAAAAACAAAATTATAGAAATAACACACCTAAAAACCACTAGGTAATTAAAAAAACACCATATATAAAACCATCACCATTAAAGTGCAGATAAAAATTGTTAAAACATTTAAAACATGTACAGGTTACTAAGCTGTGCCTGGGTCAGATGGCTATTTGAGCTATTAAAGAAGAGGCAAACAAATAACCCATGAAATGAAGATAATTTTAATTTATTTATTTTGTAAAAGTAATATTCATACCATGTGGCAACCTTTTATTTTCTCTCTCCATTCCCCATGTTGCCACTCTGAAAATCATTATTTAATGCAGTCCGTTATAGCTCCAGAATGTCACGAGTGTATTCAATATCTTTTATGTGCTTTACAAGGTTATTAGAGAATTTATTTTCTCTTTCCCTTACAGATCGGAAGGGTGGGCAGTGATATATGAGCGCTCCCACTTTATTTATTTGCCAAACTATTCCAGATGTGATCCCATCACTTATCCAGTGACACATCGAACCTGCTATATGACCTTTACAATGACCTCTTTACAACATTTGCCTTCATGCTCTTAAAGTTATAACAGCTTAGTAGGGACTGAATTTTGCTGGGAGACAAGAGAATTGATTCTCCCATCCCTATTGCATTGGGGTTTTTATTTATTTATTAAAAAAAAGCAAGAATTCCTCAGCTGCTATCGGAAAACGAAATCCAGGTGGACTGCTAATCCTCAGTGGTATTCCCCCAACCCCCAGTCAACAGTCTGAAAGATCTCTCAAATATTAGCCTGCAGAAAACTATATCATCTCACAAGGTTGGAATGTGACACCTTCAACTGGCTAAATTTAATAGAATATATATCTTGGTCCCCATTGGCTGTGTACTGACATTACAGAAGATGTCTAAAGATGCCGTGACATTTAGCTTTATGCACCCCATGGTAAAGCGCTCACTGACATTTCACCTAAACTGCAGCTGGAAGAAAATGGGAGGACAAACAGAGCACACACCACAGTTTCATACCCTCCAAAGTTTCTCCGTTTAAAATAGGGACGTCCCATTCCATAATGATAATTTTACCATTTATACCCCACACATCTTACTAGGTTGCCCCAGCCACTCTGGGCAGCTGCCAACATATATAAAAACATAATAAAACATTAAACATAAAAAAACTTCCCTATACAGGATTGCCTTCAGATGGCTCAGGGGTTGGATAACTCCATACCCTCCAATATTTCTCCAATGAAAATATAGTGGTACCTCTGGTTGAGAACGGACTCTATTCTGGAGGCGCGTTTGCAATCTGAAAAGAACGCAACCTGCTTCTTCGTGTCTGTGCATGTGTGGGTCATGATTCGCTGCTTCTGCGCATGCGCGTGCTGTCATTTCCAGTACTTCCAGGTCGCCGCAGAACGCAACCTGAAGACGCGCAACCTGAAGCAAACTTAACATGAGGCATGACTGTAGGGACACCCTAAAAAGCGAGACATTCGGGGATCAAATCAGAAACTGGGATGGCTTTTCTAAATCGGGGACATCCCTGGAAATGCACACACATGCCTCTGAATGCTTTATTAACTTGTGTGGCCAGGAACCCCAACTGAATAGGATACTGCTGTATACTGCGTCATACCATTGGTCCATTTATCTCGCTGAGGTCTACACTGACTCTCATCAGGTCTTCAGGATTTAAGATGAAGGTCTCTCCCAGCGCTACCTAGGGATGCCAGGGATTTAATCTGGGACCTTTACATACAAAGTGGTTGCTCTACCATTGAGTTATAACCCTTCCTTATAATGAAAAGTTTTAGGCAACCATAATACCAGGTGTCACTACTATTTCTGCAGACATTCCTCTTCTCTGATCTTTTTCAAGGAATCATCCTTCATTTTGTTATTTCCTACCACACATTGCCAGACATGAGAACTTTTTGAAATTCAGTTCAGCCACTGCCCTTGCAAGGAATTAATACACTGACAGATGATGCTGAAAGCTGAAGAGGGGAGAGAAAAATAGACAAGGGGGGAAGGGAAAGTAAGCAACAAATGTACACCCGTGAAAGGAAATAACTCACAATAAACATTGCAGCAAATAAACTCTTGGAAGAAAGTTTGACATGGCCTTTGGAAGGAATCCAGCTATTCCCACAGCATAGCCCCCTCGTGGGGAATAAAACTGTTTAGAGCTGCAAAACTAATTGGATTAATTGGCCAGATTGATTAAAAAAATATTGTCTCTTGTTTAACCTGGAGGCACAATTCAAATGTTTTAAGAATTATTTTTAAAAGAATAACTTTTTTTAAAAAAATGCAGATTGCAAGGGGCAGCTCAAAAGTAACATCCTTCTTGTAAGGAAAAACGGAGTGATAATGGAGGGGAATGGATATTCTAAGATGGATGAGATGACGTACGCATGCATCCTCTAAAAAACAAAGTATGCATTTTGCTTCTGAAGTATTGCTTGAGCTTATGTGCAAATTTATTCTGATTAATCAAACAAACAGCTATAATTCATATGATCTATCAACTAAGATTTCTTCAAGTGGTGTCTCCTAATAATATATTGCTGAAATGAATTACAATAATCAGGAACCATTCACCTAGTGGCTTATGCTAGCTTCCCAGCAGGGGTGTTGCTGCCATTTAGTGGGAGTGGGAGGTGGTGGGAATGCCCAATGTGGTGCAGTGCATTAGCAAGAGTGCTGGGTTGGCTCTGCAGGTGCGCACGAACAGTGGAAATCTCCCTGCTGATCTTGAAGAGCCTCAGAACCACACCTCTTGGGAAGATAGCGTAGCGACACCATCCCACCCAAAGAGCCACATCTCATAATAATTATGGGCAAGATTCACTCAATCTGAAGCTTCATTGATAGCAGTGATAGGACTGCCATCTAGCTTTGAAGGATGATAAAGAATGGAGGATGACCCAAGACTCTTCGGCTTGATTTTGTGGAGAAAGAATTTTGGTGCAAAAAAGAGAGTCTCGTCCCCGAAATAGTCACTGTGCATTTTCTTGCAATGTTTTGCTGCTGCTTGTTGTGACTGAGCCAATCAGCTTTGGACGCATGCCAACATCATAAAGCCAATTCAGAGTGATGGCAGTGCTTCCTGTCATCTTCTGAATGTGAGGACATTTTCATCCTGCTTTGCAGCCTTTCCTAATGATCACTGAGATCATTGGGGTGTGTGGGGATAAACCTTTTTAAGAAAAAAAAAATCAGTTCAGAAATCATCCTCAAATCACCAAACTGGATAGGGTGCTTTACAGCATTTACAAAAACCTACTCAGTATAGCTTTGCCCCTCTAAGTGTAGAAGTGCTGTGAAATATAGATCTCCTATATTGCAGCTGCCTTTGTTGTATCACTCCTCAGGCTCTTAATGCTTTCAAAGTGCCATTTGGGCAGGCACTTCTATGTTGGCCTAACTTAAAGCCATTGCCTCTTCTAAAGCACTGAACTGGGCCAGCTCCAAACAGGCCTCCCTTATACATGACTTCCTCTCAGATGTTAATTGCTACTCTTCCTGAACTTTTGCCGAACTATGCAGATTAACTCCGTTCAACCTTTTCTCCTCACCCTCCTATCGAAAGTTGGCCTTCGCTGATATAATGTCTTGGAAATGTTAACTGTTGCTGAAAACGTTTCCTATAGAGAGCTCTTATCGAGAATACTGCCATTTAGATGGCCTGTGTGACCCAATTTGCTATGAGCTCCTCACAGGCCGTAACACAGCCAAGGAGGCAACAGTCAAGAGTGTGCCTTCTTACAAGAATTGTGCCTTCTTACAAGAAGTCCAGTGCTCTCAACTGTGCCGTCAATAAGTGCACAAGGGTATAAAATAACAGACTAAAAGTGCACAGTAATAGATATTAATCTTAGACATGATAGGAGGGGTGGTTGAACTTTTGCTCAAAGAACAAAGAGTATTTTGAGCAGACAGCTCCTTTCTAGGATTCATAGCCACAGTTTTCATTTCATTTATTCTGTCTGTATTCTACCAAATTTTGTATTCTACCAAAAAACAGACAAACCTGGGGGTTGAGTTGGATGCATGAAAAACCACTCAGCAGTTCATATCATTACTGTTTATTATTATTATTATTATTATTATTATTATTATTATTATACAGTGGTACCTTGGGATGCGAACGGGATCCGTTCCAGAGCCCTGTTCACATCCTGAACAGAACATAAGATGCGACTGTGTGTCTGCGCGTGCACGTGACATCATTTTCAGCGTCTGTGCATGCGTGAGTGGCAAAAACCGGAAGTAACGTGCTCCATAACTTCCAGGTCACCGTGGAGTGCAACCCAAAAGTACTTATCCTGAAGCGTATTTATCCCAAGGTATGACTGTATTCTGCCTTTTCTCCCAAAGGAGCCCAAGGCGGCAGACAACAAGTAGCAAAAACAAACAAACAAACAAACAAACAAACAAACAAACATACATAATTAAAATTAAAACATAATTAAAATTAAAACAAACATAATTAAAATTAATTATAACACATTTAAAAACATTAAAAACATTGTCAGCTTTATCCTGGCCCCTGGTCCTAGTGCTCCTTTGAACCCCAGATGGTCCCCTGTATTCATAGCACCCCCCGGTGGGAAACTAACTCAAAGAGTTCCCTGATACCCCCTTTCATCACAGGACCTGACTCTGGTGGAATCTACACACATATAAAAAATGCTGCGAAAACGCTTTTTCAAAAAAGTTTTCAAAAAATATATTGAATTTGCCATAGCTCACCATCACCATCTAGTGTCATATTTGTATATTGCACTTTAGAACACACTTAAAACGTTTTATTTGCAGCTGTATAGCTGAATCCCAGTGTCCCCCACCCCACCCATATGCTATGTTCTTTCTTGTATTTCCTTATACAGTCCTTTTCCTACTTTCTCTTGCACAGTGACCTCTCTTGTCTACTTTTCAAGTCCTCTCCTTATTTCTGATTTGCCACTAGGGACGACAACTCTACTAGACCCTTCCGTCCTACTCTTCCATCTCCTCCTCCTTGTTGTCCTTTTGTAGCTCACCTCATTTCTTTGCTTGCAACTTTCCTCCATTGCTCCAGTCCCCCTCTTCATTTTCCTCCTTGCCATTGAGTGAGCTCTCAGAGGCTGGCCTTCTGTCTCCCTAAGGATGCACTCAGTATCCTTATCTACTTCCGACTCCCATGTGTGTAAGCTCAGCTGCTGAGTTAAGTGGAGAGAACCAGCTTCTGCCGAAATCCCTCCACAAATATCTAAAACAATTAAAAACTGCCAGATGCCCTCCCTGAACCTTAATAATGAGGGAGACAGATGCACCTCACCACAAGGGCATTCCATAAATGGTGAGCAGCCACCAAGAAGGCCCTACTGCAAGTCACTGGTGATTGGGAAGCATCCAGTGGCGGCACAAAAACAGTGTGATCCGGCAGTCTAGAGGCAAAGCAAGCACTCAGTCATTGCATTGGCCATTGTGTTGTCTTAAAGGTAAAGGTAAAGGGACCCCTTACCGTTAGGTCCAGTTGTGACCGACTCTGGGGTTGCGGCGCTCATCTCGCTTTATTGGCTGAGGGAGCCGGTGTACAGCTTCTGGGTCATGTGGCCAGCCTGACTAAGCCGCTTCTGGCAAACCAGAGCAGCGCACGGAAACACCTTTTACCTTCCCGCCGGAGCAGTACCTATTTATCTACTTGCACTTTGACGAGCTTTCGAACTGCTAGGTTGGCAGGAGCAGGGACCGAGCAATGGGAGCTCACCCCGTCGCAGGGATTTGAACCGCCAACCTTCTGATCAGCAAGTCCTAGGCTCTGTGGTTTAACCCACAGCGCCACCCGTGTCCCTTACTAACCCCTATAAACTCACGTTATTTAGAAAATAGGGGAGGGGGAATGCTAAAGTTTTTGCCCCAGGATTGTAACCTATAATTTTGATACATCATCACTTATTTCAAAATTAATATATATTATATTATATTAATTATATAATGTGAAGGCATGAAAATAACTTCATTTATATTATCTGAAATATTATCACAGCAGCAGCGTAGCATGGTTTGCTGGTGCCTGGATTGCACAATGCTGCTCATGTGCCAGGCAGGTGTACCGGGTGAGGGCAGGGCTCAGAGGGTGAACAGAGTCCACCATGCCAGCCCAGCCCAGCCCTCACCACCAACACCAATGAAGCAACCTTCCCACCAGAGACCTAGTGAGGCTGCACTGCGCCACTTGCACACCTGTGCATGGAAGAACCTGGCCAACTGACAGCCTTTGGCGAGAAATCTCTCTGACGCCCCTGAGGAGGACTGCCAGGCTGGCTGCACTGGGATCATCACTTGTCTACCCTCCTCTGTCTGCGCATGCTTACTATCTGGGGAGCGTGCCGAGTGAGGAGCAAGCAAGTACTGGCCCGATGGCCTTTCAGCAAGGGGGTCGGGGACACAGCAGTGAGACCAGGCAGGGTCCTTGGGCCCGGAGACCCCTGGCAGCAGGCAGGGAAGGATGGGGATCCAGGCACCAGGCCTGCCAGGATGCCTCTGGGCAGGACAGGGATCCCCATGGAAACCAGTGTGGAGATGCCTGGTGCCCCCTCAAAACTGTGTGCCGGGGACCCCAGCCCTCCATGCTACATCCCTGTATTATAGGAAAGGACAATCTCTTGCAGCAGATATGCAAGTACATTTAGAAAACAATCAAATTTTGTAGCTGCAGAGTTATTTGTTGAGATCATTTCTTACAACTACACAAATTAGAAATGAAGCTACAAGGAAACTAACAGTATATGAAAATATAGTAGTAAGAGAGAGTACTATGACGAAGTGATTAATTTTCCTTTTTTCCAAATCCTTATTGAGAACCAATAATGTCCCCAACAAAATCCAAAAAGCTGGTGGGAATTGAATTGGGATGTAAAGATTGAAGAAGAAAAATGGAACAATTTATGGATGAAAGGACCATATCAATTTCTGTCAGCAGCTACTAGGGAACACTCACTAAAAGTTGAGCATGGATGGAATTTAACACTGAGGCACCTATCATATATTAATCCCAATAGCTCTCCAATTTATGTTGGAGTGGATGCCAAATTATAGATACATACCAACATATGTAGTGGGAATGTCCACAATTAATAAATATTGGTCATTGGTATAATATTACCAAAGGTGTCATGGACTTTGAAGACGTGTGAACTCAGGACGAAAGGGAGAAACGTGCTAAGAGGAAGGCACACTTGGCAAACCCTCACCGTGATCAACTCCTATCCAGAAACCTATGTCCCCACTATGGAAGGAAGTGTGGATCCATAACTGGCCTACACAGTCACTTATAGACTCACTTTTAAAACTGTGTTCATGGAAGACACAAAAATTGAAGGTGCCAAAAGGAAGAAAAACCCCCAAGACAATTTCTACACTTTGGTGTGATTTTATTAAACATACATTTGAAACAACATACGGATGAGAAATACCTACACCATATATTGCAAGCATTACTCATTAGCTCATTCCTATTACTCTGTGTTTTCCAAGATGATTTACTGAAGAACTCATTTTACTGGTTTACTGTAATCAACTCATTGTTATTTATTGTAAAATAAGTTATTTAGTATTTCACTCACCTTGTGGTTCGTTTTTTTGTTAGCCGTGTCATGTTTTATGATTTATGTGTGTACAATTTTCTAACAAGAAAATAAAATTTTAAAATCCAACAATGTGCACACTTCTGTGAAGTGTTCCCATGTCTATCTATGTCATAGCAAGTCATGATGTGCAATTATTTTGTTTGGTGGCAATGGATGCATCTGGGCTTGCTTCATATCTGATTGGAACACCTGTGTTTGATTTTCAGATGTGCCAACAGAATATCAGCATGTGCCAAGTGTTACAAACAAATTCATCATTTGCAGATGTTTATTGTTTCCTTTTGGAGCAAAAACAAAACAAAAAACAAAAACAAAAAACCAGACTTGACTAATCAGTCTGAATTTAAAGTTTGCTTTTAAGAGGTTTTGTGCATTAATGTGCAGCTGACGTTGGCTTTTGGACAGCTTTACACAAATTATACAATCCAGGGTGGCAGTTTTCAAAGCACTGTAAGACATTCAGATTCGTCCATGCTTATCTGGAATGACTACAGTGAAGGTTGGAATAATCCAATTTCTGTTTTATCTCCACCATCCTTACCCCCAAATCCCACAATAGCAGTCTCAAGCCTACAATACTGAAGGTGCTTTTTGTGTGTTACAGAATTAATTGGATTAGATCAAGTTAAGAAAAGGTACAGAGGCTTGACCAAAATGTCCCACTGTCCAGTAGGAATGCCACAAACATATATGCTGTTTCTTTTGCAACAAAATGTTTGCATCTCATCTAAGGTCCTTCGATGATAGTGAACAAGCTTCTCTGTAATATGCAATACAGATGGAGTACAGATGGGTGGGGAACTCCAGTACTAATTGTGACCCCCAGTCCTCTCTATCTGGTCCTTTGAATTCTGCCCAGGCCACATTCCTAACTGGCCATGTTTTGCTCTCTAAGTGTTTGCGCCTGACTGGAATGTGTTCTTGAACTCTAACAAAAGGAGGGTGAATATGTGTAAAAAAAGGCCTCCTGTACAAATGGGAAGGTTTACATCAATTGTTCTGCCTACTTTTGCCTCTGGGTCCATCTACCACAGCATGCATGCGGCCCCCAGAAGATTGCCAAGAAAGGAAAGCTGGAAAGTGTCCCCTAGCCTTGCTTTAAGAATTTAAAAGTACACAGTCAGTTCATGTGGTTCAATGGAGTAGGTGAGCAGGTCTGAACAGCATAAACTCAGCATGTGTTTTGTCCCTGCAAGATGCCCCAGAGTCATTGAGAGACACCCAGGGGTTCTGTAGGAAACACATCTGCAGACAGAAAGTTTGAAAGCTACAGATGTCACCCACCAGAAGCCAGAAGCTTCAAAACACAGCCATCATTTTGTTTCAGATAGTCTCCCCTACTTTCCCAAACCTCCCTGCTATAACATTGCAACATCACTCTCTCTCCCCCGCCCCCACCACTGTGGAGAACAACTGTGGTTCATTAGACTCATAAATCCAGGAGGAAGGAAGCCTCTTCGAGAGCTTATAACCAACACAGCAGTGGGAGCACCTGCAAATTAGCAAGCCTCTGCTTTCCTAAGCAGTTTTCGCATCTGTTGAGGTGGGGGAGAATTACTATAAAGAGGAAAGACTGTGTGAAGCATAAGCCAAGCCAAAATAAATAAATAAATCCTGCTTAGGTTTCCTTGCAGAGAATCACCAAAAATTGAGGTACGAGATCTTGGCAGTCTCCATTAAGTTTCCTCTTCAGCCAAAACAGCCCCCTGTCTTTATTGTATAGTGGTTTTTCACAGAGGGTTGGATGATGGTGCCCAGCTGACCTCAGCTGCCCCGCAGCATCCCTATGACTTCAGCTGATCTAATAGTGATGACTTTCAAGCTGGGTTCCAGGGAACTCTGGGTTTCTTGGGATGCTGGTCAGAGACTCCGAGAGAGACATCCTTTACGTTTGCAGGTTAAAGTGACTTAGCTCATTCATGCTTCCTGAACCGATATACCAATCAAAATGCAGCTGTTGTTTGAAATTCACACTTTGATTTTTCCATATAGAAATGTGTCTATGAAAAGGGAGCACACATTAGGGCAAGGGGTGTAAAAATGCATGTATTAGGAGAATTCAGACACAAACATATGTACAAATTTCCATGACCACTTCAACAAACAAAAATAAGCTTGCAAACTGACGCAGAAATGGTGCAAGATGAATGAAAGATTAGAAAAAGGAGAAACTGAGAGAAACCGAAATCGTCAGATTTGTTCATTCCTTGTCCATCAAAGAAAGTATGGGTAATGATGGATAGACTTCCCTGAAACACCAGTTGCCACCACCACTTATCTTCCTCTGCAGTTTACACAACAGTGTTGGGTAAATCCTGGCCACATTCTCAGTTTGTGTAGGCTGACAAATTAGGCCCTGCAGACTTAAGGATACATCCAGCTAAGTTTTACTGAAAGAAGAGTCATTGACATTAATGGACCTAAATTAGTCATGTTCCTTAATCCCAGTGGATTTACCGTACTCTGATTATTATTAACAAAGGACAAACCCTTGGCTGGTTCTCTGCATGAACTGACTGTGCCACCCTAGATTATATGCCACAGAGTGCTATCAAAATGTATAGTCGTTTTGCAACAGACAATGCACTGTGGATGGAAGATCTGAACTGCAGATTTGAATAGCATTTCAGGTGGATGTGGAATATGCCTTTTCACAACCACAAAGCTGAGGGCACTGGGTCTATTCCGTTATTTTTAACATTTATATACTGCATTTCATCTGATGATCATAGCGCTATTTGTATAATAAATGATATATGTATAGATACATACCATGATATGCATACAATGAACAAAAAAATCAAAAGAGTTCTATAAATGTGAGTCATAATATTAAGCAATACACAGTAATAAAGCATACATAGTGGTACATAATACATAATGAACGCATACCGCACAGCAGTGTTAAAATGATGCACAATGTCATCTCATCAATAAACTCTTGCAAAATATAGTTTCATAACCAAGTTATTACCTATTTATTTTGGGTGCAACTATAAAACATAACATATATCGAATAACAGCAACTTCCTAAAACATATTGGAGGATAAAACCAGCAGCAGGATATCCAAGGGTCAAAAACTGTATAGAAGTGCACATAATTTCCCCCCTGTACCAAACCTATTCTTAAAACCCCATTCCCCAGCCTAACCTATTGTTACCTAACCTATTGTCCAGGCCAGAACTCTTGCAAGGTGAAAGCTCTGCACTGAGTTTGCAATAACTATATAAAATAAAAAAAATACAACAAACCAATCTCCTAGGCAGACACCAGATTTGTGGGGTCTATTTTACCTTTTTTTTCTTTACTAGAATCCTGAGATTCACCAGCTGAAGCCAGGTGCAAAATAGTGACTCATAAGGTGGAATCAATTACTCACTCATCCTTGTAAGCCATACATTGGATGGCCTGCATAATATACAAGCACCAACCTAAAACTGAGTTACTACACATCAGAGAATCAAAGCAACTGGCAGAAAGCAGTTTTGTTTTCGCAGTTGTAAAACGATCGGGAGGCAGAAATTATTGCCAATCTCATCGAAGATAACATACCCTCCAACATTTCTCCGATGAAAATAGGGACATCTCATTCCATAATGATAATTTTACTATTTATACCCCACACATCTGACTGGGTTGTCCCAGCCACTCTGGGCAGCTGCCAACATATATAAAAGCACAGTTAAACATTTTTTTAAAAAAAACTTCCCTATACATTCATACCTCATGTTACGTTTGCTTCATGTTACGTTTTTTCAGGTTGTGTCCCATGGTGACCCGGAAGTACCGGAAAGGGTTACTTCCGGGTTTCGCCACTGGCGCATGCGCAGAAGCACTAAATTGTGCTTCGTGCATGTGCACAAGCGCCAAATCGTGCTGTGCACCTGCGCAGATATGACACTTCAGGTTGTGCTCTTTTCATGTTGTGAACGGGCCTCTGGAAAGGATCCTGTTCACAACTAGAGGTACCACTGTACAGGATTGCCCTCAAACGGTTCGGGGGTCAGATAATGCCATACCCTCCAACATTTATCCAGTGAAAATAGGGACATCCTAAGGAAAAGTGGGACATTTTGGGGTCAAATCAGAAAATGGGACAGCTTCTCTAAATCAGGGACATCCCTGGAAAATAGGGGCACTTGGAGGGGCTGAGATAAGCAGGGAAGATAAGCTCACGGGTCAGTAGTTACCTGGGTCTTCTTCCCTCACCAGGTTGGGCATTGCTTTCCTATTGGATGAATAGGTTAAGCGGAGGCTAAGCAGGCATTGATCAGTTCCACCTTCTCTCTAAATGTGTTAGAAAAATTGCATGCACACTCTCAGCAGTGCGCAGCTGTTTGCACACATTATCCCACCCCAGAAGAGTTTCCTGGGAATTTTATGTGACCGCACAAATGTAGAGGTTTTGCTCTTAAAACTTTTAGAAAAGCCCCATGCTTACTCATAGTGGTACAGGGTTCCTTACAGACATGGCCCCATCTCAGCAGGCCCTTTATGGAAGTTCATGTGACCATGTCATATTTTAAGAAAGTCCAGCTGAGATGAGCTCTTGCCTGCAAGGAGCCCCACACAGCCAAGAGCACATGTGGGGATTTTCTAATATGTTTAAAGAACATTAAAACAGCTCTTGGCCACTTCATTCTGTATAAAAGTGTTTGAGAGCTTGAAATGTTTAAAGTTTTTGCTGTTGTTGTTGTTGATGATGATGATGTTAAATGGTCCAGAGAATGATGGCTTTGCTATAAGAACACAAGCACATGCAAAGTATAGTCTCCTGTTTTTATTATATTCCTCAGTGCTATGTAGCAGTACACCCATGAATGTGTTTACATGCTCGCATGCAATTTTGCCACCGTTGTGATTTATGGATGGTGATGCTATGATCCAACCTTGTAAATTTTTACAACAAGCATGCTTGAGTTATGTGTGAAGTGCTGGATCAAAAAAACAAACAAACCCTGAGCAACTCTCTACAAAGATTTAAGCGCATATGGTTTCCAAGTCCTAGAAATATTGCTCTAATGTGCCTGTGTGATGTTTTACAGATTGCGAGTTCAAATCCATTAATCAGCAGATGTCTAATGAGTCTGACAAGAGCATCCCAAACTGAGGATAAGGAGGAGGAGAGGAAGAAGAAAGCTAGCCCAGATATAGTTTGAGGAGAATTTAATGAACAAATAAGTGACCTTTGCATTGAAGGAGGATAAAGATTTCATGCCAGATTTGGCATAATATACACTTGAAATTAATGGAGTATGTTTTAGGACTCCCTCCCCATGGAACCTTCTTTATATTAGCTAGTGATAAGATTAGCAGAGATGCAGCTGGATTGTGGCCATTGACTTCTTGTTGGCAACAGAGTGATATAATTTCAGAAGTGAAATTGGATCATAATTAATGCAATAGGGATAAACAGGAAGAGACATGTACTAAAGAAGGATGTGTCACCTCCGATATGGGATTCAGCTCCAGGCTTCTCCATTCTGCTCTGTGCTCCTGAATGGCAAAGAGGAATAAATGAGTAAGCCATTCATCGTCACTGTCATTCAAACTTGTGAATTCTTAGTTTGAAAGAGTGAGGCTCAACATTTCTCATTTGACATGTACCACGAAAGCTAGCAATAACCTCCCTGAGCAACGCTCCAGAAGTGTGGCTAGTGGGATAATGGATGGCAAACTCCAGGTTTCAAGAATGGTCAGAGAGCTCAGAATTCTCCCTGCTCGTTTGGACAGTGTGCATATTGTGGATTGCCTTGCAACATCTTGTAGACAAAAGACAACACCAAGGAAAGCCCAGCTAGGAGAGACCAAAGATCTGTGTAGCCCACCAACCTGTTTTCACAGTAGCCGACAAGATGCTGTAGCTCAGTGGAGGAAGATGTGCTTTGTATGCCAAGGGTCCCAGGTTCAATCCCCAGT
Organism: Podarcis pityusensis; assembly: GCF_964106645.2. Classification (NCBI taxonomy): domain Eukaryota; kingdom Metazoa; phylum Chordata; class Lepidosauria; order Squamata; family Lacertidae; genus Podarcis; species Podarcis pityusensis. Next base: position 42,743,464 of record NC_138044.1, read on the forward strand.
GTCTCCTCAGGTACTGCCTTCTCCTGGTAACTGGAGACCAGAAACATGGTGCCTCTGATTTGGGAGGTAATGTATAGCCACCATGACTAAACCTGCATTCACACCACAGATTTAAAGCACTATGGTGTCACTTTAAACAGTCACGGCTTCACCTAAAGAATTATGGGAATTATGGGGATTTGGTTAACAATGCAGAGAGTTGTGAGGAGACCCCTATTCCTTCCCAGAGTTCTTAGAGTTCCCTGTGAAGAGGGATTGTTAAACCATTCTTATTATTTCTGTATAACGAGCAAGCACACTTTGGGGGGAAATAGGTCAAGCCATTTAAAACTAAGAGTTCAGCCACAGTACATTCCCTTTTCTCCATAGACATTAAACATTATGTCTTGATCTCTGTCCCTCATCCCAGAAAATTCTGTATTAGTCTCTGTGCCCCATTTGTAGCTCAGTGGCCTCTGTTTCTCATGCAAAAGGTCCCTGTTTCAACCCCCAGCAGCTTCAGTAGGGCTAGGAGTTACCCTAGCTGGAATTGTTAGAGAGTTGCTGCTGCCAGTCAGTGTAGACAATACTGAGCTAGGTGGAATGTCCCAGTGAAAATGAGAGCAGTGACAAGCTTGAGTAACATGTGGAAACAATTTCTTAAGTTTAATCCTGTTACATCACAAGGAGATTTCAGCGGCTGCTAACTTAAAATCCTACAATGGCTTATCTAAAGAAAATGTTCGTTCTCTCTCTCTCTCCATCTGCCTTTCTCACTTGTTTTACAAGCAGTGGACCTGTGTACAAAAGCTTATAAAAAAAAGGAGCAGGACTGCATTGCAAAATGCGTTTATAGCACTCTGAATTTCCCTGGAGGAGTCATCTCCTTCCTGTTGGCCAGACACAGCACCTTGAAACGGCTGCCAACATTTTAAGAGTTCCTTCTTGGCTATATTCTTCTTTTCATAGCAGTGTTTGTGGCTCCAGACCAGGTTCATAAGGGAACAAAGTGTAAAATTAATCAATGGATTGATGCACTGTTTAAAATAAAAACATTCCAGCCTCTGGCTCCATTTTCTGCTCCTTCCAGCCAAATGAATGCGTGAGTCTGTATGAAATGTAATTTAGTTTGTTCCTTTGTTGCCTGTTGATTTTTCTCTAATTCATTTTCCTCTTTGCCTCTTATTAACTCTCCTTCTGTCTGGCTAGTCTTAACCCTCAAGTGCATTGGAATGACTTCAACTCAGAGACTGTGAGCCACCAGCAGGGTCTTGAAAATGGTTTGGATGGAATTAGGAAGGAGGACGCATAAATAAGTGTAGAGCAATTCTAATGATTTTACATTAGAAGAGGCCAACTGGCAGCCACAGAGCCAGATCTAGCCTCCAAAGTAGTATCATCCGGCTCTTGGCTGTTGCTTCTGAGCCATGAGGGCAGGACAATGTGAAAGTGACCCAGAGGCTGCAAGAACTAGATGCAGAGATGGCCACCAATTTGGATGGCTTTAAAAGAGGTCTAGACAGATTCACAGAGGGTAAAACTATCAGTGGCTACTGACCATGATGGCTATATTCTGCATCCAGTGTCAGAGGCAGTATGCCTCTGAATACCAATTGCTGGGAATCAAAAGTGAGACAAATGCTATTGCATTTGGTTCCTGCTTGTGGGCTTTCTGTAGTTAGGCATCTGGTTGGCCACTGTGAGAATAAGATGCTGGAGTAAATGGGCCTTTGGTCTGATCCAGCAGGCTCATCTTATGCTCTCAGTTAAATTTAAGTAGGAAAGCAGGCAGGTGGAGGCTGGCCATGGGATGACTGAGGGCTGAGGGGTAGTGTCCCATTAGCTTTAATGAACCAGCCTCCACTGATAATACATTACTTCCTAGCCCTAAGCAGGGCTGGTCCATGCCATGGGCCTCTTGGTTCCATGAGGATCTGGCATAGTTTGGCAGTCCTAGATGGAAGAGGAGGAAGAGGCAGGAAAAGAAGCATGGGGGAGGGAAGGCCTGAAGGCTGCTACTGAACAATGGAGGTGCTATCCTTGTAACTCTAAATGTCCATCTTCAAGTGATGAAAGCAGATCTGATGGCTCTCTGCCCCAGAGCATTTTTTTGGGGTGGGGGGGTGGGGGGGGCAGAAGACTTTGAGCAGCCAGTGGGAGGGGCTGAGCAGAAGAAGGTGGCAACAGAGTTGGTGTCAGAAGGGCAGCACACAGTGTTATCAAGAACCAGGTGCCACCTCTCTAGGTGGGATCCGATGCACTAGCCCAGACACAGCACACATTTGCATGTGCTGCAGCCTTGTAAGGCCAGAGAGTCTCATGAGCTGTGCCTGCCATGTCTTTAAAATCTTGGCAAGAAGGGGTGGACAACTGTTGGGACATCTTCATTGCTTCCATTCAGTTCTGCATCTCTTGCCTTGCCCTTGGAATCATGCAGTCTGTACCCTGTGCTCACTGCTATGCCTGTGCTAATCTTAGTCTGAATAAAGTTCTTTACTGTATTCTTATGCAAGAGCCGCTGTCATGTTTTGGGATGGGAGTGTGACAGTGTGCTGTTTGAACTGACCAGCTCCAAGCCTGCAACCTCAGAAGTTTTCCAGAACTGGACTGTGTTGCCCTAATTCTTTGCAGTAATTCATGAAAAATATGTCACATGCATTGCTAACTGTGCAGAAATCAATGCATACTGTAGCAACGATGACTTCTCTTAGCTGTAGCTCATTAAGAAATCATATTTTAATTCCTGTTTAATTACAATTCAATTACTCCCATTTATTACTAGTAATCCTAAGTGAGGTAAAAGGAGGGCTGTATTGGAAATTAATGAAAATGTTACCAAGGTTCATTTGGAAATCACACAATAATTCCAATTTAATTATATCGCAATTACCTCCACTTATTGTAAAGGGAAGTGTGAGAACAATCTAGGTCATTGCAGAAAATTCCTTCCTAGAAACCACTGGAGGTTGGCCTTTTTTATTGATTAACTACCCCAGTGCTCCAGTTTTCATTACAGAAGACATTAAAATAACAACTTGCTGTGCAAACCAGCTGAATTCATCTGCAAGACACAAATGGTAACTAGCAACCTCAAACCCTGACAGACACCGTAACACCCCCTAGATCACTCCCAACAGGGATGTTGGAAAATTCAGGAGCAGAACTTACTGCTTTTTGCTTAGTCATCCAGTATCAGGAATAGAAATCAATCCAGCAGATATGATTAGTATTTGGTGTTGCTGTTGATTTCACTACACAAATGATACACAGCTGATCATGTTTCCCTTCTCATTTGCAGTGTGTTTTCTTTGCAAACAAATGAAGGTGAAATAATGTAATGACAACCAAAGTTATGTAATCAGTTATATAAATTATGTAAATTACATAATTTCACTACAGTGAGATGAATAATGTAGTTTTTGGCAGGAGCTGCACTGCAGTGGAATGGAAACAGTACTGCCTGGAACAAATGCAGGGCAGAATGGAAAATATTGTCTTCTTACATCTCAGCACCCTGCCACTCTGCCATTCCATATGTTAGAACACTACACACACACAAAAACTAGCAACAGGTTGTCGGAAATAAAAGAGAGAAATCCTTTGAGCATGTGTTGTGTCACATTTAAAAATCACTTAAATCACAGCACTAGTATGACTACAGGAATAAATAATGTTTTTGCAGCCCTGAATTGGAACACCTCTACTTGTGAATAAGCACCAATTTGCTGCAAAAAGGATAAGTATTAAAGTGCGGCTCAGAAAGTTCGGAAAGTTCAGTTGGTGACAACTCCATGGCTAGGTTGCTCACTGGGGCAAGACGTTTTGAGCATATAACACCAATCATGGTTTGACTGCTGCCAATTAGTTTCTGGGTCCAATTCAAAGTGCTGGTTTTGACCTATAAAGCCTTAAATGGCTCAGGACTGACTTCCGGGGGCGGCGCGAACGGCAATGGCGGTCCTCTTCTGAACGGGAGAGGAGGCTCCGCAGGCAACGGGTCGTCCGCTACGGCGAAGCGGAGACCCACTTCGGAAAACCCCAGGCGGTAAGAGCCTGGGGTCCTGAGGCTCGGTGGGCGCCAAGAGCGACCCTCCAAGTGTAGAAGGAACCCCGTAAGGGGCTCCGGAACACGGAGGGGGGTTGCGGCGCTGTGAGCTGTTTCACAGCCTGAGGAGCGAAGCCGCGCTGCTACTGTCGGTGAGCGCTGATCCCTTTTCCTGCTAAATTACGGATCCGGACGAAAAAGCAACTAATTTGTGAGTAAAAGACTGAATCACTTGAAATTTGAGATTTTAAAAGGGAAACTTGAATTGGCTTGAACTTGGCTGTGAGCGGAGAGACGTGGAAGCAGGAAGTCCGTCTTCCGCAGCCATTGAACTTGAAAAAAAAGCAATCAGCTGGAGGAGTGGAGGCTGAAAGAAAGAGACTTTAAGTTTTACAGATCTAAGCATCTATTTGAACTTGCATTTTAAAGTAAAGACTTTAAGTTAAAGATTTGGGATTTCTATTTGCACTTGACTTTCCTCCTCTTATTGGATTACAAATTAAAAGGTGAAACCCAGAGTCAGGAGCTGCCTGAGTACTAAGGGAGCTGTCAGTACTGCAGATTTGGATACTGTATATTGGAACTTGAAACAATCTGAGGGTATTGAGACCTTTTAAATTTGAAACATTCTTTTTGGAGATAAATAAGCACTGTCTGCAACAAGGTGACCATTTATAAACTCTGCTAAACATTTGTATTTGAAGGTTCTTGGACATTAAATTAGACTCTGAAAGACAGATTAAGCTCCCTCTAGAGGATTGGATTATAACAGTGATTTTACATACACTTTTTACTTTCGATTCCTTTGCTGTTTGCTTGCTCTGGACCTTTCCATTCCCATGGGAACAACTCAGTGTGACCTTGACTGACAGATAACGTTGGAATGAGTGGCACAAGAAAAAGAGGGAGAGCTAAACAAACAACTCTAACAACTCTAACCTCAGCTTCACAGACACGCAGATCATCTGTGCCTGCTTTGCCCTCAGAAGTGGAGGGTGAGGGCGAAGCAGAGCAGTTACAACTGGAAGATATGGCCTCAGGAGCATCTGCTTCTGTACTAGACAAAATCTTTGAAAAATTGGAAGCTTTGGACAAGAAAGCAGATGCGCAATCAGCAAAGATTGATAAAAATACAGAATGTCTAAATAAATTAACCACACAAGTGGCACAGAATGCACAAGCAATTGGACAGCTAACGGAGGCCTCAGCAGAAAATCGGAAATTGACTGAGGACACCAGACAAAGATTTGAAAATTTAGAGCAAGAGGTAAGACCACTCACTAAACAAGTTGGGGAACACCAGATTTATCTCTCGATGATAGAACTGCGAAACCGGGAGAACAACTTAAGGATTAGATCACTACAAGAGGCAGAAGAAGGAAATCTAACTGAGTTTTTGACCAAAGAATTCTCCAAGTTCTGGAACTTGGAAGAAAAGGACTTTAAAATTGTGTCAGCTTTCAGACTTGGAAGATTCATAAAGAAGGAGAGGCCCAGAGACTGTTTGATAACATTGAGATCAAAGGAGGAAAGGGATAAGATTTTGGGACTACACTTTGTAAAATCACTGGAGGTGTTGGATAGAAGAATTGAAATTTATAAAGATATCCCAAGACTACTGCTTGACCTTAGAACCGCCTATTCTGAACTTGTTAAACTATTAAGGAGCAACGCAATTCCATTCAGGTGGGAATTTCCTCAAGGATTATCTTTTACCTTTAGAGGGAGAAAGGTTAAAGTGAGAACACTGGAAGAGAGAGACAAATTCCTGTCTACACACGGAGAGGACCTTCAAAAAAGAATTGAACTACCTTCTGGGCCTGAGGCAACGCCAATACCAACATCAGCATCTGTGGAACCTGAAAACCCTGAGAAGATACCACCCCTTGAAAAATAACCAGATAGTTCAGGATGTCTCTGCAACTGTTGAGCTGGAATATTAATGGTTGTAACATTCCGGAAAAAAGGAAGAAAATATTTCATATATTAAAAAAAGAACAATTGGACATTATTTGTTTACAAGAAACACATGTGACGAGGCTCCACAGAAAAGTGTTAATAAATAAAACATTGGGCCAGGAATTTGTATCGTCGGACAAAGTTAAGAAGAGAGGCGTGGTGATATATGCAAAAGAGAGCCTGTCACCTAAATTCCTATTTAAAGATGAACATGGAAGAATTTTGGCTATTGAGATACAATATCAAGGAGAGAAACTGCTGATATTAGGAATCTATGCACCTAATGAAGGGAAATCGGAATTCTACAAGAAGTTGCAGGAGACAATGCTGGACTATCTAGACTACAACAACATCATAATGATGGGAGATATGAATGGGGTCGTATCAACTAACATGGACAAGTCACAAAGTCAAAATGTTACAAAAGACGGCAGACTACCTAAAACCTTTTTTGAAATGACTGACAATATGGATTTGATTGATATTTGGAGGACAAAGAACCCACTAGGAAGAGAGGGAACATTCTTTTCTGAAGCCCAACTGACCTGGACAAGAATCGACCAAATATGGATTTCTAGAGGCCTGGCACCTAAGGTCAGAAAAGTGGAAATCTGCCCAAAGACCTGCTCCGACCATAATGCAGTAAAGATGGATATGACACTATTACCAACTGGATCCTTTAGATGGAAGATGAATGACAATTTGTTTAGAGATCAGGAAATTACCAAGAAGGCCCAAAAAGTTTTGAAGGACTATTTTGAGATAAACATGAATAATATGGTGGAAAAAAGAATAATCTGGGACGCAAGCAAAGCTGTAATGAGGGGATTCTTGATACAACAGAATGCAGTGAAGAAAAGAACACAAAATGAGAAAAAAGATAAGATTTTGGATAAAATAAAAGAATTAGAGAAGAAACTAAGAGTGAATCCGAAGTCACAGCCAACTCTGAGAGAAATTAAACTCTATCAAACACAATATTCTAAATTGATAAATCAGGAAATTGAATGGAAGGTTAAATTAATGAAACAAAAAACGTTTGAGTCGGCGAATAAATGTGGAAAACTGCTAGCTTGGCAGTTGAAGAGAAGACAAAGATTAAATACTGTTACAAACTTAGAGGTTGATGGAAAAAACATTCAGAATCCAGTGGACATTAGAAAGTGTTTCCAGAGATACTTCAAAAAACTATACACTCAAGGGCCGCAAGATGATGTTGAGATTAAACAATTTTTGGCAAAAAATGGATTATCTAAATTGTCACAAGAAAATAGGACAATCCTGAATTCTAAAATAACACGACAGGAGATCGAACAAGCTATCCAGAACATGCAACTTGGCAAATCTCCAGGACCAGATGGGCTGACCTCCAAGTACTATAAGACATTGAAAGACTACTTGATACAACCTTTGATGGAGGTCAGCAATGAAATTATGGAGGGGAGGAGGGCACCGGAGTCGTGGAAGGAAGCGTTTATCACATTAATACCAAAGTCGGAAGCTGAAAAGACACAACTTAAGAACTACCGTCCCATCTCTCTCTTAAATGTGGATTACAAAATATTTGCAGACATTTTGGCAAATAGATTTAAAAAAGTTTTAAATGAAGTAATTCATAAGGACCAGGCTGGCTTTCTCCCAGGAAGACATCTGTTTGCTAATACAAGGAACATTATTGACATTTTGGAACTTTTGCAAACAGATATAAATACAAAAGCAGTTTTAATTTTTATAGATGCGGAGAAGGCCTTTGACAATATTTCCTGGAAATTTATGATGGGAAATTTAAAAGAGATGGGAGTGGGACGGGGTTTTGAGAATGGGATTGAGGCGATATATTCAGAACAGAAAGCTAAACTGATAGTTAATAATGTGGTTACGGAAGAGTTTAAAATTGAAAAAGGGACACGACAAGGTTGCCCTATCTCCCCTTTGCTATTTATTTCGGTTCTGGAAGTGCTATTGAACATGATTAGAAGGGATCAGTTGGTGGAAGGAATTCAGGTCGGTCAGAAACAATATAAATTAAAAGCTTTTGCAGATGACCTGGTTTTGACCTTGCAGAAGCCAGAGCCCAGTACGAAAAGAGTACTACAACTGATTAATGACTTTGGTCGGGTGGCTGGATTTAAATTAAATAAACAGAAAACTAAGGTTTTGGGGAAAAACTTGACTAATACAGAGTCAGAACGGTTTCAGAATGAGATGGAACTTAATGTGGTGAAAAAAGTAAAATACCTAGGGGTAAACATAACAACAAAAAATCTAAGTCTATTTAAGGATAATTATGAAAAATGTTGGACAGAAATTAAGAGAGACTTAGATAGTTGGTCAAAATTGAAACTTTCTTTGTTAGGCCGAATTGCTGCTATCAAGATGAATGTATTGCCAAGGATGTTGTTCTTATTTCAAACACTTCAGGTTTTGGACAAAACGGAGTGCTTTCAGAAGTGGCAGAGAGATATTTCCAAGTTTGTCTGGCAGGGCAAAAAGCCCAGAATTAAGTTTAAGATATTAACCGATGCAAAACAAAGAGGGGGCTTTGCCCTGCCAGACTTAAAGTTGTATTACGAAGCCGCAGCGTTCTGCTGGCTAAAAGACTGGCTACTTCTTGAAGACACTGATGTGTTAGATTTGGAAGGGTTTAACAATACCTTTGGATGGCATGCATATTTATGGTATGACAAGGTTAAAGCAAACAAGGCCTTTAAGAACCATATTGTCAGAAAATCATTGTTTAATGTCTGGTCAAAATATAAAGACTTGCTGGAAAATAAAACACCAAGGTGGCTTTCACCTTTGGAAGCCAAGGCCCGAAAAAGACCCAATATGGAGGCTAAATGGCCAAAATATTGGGAAATACTAGAAAAGGATGGAGACAAATGGAAATTGCAGAGTCTAGAGAAAATGAAAGACAAAGTGCGAGATTGGTTACATTACGCTCAGATCAAAGAAGTTTTTAAAAATGATAAGAAATTAGGGTTCCAGGTGGAGAAATCGAAACTAGAAACAGAATTGTTAGAACCAAAGATTAAGGTACTTTCAAGGATGTATAACTTGCTGCTGAAATGGAATACACAAGACGAAACGGTTAAATCGGCTATGATAAGGTGGGCACAGGACATTGGGCATAATATCATGTTTGAGGACTGGGAGAGGTTGTGGAGTTATGGATTGAAATTTACTGCATGTAACGCCCTGAAAGAAAATGTAATGAAAATGATTTATAGATGGTATATGACCCCAGTCAAACTTGCTAAAATTTACCACCTGTCTGATAATAAGTGTTGGAAATGTAAAGAGTGCGAGGGAACGTTCTTCCACCTCTGGTGGACTTGCCCTAAAGTGAAGGCGTTCTGGGAAATGATTTATAATGAACTGAAAAAGGTATTTAAATATACCTTCACTAAGAAACCAGAGGCTTTCCTTTTGGGTATTGTCGGCCAAGGGGTGGCAAAGAAGGACCAGACATTTTTTATGTATGCAACAACAGCAGCAAGGATACTTCTCGCAAAACACTGGAAAACTCAAGATCTACCCACACTGGAAGAATGGCAGATACAACTGATAGACTACATGGAACTGGCTGAAATGACTGGCAGAATCCGTGACCTGGGAGAAGAGAGGATCGAGGAGGACTGGAAGAAATTTAAGAACTATTTACAAAAGCATTGTAATTTGAGCGAATGCTAAATAAGATGCTAGACTAAAACAACTGAGCACCACTAAATTTAGAAGTTTTTTTTAAGAAAATAAGTAAGACTGTGAAAACTTAGCTCCTTTTGAGAATTATATGATTTTGAAATATAGAAGGGATATAAGATTTTAAATAAGATGATAAATTGCTGAAAAAATGTTTCAACGATGAAAATGGGAGCGGGAGATGTGAGGAAGTCCAAAGAAAATGTGAAAATATGTTAAGAATGATGTTACATTGTTTATTATGTCTATTTTTATTGTAAAATTTAATAAATTGCTTTAAAAAAAAATAAAAAAAAAATAAATGGCTCAGGACTGCCTTACCTCAAGGACTGCCTCTCCCCATATGAACCGACCTGAACTTGTGATCATAATCTGAGCCCTTCTTTGTGTGCCTCTTCCATCAGAGGTCTGGAGGGTGGCAACATGAAAACAGGCCTTTTCTCTCCCCAGGGAGACTCACCTGGTGCCTTCATTACATATCTTTAGGCACCTGGCAAAAACATTGGTCCCTCTAACTCAGCGTCATCTACACTGACTTCCAGAAGCTCTCCAGGATTTCAGGCAGGAATCTTTTTGCTGCCCTCTCTGGATACCGTGGACTGAACCTGTGCCAGATGTTGTGCCAACAAGGGATGGCCCTTCCCCAAGGCTTTATAAAAAATAACAAAAAAGGGGAAAGGGTGATGATGCTAGACCTGTTTGCTGCTGCCCCATCACCTACTGCTCTCTGGGCTGTCATTTCGGGCTCTGGAACCCCGGATTTCAGTACCACCATCCAATTCTAGTTGTATAACTGGCTGTGAACTCCATCTTAATTTCCTAAAATAATTAGAAAATTAGTTCTTTACTCTTGTTTCATCTTGTATTTCTCAGCATCAGATAACTGTACATCATTGAACAGCATATTCAGGTTGTTTTTAAAGGTGCCTATTATTTTGAAAAATGCAGGTGCACAGAAAGGGAAAAGAATATCATAATTGCTACCTTTCTGCAAGAGTTCTGATGCTTAATCTTTAATGTTTCATAGAATAAGCTCTCTATCTCCTGTGCAGTGATTATAGGGGACATCACTCTTTGCCTGCTACAGAATCCATTGTTGACGGATACTCAACCTGGGATATAAATTAAAGTTTCTTTAGCCTCCAAGAAATTTGAATTAGGATTATGCCTGATTTCTTTCAAAAGGAAGGCTTGTTGTGAGGGCTGCCATTAATATTAATCACCAGCGTGTCATATATTCATAACCGATTGCAAATGCTGAATGGAGTACAGGTTTTCCATAGCAACTCGAGGACTGTGCTAACTTAACTTCTTTCTTTTAAACAAAGTGCCAAAATGCTAAGATGGTTTTTGGCTTGCCATGGCCTTTTTGGTGATCTGTAAGCAGAGCCATAACAAGACTTTCCTGTGTCCAGTGGAGAAGTAAACGTGCCCCTTCTTTGCCGTTCCACATAATCTAGATTAGAAGTAGTCAATGCAGTGCCCTCCAGATGTTCTGCAATACAACTCTTTGACTATTGGCTGTGTTGGCTGAGGCTGACCTAGTCCAGAATATCTGCAGGCACCATGTCAACTATATTTGGCCTAAATGAACCCTCAGTATTATCAATAAGGACCTTCATTGATTCTCCAGGATTTCAGACAGGAGTCTTCCCCAACCCAAACTGGGTATCCCAGTTTGAGACCATTTGCAGGCAAAACTCGTGTTCATTCACAAAGCTATGGCCCTTGTGCAGTACGATAGGAACCTGTCTTATACAAAGTCAGACCACTGGTCCATATAGCTTAGCACTGTCCATACTGACCAGCAGTGGCTCTCTAGAGTTTCCAACAAGGAGTCTCTAGAATGGTGGTTAAACTCGCAGTACAGTGGTACCTCGGGTTACATACGCTTCAGGACACATACACTTCAGGTTACAGACTCTGCTAACCCAGAAATACTACTTTGGGTTAAGAACTTTGCTTCAGGATGAGAACAGAAATCGCGCAGCGGTGGCACGGCGGCAGCGGGAGGCCCCATTAGCTGAAGTGGTGCTTCAGGTTAAGAACAGTTTCAGGTTAAGAACGGACCCCGGAATGAATGAAGTACATAACCAGAGGCACCACTGTACTACTTATTAAGGTTGCATGGCTGAATCCTTCCCCATATTGAGAGAACACATAAGCCCTATTTGAGTAGACAAGTGTAGAGAGAGCGAGTGAAGGCGAGACAGCTGTGTGTTTTTTCAGGGAGAAAAACACATTAGAATGCAGAAATTTAATTAATAATTGCAAGTTCAAAGGAAAGACATATTTTAAACTGTGGTTTATAGCAAACTATAATTGTGACTTAAAGTGCTGTCCATGGAGATATGTTGATTTTGTTAAATTAGTCCCAAATAATAATCCTTGGCAGTTTGAATTTGTCCCTAATTTTACAAGTTCCAAAAAGATGTAATTTTACAACTGAGCTCTCTGTGTGTATGTCTCTGTGTTTATTGTATGTCTTACCTCACTGCTGCAAGAGAAAGCAGCAGTCTGACATGTCAAAAAACTTGTCCCTATAGTTCCTGTTTTTTCCAATGTGGGTTTTTTTGGAGCAAAATTGTAGTGGACTGCTATGAATTGCTTGGGATTGGGGCACAGAGGTGTAAGGAGACCCCCTAATCCCCTCATAGAACTACAATTCCCAGAGTTCCATGGAAAGAGGGATTGATTGTTACACTACTCTGGGAACTGAAGCTCCGTGAAGAAAGTAGGGTTTGCCTAGCAACTCTTGGCACCCTTAACAAACTACAGTTCCCAGTACTTTTTTGGGTGGGGAGAACCATTGCTGTTAAAGTATTAAACCACTTTTTAAAAATATATGGTCCATATGTGGCCTGACATTAGGAGGGAATGGGCAGGATTAACATTCCTGATTTGTAAACTGACATCTCCCCTCATCTAAGCCAGGGGTCAGCAACTTTTTTCAGCCATGGGCCGGTCTACCATCCCTCAGACCATGTGGTGGGCTGGACTATATTTTGAAAAAAATATATGAACGAATTCCTATGCCCCACAAATAACCCAGAGATGCATTTTAAATAAAAGCACACATTCTACTCATGTCAAAACACGCTGATTCCTGGACTGTCCGCGGGCCAGACTGAGAAGGCGATTGGGCCGCATCTGGCTCCCGGGCCTTAGGTTGCCTACCCCTGATCTAAGCCCAACATTATAGCTCCTACCACATATTGGCTCTCCATGTTCAGTTTGTTTGCTCAACATCTTTGAGTTCAGTGGGGCTGTGCAGGACAAACATTTTACTCTAAAAGCAGGAGTGATCAAGGTGATGCTTTCCAGATTTTGTTGGACTACTGGTCCCATAATCCATGTTGTCTGGGACTGATGGGACTTTGAGTCAACAATCTAGAGAGCAACATGTTGGATACCCCTGCTCTGGAAAGTCACAGTAAGAAACAGAACTTGCCCCCTCCCCTTAATATACAGGGAACACTGTCAGCACTTGTAAATAATGAGCAAGAGTGATAATTGGTCTCACAGAGGAAACTCTTCTTAGCAAAGATTGATGCTGTAAGCAAATGGGAACACTTGAGAAAAACACTTGGATCTAGTCAGATGCTGATGGAGGAAAGAAATCTCTTTGCAGGAGTGATAGGGGTTACAAGTCAACATCAAATGAGCCAGGGTGGTTATTTTAATGTAAAGTAGAGGAACATTGTTTTATATCAAAGCGAGAGCTTGCGAGTTTTCAAATTGCTCCGTATTCAAGCTGTTGAAATCTAATTCTAGTATTTACTCAAAATCACTTCTGAGCAATCTGCAACAGGAATTTCTCTGACATTCAAAAATGTGAGGGGTATGTGTGTGCGCTTCACCAGAATAATCTACCAAATACATGTATCAAAGGAACAAGGCCCCTACTGAAAGCTAGCAAGGAGAAATCCTGTCCACATACCCAACACAACTTATTAGACTATTTATGTATAGCAAATTAACAGATGTAAACAAACGCACCACTTGAGTTAGGGCTAGCCCATGACATTTTGCTGCCTGAAGTGGCACTTCCCTTCCAGATACAGAAGCCATCAAGATTGGTAGTTGAGTCTTACTTCAACACTGGCCATGAGCTTTCCACCACACCACAGCCACCAGGAAGTGGGACTGGAGATGCTAGTAAATTTTTCTGCCTCCAATGCAAAAATCACTTGACCAGCCTTGGGTCTTATGGCCCTTGATTTGGATAGGCACCATATGCCTAGGCTACTGCTTGGAAACAGGTCTTCCAAGAACCCCAGTGATTATACTGGGGCTGTTATGCCCCACCCAGGAACAGGGCACCCATGTTTAAGCAGTTGGACAAGGGACAGTCACCATTGTATAATATATACAGGAACATAGGACTCAGCCTTACACTGAATCAGACCACTGGTCCATCTAGCTCACAATTGTCTAAACTGTCTGGCAGCAGCTTTCCAGAGATTCAAACAGAGGTTTCGCCAAGCCTTACCTGGATATGCTTGGGATTGAACAGAGCATCTGCTTCGCATTCAGATGACCTTCTGAATGCAAAGCAGATGCTCTGCCATGGAACAATGGCTCACCTTCTCCAAAAGCATCCATCATGGCTGAGGATGAAAACAGTTCTTTGAGCCCTAAAACCAACCTGGATGCTGCAATCATCATCTGAGGCCCTTTTCCATGTGCCTCCTCCTGGGAAGGTCTGTTGGATGGTGACACAAGAACAGGCCTCTTCAGTGGTGGCTTCCTGGTTACGGACTGCTCTGCCCAGGGAAGCCTGCCTGGTGCCATCATTTTTTGTAAGTGCCAGTCAAAATTTTTACGGTACTTTTTATCTGGACTTTTGGTTCTTAACCTGAAGGGTTGCAGGTATCTGTGAACCTCTTTTAGTGGAGCGGGATCATGAAGACCCATCTTTTGAGCTTTGATTGGTTGTGTCTGTTAAAATTAGTTTGAGTGTGGATACTATTTGCGTAAGTTGCTTTGGGTCACTTTCATGAGGAAATTGATAAATAAATAAATAAAAATACATACATACATACATACATACATAAGACCAGACATTGGGAAGTTATTCCAGAGTCCCCTTTGAATAATAGCTTTGATGTATAAAAATGTTCTTAGTTTCAATGTGCACTGCATGCCTTCAACAGAATCTGAGCTCCCTGTTGCAAATGGTGCAGCAAAGAATGCAGACACCTGCTTACCCATAATGGGAAATAGGGTTGCCATTTTTCCCTACTGTCTTCAGCAGCTGTGCCTGTGCTCTTCAAAATGCCTTGATGTGCAGACAGGAGCAGGTGGTATAGGTTTAGCTTCCTGCTGTGAAAAGCTTCAGCTGCTTTCTTAAGAGCAAGCTGGAGCAAGAAGGACAAGTGTTGTGCTCCTTACTGCTGCCCCAGAGTCAGTTGGTACTCTTAATGGGAGAATGGGGACAGCTTTGTACTCCCAAGTCACAAGAATGTCAGAAACATGTTTCTTAGTGGCCTCTGCAATTTCGTTATTCTCTTTACAACAACACAGAGGACAACACTTTCTGAAGAGACATTTCAAATGGTACTTGGGCTGGCTGTTCCCCTGCCTACAATGATGCTAATTTAATATGCAACAAGAACTTAAAAACTAATCAATAATGAAACACAATCCTTGATTAGAGGAGGTGCTTGCTGGTTCCAGCATAGAAAACTTTGCAACCAGCTCGTCTCTGATGACAGCCTTATATTTATTTTAAAACTCAGAGTTGAAACATTATCTGCCTCTGTGTTGTCACTTGCAATTATTTTTGGAACTAAGACACAGCATAGTGGATGGGGGGGAGGGGAAGATGAGAAAAGGAACACTTATTTGAAAAGCAAATTCATATCTGATGAAGAGTGACGAAATTTGGGAGCAATCCAGAATTTCCCTCCCCTTTCCTATACATTTTTTTAAAAAAATTCGTTAATCAATTTATGCAGAAGCATGTCTGAGTGAGATCAATGGGACTTACTCTCAGGCAAATGTGTTTTGGATTGCACTTAGACTTGGTTGACCAAAAGAACCCCATCTTTGAAAAGACAGATCTACTATAGTAGGGTAATAATAATAATAATAATAATAATAATAATAATAATAATTTTAAACCAGTCTTTCTCCCCATGAAATTCTGGTAAATATAGTTCTCTAAGCAGGGCCTAGAGATCTCTAAAAGAGAATCTTTAGTAACCTCATCACTTTACAACACCTGTGATTCAATACATTTTCTGCAATTCAATTTCTGTAATTCAGAATTGTGATACCAAAATGACCTGAGAAATCCACAACCTGGTGCCCCATCCACATGTTTCGGTCTCAATCTCATCAGCCTTAGCTGGCATGTGCTGTCTGAGGCTGAAGGGAGTTGTAAAACAAAACATCTGAAGGGGGAACCAGGTTGGGGAAGTTTGTACAACGGAACCATGGTCTCCAGGTAAGAGAGCGCTGCTGCTGAAACACAAAGCCACAACAACTTTATAGGCTATTTTTGTGTCACAAGACTCTTGGTTGTTCCATTTAAGAGAATACCTACTCTGTGCATAAGATGACTCAAAAGAGAGATCACTTTCTCCAGATTGCAGTGGATCATAGAATTGTAGAGTTTGAAAAGACCCTGAGGGTCACCTAGTCCAACCCTCTGCAATGCAGGAATTACAGCTAAAGCACCCATGACAGATGGCCATCCAACCTTCGCTTTAAAAACCTCCAAGGAAGGAGATGTCTACCACCTCCCTAGGGAGTCCATTCCATTGTCAAACAGCTCTCACCACCAGAAAGTTCTTCATAAAGTTTAGTCGCCATTTCCTTTCTTGTAACTTGAAGCCATTGGTTCGGGTCCTATCCTCCAGGGCAGGAGAAAACAAGCTTGCTCTGTCTTACATGTGACAGCCCTTGAGATATTTGAAGATGGCTATCAATTCACATTTGTGCATTACTGTACATATCGGTATGGTTAGATGTATTTCCTTGTTACCTCCTGTCTGTCCTCACCAGTGGGTGGAGAGGTGGCATAGATGTCTTCATGTAGCTTACATTTTTAAAGCAAATTGGAGTGGTTTTTTTTTTGGGGGGGGGATATTTCTCAAGAAACAACAGGATAGGCAGCTTCATGTACACAATGTCACAAACCAGTGATGGGAGTGCACTGGGTGCAAAGGAGTAGAGGGGAACAGCCTTAATGTGGATTATTCACATCCCAACACTTTTTAAAACCTCTGGGCCATACTCACCATGTGATTGTAAATGAGGGATTGAGGGAGGGAGAGAGAGAGAAAGAAAGAAAGAAAGATAGAAAGATAGATAGAAAGAAAGAAAGAAAGAAAGAAAGAAAGAAAGAAAGAAAGAGAGCTTTTCACCACCTAGGTCTTGAAGCACCTTACAACCATAAACTACACAATACACAAAATTCAATACCTAAATTAAACTACCAAAATTTAAAACTTCAAGAATTGAAAATTGTCATAATAAAATTGTAGAACTTCTTAGAAGCTTTCATGGTGCAAAGGCCTCCTGAAATAAAACAGTCTGTCAGGTGTCTGAAACTCAGTAGCGAAAGTGCTTCTCTTAACTTCTTGTGGGAGGGAGACCCCTCTTCTAAAAAAACCATTTTTGTATGCAGCTTTTTCCAACAGGCACATTTTTTTTGGACACGCAAGAAGGTATTTCAGTATCTTATTTTTCATGAACACTTTACGCAGTTTTATGCATGCTTTACCCCAATGTACGGTTTTTCATATATTACTTATATATTCATTGCAAAAACAGATTTTGCATTGCAAAATTTGGAGAAGTGTAGATGCCAAAGGAGGGCTGTGTTTTGGTTCACACATTGTTTAGCAAAGTACCTTTAAATGCAAACCGTACAGACTTTCTCCCATGTCTGTACCTCCCTGCAAACTTTGTGCAAGCAAATTGGGATGAATGCTCAGTAAACAGATCATCCAGAAGTGACCACCCTCTTTCCCCCACTACAGATTTGAAGAGTTTTCTTCTAATGAGGCATCTTTGAGCTTGTCTGTATTTAAAGCTCCGGAGGGCAGGAGCAGAGATGTTGCCATTAATACCACTTTCTAGCCTTTTGTCTCAAGTCAGACATCTATGTGTATTATAGTTTCAAGAGATCTTCCTTGCTGCACTCCAAGCTGGCAGGATTTCCTGTGCTGTTGCTCTCCTCCTGCTCTCAGTGGTGTGGGTGTCATTTCAGTAATGCTCATCCCATTCTTGGGGATAAGTGGCGTTTCTTTGGGCTATCTATTCTCCTAGACAACTCACGTCACTATCCGTCATACTCAGAATAATGTCCGCTTTTATCATTCACTGACTGCATGACTTCCGACTCAGCGCCTTTTAGCTCACAGTCTCTCCCCGCCCACCAGTGATAAGCCATCTGAATCATTCCTCTGAGGGTTTAGATCCAGAGATGTGTTCCACTAAGTGTCAGAAAAGCATGTAAGACTGGGATAAGCACAGTGGTATAGTGGTAAATTCTGAAATGCAGGTGCTCATAGGACAACCCTTATAGACCACAACTCCCATCAACCTCAGAAAGCAAGGGCAGTGGCCAGGGATGATGGGCACTATAGTTCAGCAACATCTGGAGGGCCAGATGTTAGCCACACCTACCCTATAGCCACAATAAAAAAGAAAAAGAAAACATAAAAAAGCAATTCAACAATACAGCAAAAAGAAACAAAAAAAACCCCAAAACACACACACATCCAATATTCCATATCTTTACCTTTCCTTTACTTGTTTCATCAACCTCCTCACACCTCCCTTTTTTTGTATTCTAGTTCAATTCACTATTTCAGCAAATTCTTTCCATCTTTCTCAATTTTTGTTCTATAATTTATCTTAACGGTCTAACTTTAAATTTTTTCATTTTGGCCCATTATCAATCAGCTTTTACTTAATTCTTTGTTACATTTCTACTAAAACCATATAGCTTCATTCCAGCATCCTTCTAACACTCATTGATTTTACAATGTTTCTGTAAATATACTTTAATTTTTTTCCAATCTTCTTCCACCGACTCTTCTCCCTGATCTCAAATTCTGCCAGTCATTTCCGCCAGTTCCATGTAGTCCATCAACTTCATCTGCCATTCTTCCCTGGTGGGTAGATCTTGTGTCTTCCAGTGCTTTGCGATAAGTATTCTTGCTGCTGTTGTAGCATACATAAAGAAAGTTCTATCCTTCTTTGGCACCAATTGGCCGACCATGCCCAGGAGAAAGGCCTCTGGTTTCTTCAGGAAGGTATATTTAAATACCTTTTTCATGTCATTATAGATCATCTCCCAGAAAGCCTTAATCTTTGGGCATGTCCACCACAGGTGAAAGAATGTACCTTCAGTTTCATTACATTTCCAACATTTATTATCGGGCAAATGGTAGATTTTTGCAAGCTTGACTGGTGTTATGTACCACCTATAAATCATTTTCATTAAATTCTCTTTTAGGGCATTACATGCCGTAAACTTCATACAAGTGGTCCATAACTGTTCCCAGTGAGCCATCATAATATTATGTCCAACATCTTGTGACCATTTAATCATAACAGATTTCACCGTTTCATCTTGAGTATTCCATTTCAACAGCAAGTTATACATTCTTGACAAATTCTTAACTTTAGGGTCTAACAATTCTGTTTCCAATTTTGATTTTTCCACCTGGAAGCCTATTTTTTTGTCCAAGTTATATGCCTCCATTATTTGATAATAATGGAGCCAATCTCGTACTCTGTTTTTTAATTTTTCAAAGCTCTGTAGTTTTAATCTATCACCTTCTTGTTCCAAGAGAGGGAGGGAATCAAATTGGCTCCAAGCCAAAGGCCAGGCGGAACAACTCTGTCTTACAGGCCCTGCGGAAAGAAATCAGATCCTGCAGGGCCCTGGTCTCGTGAGGCAGAGCGTTCCACCAGGCCGGAGCCAGAGTTGAAAAGGCCCTGGCTCTGGTTGAAGCCAATCTAACTCCCTTAGGGCCCGGGACCACTAGGGTGTTGCTATTTATGGACCTTGAGGCTCTCCGTGGGGCATACCGGGAGAGGCGGTCCCGTAGGTACGAGGGTCCTAGGCCGTGAAGGGCTTTAAAGGTCAAAAGCAGTACCTTAAATCTGACCCTGTACTCCACCGGGAGCCAGTGCAGTTTGAAAAGCACTGGGTGAATATGCTCCCATGGCAGAGACCCCGTGAGGAGCCTCGCTGCAGCATTCTGCACCCTCTGGAGTTTCTGGGTCAGCTTCAAGGGCAGCCCCGCGTAGAGCGAATACAACAAAAATGAACTTTGGACCATTTGCTGACTTTTCTCAGAACCATGCCCACCTCTGCTTTGCTGAACATCCAGTCTGATGAAGAGTTTTGGTGGGCTTGGAAGATTGCTCACAGTTTTGAAACATTTTGGTTGCTTATTCATTTATCTCATATATTTCTATCCCACATTTATCCCAAGTTGGGATTCAAGGTAGTTTACAGCTTTTAAAAACAATGCCATTACATACAAAGGAATAAAAACAAACCAGTTTAGAACAATAATTAAAATGCACCGAAACACATTAAAAACAGTTTGCTTTGGCTGCTGAACAGGGATCAGCAGCAACTGCCACTTAATTTTCAAAGGGCTGTCTCAATAAGAAGGTCTTAACCTGCAGATGGATGGATAACAAGGTGGAGCCAGTCAGACCTCTCTTGGGAGGGCATTCCACAATCTGGGAGCAGCCGCAGAGAAAGGCTCTCTTTTGTGCTACCACTATCCATGATTTTTCATACTCCACCTCCCAGAAACACATTTAAAAGGACATAGATTTTTTTAAATAGCCAAAGATCTGGTTAGGGAGAATTGTTTTTGCCTGGTGCCTAACGTTATTTAATGAAGGTGCCAGGTGAGCTTCTCTGGTGAGAACATTCCACAGAAGGCGAGCCACCACAGAAAAGGACCGCTCTCCTGTTGCCACCCTCTGGTCCTCTCATGGAGGAGGGACATGAATAAAGGCCTCAGATGATGAATGCAGGGTCTAGGTCAGTTTGTATTGGGAGAGACGGTCCTTGAGATATTGCAGTCCTGAGCCGTTTAAGGCTTTATAGGTCAACTCCAGCACTTTGAATGGGGCCCAGAAATTGATTTGCAGCACAATTGGGTCAGGATCATTGTAATATGCTCAGTCTTGCCCCAGTGGCTGCTGAATTCTGCACCAGCTGAACTTTTCAAACTGTCTTCAGAGGCAGCCCCATGTATAACTTGTTGCAGTAATCTAATGTTGACATAGCCAGTGCATAGACAACAGAAGTTAGGCTATCTCTGTCCAGATAGAGGTGCAGCTGGGCCACCAGCCAAAACTGATGGAAAGCACTCCACTCCATTGAGGCCACCTGAGCCTCAAGTGACAGCAGTGGATCCAGAAGTCTCCACAAGTACCCACTCCTTCAGAGGGAACTTAACCCCATCAAGAGCAGGCAACCTCCCAGCCATCCAGTCTGAGGAACTGCTAACTATCAGTCTCTCTGTCTTATCTGGATTGAGGTTCAGTTTCTTGGCCCTCATCCAGTCCATTACCGAGGCAAGACAATGGGCCAGCACATCCCCTGCCTCACCTGTAGATGTAAAGGAGAAGTAGAGCTGTGTGTCATCAGCATATTGCTGACAATGTACTCAAACCATCTGGATAACCCCACACAGAGGTTTCATGCAGATGTTAAACAGCATAGGGGATAAAAACAAACCCTGAACAACTACACATTTAAGGCTTCACTTCTTCACCCTATGAAAATGTCCATCCAAGTAGGATCAGAATCACCACAAAGTGCTACCACCCACCCCTAACTTGAACAGCCTCTCCAGAAGGATACCACTGAGAGCTGAAGGAGAATTAACAGGGACATATTTCTCCTATCTCTCTCCCAACAGAAGTCACCATACAGGGTAACCAAAGCAGTTTCT
Organism: Podarcis pityusensis; assembly: GCF_964106645.2. NCBI lineage: Eukaryota > Metazoa > Chordata > Lepidosauria > Squamata > Lacertidae > Podarcis > Podarcis pityusensis. The sequence goes on from NC_138044.1 coordinate 42,765,097, forward strand.
GTGCCTAAGCCCCAACTGAAAATCAGTTTTCCCCAAGAACACTTGGATCTGTTCCACAACCACCCACTTAAGGACCTTGTCCAAGAAGGGGAGATTGGCAACTGCCCATTAGTTACTAAGATTTTTAGAATGCAGGGAGGGTGTATTGAGGAATGGTTTACCACTGCCTTCTTCAAGCAGGATAACCGTCTGCACCAATCACTTCCTTGGGCCAGCCAGCTTCACCTTCCCTGCTAATTTTTATCAGCCATGATGGGCAAGGGTCCAGACTGCAAGAGGTCATCCTGACCAATGCAAGCACCTTATCCACATACTTGAGCCTTACTGATTGAAGCTCATCCAACACAACAGGATTAGATAGTGCTCCGGACACCCCTTGAGATTCATCTGCTGTAACAGCGGAGGCAAGGGTGTAGTCGATGCCAGAGATAGTATTCTCAAAATGTTTTTCAAACAAGTCATAGTGAGCTACTGTCTTTCAGACTCAACACTACACAGAAAAGCACAAAGAGGATGGGAGACAGCAAAATATGCCTTATTTGCTGCCTTCTCTGTAACTAAGCTGGTCGATGATGAGCCCTCACAAGTGTTTGATTGCATTCAACTGGAGTTTTCCTGCACTTGCATTCAAGCTGTCTCCCAGCTGGTTTCCTTGCCCTAAGCTCTGGAGTATACCAGGGAGCTAAGTGAACTCCATGAAGCAGGAGAGAGTCCTCAGGAGTAAAACAAGTCGGCCAGGGCTTTTACCGGAGTGTCAAATAACCTGGTAAATCCAACAGGGCTATCTGGAAACCCATTAGATATACCAGACTCTAAAGGCAGACCTAATAGGCTCCCTGCCTCTGCAGAGGGGGAAAGGTGCTGGGAGCCTAAATCTCAGCAGGAAGTGATCTGTCCATGACATGGGACTGATGTCAATATCTTCCACTGTGGGATCACACTCTTCCTGCTCAGGTGAGAAACCAAAGCCCAGAGAATGCCCTGCCACATGCATTGGGTTGGTAACATGCTTGGACAGCCTATAATGGAAGCTTCCTAGTTGATGCTGAGCTACAACTCCCATGAGTGCCTGACAGCTTAGCTAATGGTTAGGAATGATGTGATATGTAGTTCCACAACTTCTGAAGGACATCATGTTAGTTGTTCCTGTCCAGCTAGATTCATGAGGCTGGAAATGGGCATTAAGCAGTTTGAGAAATACACTATTTCTTATGTTGTTTTTTTGTTCCACTCTCACCTCTGGCTAAAGAAGGGTTGGCAGGTTTTTGAACAAATACGACAACCTTCAAAGCCTGTTTACCTGGCCTGAAAGTGGGATGAGTATATGCATCAAGACTAGCAAATCTTCTCTCAAACTGCCTTCAGTTCTGAAAAACAAAAGAACAAGAAGCTATTATTTGTCTTCAGCCTTCAAGATTAATAGCAGAAATTCTCTCCCCCTACCTCCGACTTGGCTGGCAATTCATCAATTGATGAGCATCTTCCTTATCCAAGAAGTATTTTCACTGCCCTGAATTGCTCCAAAATCCATTTGTAGTTTGCCCAAAATTGTGCAAATGGTTTTGCTAACCGGAGAAACCTCCCTATCTGCAGACATCCTTCAATAGCTTGTCAGCCGTTTGCAGCAAATCTTTACTAATAAATAGACACCTAATAGAACACCCTTGGCACCTCAAAATGAACTTATCTGTATCCCACCGAGCAGCTGTTCCCATGGACTGCATCCTCACTCTTCACCGCTTGTTACTGTGACTGAGCGCTTACCCATTGGCTGTATTTTCCACAATTGTGTATCCAATCAATGCCCACCAAGAACACTGAAAACAAACACTACTGTTGCTGTGTGGTGCAGGACAAGATGCTTACAAAACTTCCTAGCACCAGAGGCCCTTCTGCAATTCTCCCTTTTGTTGGAGAGGAGGTGGCCAGCAAATTGAGATCAACCCCTTTCTATGGTGGCAACCTTTCTTCCAAATACCCTTTCCCAGAGAGTTCACAGAGGACCAAACTTCTTATCTTTTCAGTGTCAGATGTAGTTTTAGCAAATGGGTCTAACCCTTGTAATGCAACCCCCTCAAACCACATCTGTTCTGAAGGAAATCCCATTGAACTCAATGGGACTTACTGTTAGGTTGCAACCTTTTACTGGGTTGCAACCTTCATCTGGATCTGCTTTTAATATTTGGATTTCCTGTTCTGCCAGTTCATAAGCACTTAGTGCATTGGTGGTATAACTGCTGTTTTTACCTCTTGCTTGGCGAGCTGCTCTTGGAGCCTTTCTGGGATGAAGGGTTGGATGAACAGGCATTAAATAAACAAGGAAACAACAGCCAGGGCTTCTCTTTTATCTTCCTGCTTCAAAGAGAAATATGTAGGTCAGAGATGGGGAATCTCAGGCCTCTCTGTCTGGCCCTGCTGTGCAAGCACCATGAGCATTTTTGCCTGGCTATAATGTGCAAATGAACTCAGAGAATGCCTCTTGCTTGTCTGGATAGATAACATAAGAAGAGCCGGCAGGAACAGGCCAATGGCCTATCTGGTCTTGTGTCCTGTTCCCACAGTGGCCAACCAGATGCCTGTGGGAAACCCGCAAAGAGGACCCAAGTACAGGAGCACCCTCCCCTCCCTTGGTTTCCAGCAACTGGTATTCAGAAGCATTACTGTTACCATTACTGTGGAAACAGGTTGTGGCCATCATGGCTGGTAGCCTTGTTCTCCTGAATTTCTCCAATCCTCTTTTAAAGCCATCCGAGCTGGTGGCCATCATTGCCTCCTGAGGGTGGGAGTTCCATAGTTCAACTAAATTCTGCCTGAAACGCTTTCTCTTATCTGTTTCATTCAGTTTCATTGGGTGTCCGCAAATGCTCATGTTACAAGAGAGGGAGAAAACCTTTTCTCTATCCACTTTCTCCATGTCATGCATAACTGTATAAATTTCCATCATGCCACCTCTTAGTTGCCTTTCCCCTAAACTAAAAAGCTGCAAATGTTGCATCCTTTTCTCAAAGGGAGAAGGACAGAGAGGGACGTGTGGGTGTGTACAGAAACAAGTCTACTGTACAAAGGCAATGCTCACCTTTGTTGCTCTGTCAACTTCTGGCAAACACCGGCATGTGGCTGTTAGAAGATTTCTGGGAAGGGAATGTTGCCTTAGGCTGAAAAAGACTCTCCACCCTGGCATAGGTTCTAAAAATATAACCCTGTTCCTCATTGTGATGTTAGGGTAGTTACAGGTGAGAGGTCCTACCCATCTGCCCAAATGGCCTGCAGTGGCTCAGGGGGAAGAAGAAGAAGAATTTGGGTTTGATATCCCGCTTTATCACTACCTGAAGGAGTCTCAAAGCAGCTAACATTCTCCTTTCCCTTCCTCCCCCACAGCAAACACTCTGTGAGGTGAGTGGGGCTGAGAGAAGTGTGACTAGCCCAAGATCACCCAGCAGCTGCATGTGGAGGAGCGGAGACGTGAACCCGGTCCACTGCTCTTAACCACTATACCACACTGGCTCTCTAGCCAGATCCTGCTCCCCAATCCTGGAACAGAGTTGCACAAATAGGGGCTGGGAAAGGAAAAGGAAGAGATGGCGAGCTGTTGAAGGTTGAATTTTTGTTCTAAAATAGTGACCGGATCTTTCCAGTTGAAGATAGCTTGTTTGTCAGTGAACATATGCAGAGATGGCATCAGCAGATGGCATTCCTAGGCAGATTTCAAGGACCCACCACAGATGATACCACTGCCTGGCTCAATATTCTGGTGCATTGTGGGCAGTTAGAATGGTGGCTTCACGGGGCTGGTGCTGCTGTGCTACTGTGATGCACATTTCTTCTATTTTGGTGGTGAATAGATGACCAGTGAAGGCTGGTCTATGAGGACTAGTGGGGAACTGTCCCACCAACCTTAATCTGCCCTCATCCACCTCCAACCTGCCTTACAACTAGTTCAGAGTGCAGCACTCCCTGCCAGCTTCCTCCTCCTCAGTCTTAGTGTTGACCTTGCAGAATTTGGCAGGGAGGAGAATGGGGACAAACCTAGAATGAGTTGGCTGTGCCTGTCTTTGGTTCTGGCGCCATGACCTTCCTCACCACAAGTCCCAACCTGCGCCAGCCGGCATAGAGTATGGCTTTCTCTTCCCAGTGCAGAAAAACGAGCCACTTGGCCACTTACAATACTCCAAGCATCCATCTCTACTGGCCAGATGGAAAGTTCCCAGTTTGCTGGAATGGAACCTATTTGTGCTTGTGTCTCCCTGAAACATAAATAAGTCTGTAGAGCCATGTAAATAATGGCAGACACCTCTGTTCACAAAGGGAAAATGATGCAGACACAGACCCAAATTTTGTGAGTAGGAGAATCTTTTGCCTATCCAGGTTTCCAGCTATTTGTGGAGGGGGGTATTTCCTTATTTTTTTTCCAGGAAACACCCTCATATCCATGTTTACTTAGAAGTAAGCTGCTCTATGTCCAATGAAGCTTATTTTCCAGTTTGTGTGTGTTTAGGACTGTAGCCTTAGAGGGAGCTAAATGGATTTGGTTGGCACATTATGACTGCAACATCTAGTAAATGCTGCAGTTGAAAGTGAGAAGGAGAAGAGAAAAAGCAAGAGATTCTACAAGATAAATCAGTGAAGATAAGGGACAATTTCCCATCATTTTTTTAAAAAGCCTTGGCGCTATTTCTGATCTCCAAAACACTAACATTAGCTTTGGAATTAATCAGAGATTCTTCCCCGCCCCATGTAGTGGCTGTTGAGAACCATAATGAGCTCTTTAACAGTGTAAATAAAAAGATCTAAAGATTCAATAAACTATCATGCTACAAAATGACAATCATTTTGGGTGAAAAGGGTTCGGAGTTTGAAAGCATCTCGCAGCTGGAGACAAATGATTCTGGATAACATTGTAAATAACCTCTAAGCCGCCTCCTAATTAAACGGATGTTTCCTTTTCTCCTGGGCATTGAATATATGAACCAATTAAGGAAAAGATTATTTCTTCTTTCAGAGACCTATGCCAGCCCTTCTTAACAGAGAAGGAAACAAAAAAATATTTAAAAAGAAAGAAGAAAAGATTTCCACAGCAGTGACTAAAGTGATGCGTTGGGTCCACAATAATGAAGCATTTCAGCTTTAAGCAAATTTTGCACCTGTAACCTGGAGAAATATAGCCGTAGCACTTGAAAAATTACTTCGATGCTGCAAAGTGCCATGAAAATTTATCTTGGAGATGATTTTATTGCATGGTTACCCCAGCCAATTAAATCAATAAATCTTGACTGTCAGGGAGGTTGGCCCCACGCCAGGAAGAAATGAAATGCACAGAATCGGTAAATAAAAGGTTTCTGACAACTCATTCCAGGAATTATTTAGCAGCACAGTCCTTAAGTTGTTGATCTTTATTTTCCCCCTCCTTCCCCCCTCCCTTTCCTCCCCTTCTTTTTTTTAAAAATAAAAAAGCAAGTTGCGGCTGTCTCCGACATTTATCGACATACTTTCAGAGGAATTATTATGTTAACCAACACAGAGGAAGTCGTTAAAAAACAGAACAGGGGAAAACAGGATTTCCCCCCAAGCTTATACATTACTCACCTATGAACACAGGATAACAGCGGCTTTGGAGGGCTTTTCTCTCCTTGCTTTGGGAGTTGGGAGCCAGCAAGCGCTCCAGAGATGGTCATTGAGATGTCATGGAAAGTGGAAACTACACCGGTGTCAGATTCCCCCAAAACAACCCCTTTCAGAAAGGGGTACCAGGAGGAGCCTGGTCAGGGCTATCCAAGGTTGTGAATCTTGACTAGGAGGGTGTCTTCTCCAAATGAAGGTCCCTGAGACCTTAGAATTGGAAGGGACCTCAGAACTCATCTAGTTCAACCTAGGAAACCCAGGTTACTAATGCGGGAACTATTCTGTTACAGTATCTCTGATGGGCGGGCAACCAGTCTATGCTTAAATTTAGGACAGTCTGCTACCTTCTGGCTAATTTATTTAGTTAATTCGTTTATATTTCACCATTCCTCGGGAAGGAGCCTTGTTTTTTGTTTTCTTTTAGAAAAGCATTCAAGCACTGAGGTAGATGGGCCAACAGCCTGGCTTTGTATAATGCAGCTCCCATTGTTCCTAATATAGTAACTAATTAAAGGGATTGCTCTGTGGTAGAGTACTTGTTTTGCATGCAGAAGGTCCCATGTCCAGCAACTCCAAGTGGGTCTGGAGACCCCCTATCTGAAGGCCTAGAGAACCATTGTCAGTGTGGATGATGCTGAGCTAGGTCTTCTCAGTATAAGGCATGTTCATATTTAAAATCAACTCTTTGTTCAGAACCATAACGACTAGAGTCAGTGGTAGAACACCTTATTTTCATGTAGAAAGTCTGAGGCTCAATTCCTGGTGGCATCTCCAGGTAGGGCTGGGAAATGACCCATTTTGAAACCCTAGAGAGTGGCTGCCAATCAATGTGGACAATACTTTGCCAGATGGACTATTGATTTGTCTTGGTACAAGGCAAGTTCCTCTGTCAAATACCAATTCTATCCAGCTAAAGACTTTTCAGCTAGCAGGAATAGGAAAGATCTTCCTTCCTTTGTCTTGCTGGCAATACTGCCAGTCAGACAGGAGAATGGTGAGCAAGATGGCCCAATGGTCTGATCCAGTTCTAGAGCATATTCTTAGGTGCAGAGCTGCTAGACTGGAGACCCAGAGATGGCTGTACCATCACGCTTATATAGCTGCCAAAGCAAGTCTTGATGCAGTAAAAAGTAAACACATGAAAATGGGGCATGCCTCCTCCTTCTTGCTGTTGGATTTTAAAAAATAACAGGTGCAATTTGCAAGGGCTGTCCTCCAGCCTCCTTAGAAACAGACACTTGGCTCATCCCAAGGACTGCAAGCTTGGTTTCCAGTTGTATACCATTGATTTGCATCCTTGGCTAATCCCATTCAGCTTTTATAACATTTGTTGGCAAGCAACTTCCCATTGCAGATAATTCCCTGTCAGCCCATCAAGAACACACAGGGTGATTACTGTAAAATTAATGGTTTGGAGCTCAGTAAGAGCCTTTTTATTGAGTTCTTGCTTGACAGGCAGAGAATGCAGCACTGCCCGTGAAAGGGTGCAAAGTCCCCTCTCCATTATGTACACTGTGGAGGACAAAATTTGCATGGCTTCCAGGGTTTATGCCAGGACCTATAGCACCATTCAACATGCAAGAGGTGGCATTCATAGGGATGGAAGATAATTTATGTTCAGTTTGCATTTTGGTGCAAATTTACCTACTACGCAGCTCCTAAGGCATCATGGGAAACCAACATATTTTGAAATTCACAGGTCTCTGAATTTTGTAATGCAGTTCTCCAACCAAATGATGTGTACCAAATGAACAAACAGACAGACAAACAAACAAACAAACAAACAAACAAACAAACAATGCATATGCTAGGGGAAATTGCACCTGAAATACATACTGTATGATTTGGTGACTGTACTCCATACTCTGGTAATTTCCATACTAGGTTATTGCAGTGCAATCTACATGGGGCTGTTCTTGAAGATGACTTGGAATCTTCAGCTGCTCCAAAATGCAGACATGGATTACCAAGATACTCACCCAAGAGCCCTCTTGGTAGTTTCAAATCTCTCAGAAACCAAAGTGGTGGTGGGTGGCCTGTGAGAGGGCAATCTCAGTGGCAGCTTCTACATCATGAAATTCCTCCCACACAGAGGTACATCTGGTACCTTCACTATCCCTTCACTATCCTGTTTTCAGCACATGCTGATGAGCCACCTCTTCAGCTTGGCCTGTGACACATGAGAAATATTTTTTTAGGACTCACTATATACTTGCAAAACTGTTTCTAATATTGCGTTTTAAACTGACCCGAATCATCCTTAGAAGCTTCGGGAGGGTAATCTGCAATGGCTGGAGCTTCCAGTGCAGACCCAAATGATCCTTCCCCTCCCACAGAGCACACTGTATCGTAATTCAGTCTCATGGTTACGGAATCATAGACTACAGTGGCCAGGCTATCCTGATTGAGATTCAGCGGCAGTTGTTCCACCACGTCGTTCTGCCCTTATGATTTCCTTCATAAACAACACAGGATCTGGCTGTGTCACAATTAGAGTAGCACAGCATTTAAAATTAAAAATGGTGATATCTTGTTTTCTGCTGCTGCTGGGTTTGCAAATAAACAGAACCCATCCCGAGGACTAATTTACCTTATCTATGCACATGGCTTTCAAAAGGAAGCAGCTATAGCAATTTACCGTAAACCACAAGAGTGAGTGTGCAGTTGCAAGCTTGGTGTTTTGTGTGGCAAGGTCCCAAACCCTCCCGAGATGTTGGAATAAAGACACATGAAACCAGTATTTTAGGTTAATGGGCTAAAAAGGCCACAACTTTATTGGTTACAGAATGTGAGTAGTATTGGCTTAGGCACTGGAAACAAACCCACTATATCGGACTCCTGCCCATCTGCAGGAGTCTTGGAAGGGTTAAGTACCAGAAGGGGGAGCCCTGCTGATGCACATCAACTAGGAACTCCCCCAGGGTCACCGCTAGGGGTCGTGCCATGGCCCTAGCCCCCCATCTGGGGCTTCAGACAGAGACCATGCCCCTCAGATTCCTTTAACAGAATACCCTTGAATTGGTAGGTGATGGCCACTACCCCCCCTCCCCTCCAACTGAATACTCCAATGCCTAACTGCCAAACTTTACAAAGTTGTGACGATTTGCTATGAGGTAGGCAAAAAACCAAATGGCTGGTGCCAATTTGCCAAGTGGAAAAAATTCCTACCAGGCCCCTTAATGGCGACCAACCGAGGTCTATAGCAAGGTCAAGAGAAAAAGAGCCAAACCTTGGGGGGGGGGGGGAGGGAGTGGGAGTGGGAAGCAAAAGGGGGTGAGTCCTTGACCACGGGCAGTTTAAATAGCCCAAGCCATGCCCCCTGACCATCCAGGGATGATGTGGCCGAGGACACTTAATGGCGTGGGGGCTATCTCGCCCTGTGTGTGTGAGTCAGGCTTGCGACCAGCCCGCAACGTCATCTCCCTTGGAACAAGACATGGCTTTACCTTGCTGTGTATCTTGGTGGATATTTCCCCCTCTACCCATGTTGCCAGAGTTGCTCAGCGGTGCAAAGTAATAATACTTTGGCCTTTTCAATATGACCTGTTTATCAGGCATTCCTCCTGGAAACAAGAGGCAGTTGGTCTCTCAGTCTTAACTGATATTCTTAACTGAACAGAAATGAACACACACTGGAGGGGTGATTCCAGAGCAAAACAAACAAGCTCCACCCAACAGATACCAAGCCCTCTACTATTCAAATTAGGCCCCAGTCTTTTTCTTACAATCCCCTTCTCACTGGGCCTTATTTGAATTAGTCCAGTTTAATTTTGCATGTAAATTCTCAAAACTTTCTTATTTGAACATTCAACAATTTCTGTACAGTCTTGTTTGTTCTCAGTACACAGAATTGTATCATCTACCTTGCTTTATACCTTTGTAGGAGATGCAGGTGGCGCTGTGATCTAAACCCCTGGGCCTTTGGGGCTTGCTGATCAGAAGGTCGGCAGTTCAAATCCCCATGACGGGGTGAGCTCCCGTTGCTCTGTCTCAGCTCCTGCCAATCTAGCAGTTCAAAAGCACGCCAGTGCAAGTAGATAAATAGGTACTGCTGTGGTGGGAAGGTAAATGGTGTTTCCGTGCCGTATTTCATATCAAGTTTATCTTTAGTCTCTAGTGCATGCATCAAGGAACTGTAACTTTCCAGCAAACTTGACAGAATTAAAATCACTTCGTCCACTTCTTCAAATTTCCTGCCTATAGTATTTAAATAATCCATCAACTCTGTCACTTGACTTAGATGCTTTTCTAAATCTCCATTTTCTTTCCATTTTAAACAGCTTTCTTCGTAAATATAAGTCTCTCACTCAGAGCATTTCTCTCTTACAACTCTTTCAGACTTTGCCAAACTCTTTGGCAGTCTTAAAATCTCTTATGTGTCACTGCCACTGTCATTCACATACGCTGAAATTTCTGCTGTTGCCTTTCTGTCCTGCTTTTCTCACTTTACTTTTTCTGCCTCTTCTGCTGCTGCAGATTTTTCAGTTGTTTCCCACAAATCTTTTTTCACCAGCTCATTCTCCATTCAAAATTTCCATAAAGGATAGTTATTTGAAGTGAGAACAGGCACAGCAGGTTCTAGGGCTTTCACAGCTTATATACACGTGGCTATAATTTTTTCGTCTTCTCTTTGCCAAACTGGGCCTGTAACCCAATTGTTGTGTAGGTGTGGGGGGATGATTAACAAATTCAGTCCTCCTGGCAAACTGGGAATATCCCCTCACTCAGCCAACTTTAGGATATTCCACCATTCGTCAGCACGGGTTTTTTTTTCTCTTTGAGAAAAATAAGTGGGTCATGTAAATGTAAACTAAGCTTTACTAATAAAGAAAACTGTAACAAAATAACATAAGGAGAGAAACTAAATACCGTATTTTTTGCTCTATAGGACGCACCCGACCATAGGACGCACCTTGTTTTAGAGGGGGAGAACAAGAAAAAAAATTCTCCCCCTCTCTGCTCAGTGCCCCTTCAGCGAAGCGGCAGGAGAAACAGAGTCCCTTCCATTTCTCCTGCCGCTTCGCTGAAGGGGTGCTGCACAGAGAGGGGGAGAATTTTTTTCCCTTGTTCTCCTCCTCTAAAACAAGGTGCATTATGTGCGTTCAAGGTGCGTTCACCCAAAGCCTCCGGAGCGCAGTGGGAGTTCCTGCCGCACTCTGGAGGCTTCAGGCGGCTACCTTGGAAGCCTGGAGAGCGAGAGGGGTCACTGTGCACTGACCCCTCTCACTCTCCAGGCTTCAGTGAAGGCAACCCAAAGCCTCAGGAGCGTGGCGGAAGTTCCCGCTGGGCTCCGGAGGCTTCGGGTTCCTTTCAACTTGCTCTTTGGGGCTGGCGGAGGTTTTGACAAAGAACAGAGGTTTTGACAAATGGACTACCAAAAACATGTGAGGCAAACGGTGGAAGTCTTTTAAAAATATTTTAATTAAGATAGATAAGGATATGATGAAAATACATAACTGAATAAAAATATAGATTGGAAATGGCTGTGTATAGTGAATACTTATCTACTTTTAAAATTCTCATTCTTGATCTTATTTCTTCCTTTTCTTTATCTTCTTCTTCTTCTTTTCTTTTATATTTTACCTTTCATTTCTTGTCTTTATTGTGAATATTGTTTTGTAGAGGTGTAAATAATTGTAAATATCAGAAGAGGTAAAATGTTTTCTAATTTTCTATTGGTTACATGTATTTTCCTTTTTCCCTATATTTGTATTTTTTTCTAATTTGTACTCAATAAAATTAATAATAAATAAATAAATAAAGCTCATCATGTGTCCATCTCCTAGTCCCATTTGGCGGCGTCAGGCAACTTTATGTTTTGTCACATGAAATCAAGGAACATGGAGGCCTGCAGTAACCGGCCCAGCCTCTGGAAGTGCCGTGTATGGTAGGAGAGACTCCACAGCTGCTTTGATCCTTTCGTATTACAAGAGGCTCTCTGGCGTCTCATGCCTGAGGAGGGTTTCCACCACTGCCTGAGCCTCGAGGTAGTTCTGCGAGTTTGTGCTCCACGTGATGGAAAACTTCAACACAGCCTCTGGAAGAAGGGGTTTGGGGAAGACACGTCAGGAAGGAGTGCAAGTTGCAGGCAGCGTGGCCACCTTGAACCAACACACCTCTCTTGCGAAGCGTGGCCAGGTCTGGGCACACATCTGACCTGCGCCTTTCTTCAAGGCAGGGAAGCAGATCCAACACCCCTCCCCACCTAGTAGAAACCATTAATGATGTGAGGGGTGACTGAGTTTATTCCCGACTACATGGCTTGCAGGAATGGGTTTTATAATATTTATAAAAGTACAACAACAACAACAATATGCATTATAATCTTTGCTCTAGTATTACAGAGCTGGTGGAGCTAATTTGAGGCTGTGTACACACCATACATTAAAAGTATTATCGCTTCTCCCCTGTATGAATCCTGGGAACTGTAGATTACCCTTATACCGCATAGCTACAATTTGTAGCACCCTTTACAAACTGCAATTCCCAGGATTCTTTGGGAGAAATGTGCTTTTAATGCCTGTTTTTCCTGCAGCAGACATGCTCAGCTACCCCTCTGGAAGCTCAATCCCACAGAAAGCTGTGACGGCCACCAACTTGGATGGTTTTACGCAGGAAAGGCTATCAATGGCCACTAGGCACGATGGCTATGCTCTACCTCCACAGTCAGTGGCAGTAACCTTTGTGAATAGTAGTTGCTGGAAGATGCAGGAAGGGAATACAGAATGCTCTTGTTTCCACAGGCCTCTGGTTGGCCACTGTGAGAACAGGATGCTGGACTAGACAGGCCAATGTGGCCTCATCCAGCAGGCACTTCTTATGTCCTTACGTGGTTCAAGGGCAGAGATTGTGAGAAGGCATCTTCCAAAGCAATCCCACCCCGCAAATAGCTTTGGAGCCTTCTTGCCTCTAGCCTAGCCCTCACCCCTTTTCCTGTTCCCGCTGGAGTCTTCTTTTGCTTGCCACACCTGCCAACGCTGCCAATGACAGATCTTAAAAACTTGGGGTCGGTGAAATTCGGCAATCGCAGCACCTTGCGCCTGCTGGACCTCCTGAGCAGAGCGGGTTGTGTCTTGCTCCTCGTGAAGTAGGGTGAAATGTGAGGAGTGTTGCAAGCCGGTGCAGAGGCAGAAGGTCTGGCCGAGATGGTAGAGCACAGCTTCTCTGTCAGGGGCTTCTTCCTAACCCAGTGGAACAACAGTATCATACGCCTCTTAGATGGGTTGGACATGCTGAAGAAGGTACTGGAGGCCCAAGGACCAGGGTGACTTGGAAGCGGAGGACGCAGCAGGCAGTTCCCTATCAATGGTGCCAAATCCAAGCAAATGTTAGCTCCAGTCCTGTTAAATCGATCCAGCAATTATGAACGTTAAAGAAGGGATTAATTCCTCAGACAGTATAAAAAGACTTTCTGTGGCTTTTTAATAGATGGGAGCCCCCAACTACTGCCACTGTTGACAGCCTGTTGCCCCTTCACTCTGCTTGAATGGGTTATGTCACAATGGTTCCTTCATCAGGTGTTTGTGAGCATGAAAATGCTGTTGAGAGTTTCAGCAATGAAGGCTCAGGCATAACATACTGTCTGAAAGTCTGAACATTTCCTCTTTTTTTATTTAACAAAATTTATATACCACTTTTATAATTTATATACAAATTATTAGGAGAGTAAGTTAAAAATATACTGTAGTTTATTCACTTATAGGCTAGTTTACATACTTTATTCCTTCTTATACTTCTATTCCACCTTTCCTCCACAGAGCATGCACACTTCAGCCTCCACCTTCTCCATTTTATCCTGACAGCAATATTGTGAGCTAGGGCCATAGCTCAGTGGTAGAACAAGTGTTTAGCATGCAGAAGGCATCAGGTTCAGTCCCCAGCATCTCCTGGTGGGACTGGGAGCGCTCCCTCTGCGCTTCGGAGGCTTCACGTTGCTATCGCTGAAGCCAAGGAGCCTGCATTCGCTCCATAGGACGCACACACATTTCCCCTTAATTTTGGAGGGGGAAAAGTGCGTCCTATAGAACAAAAAATACGGTACATCACGAGGCAAGAAGCAAGAAAAGGCAGTTGGTCTCTCTTAACTGACATTCTTAACTGAACATAACGGAACCCACTGAAGGGAGGGGCTGATTCCGGAGCAAAACACAGAAGCCCCACCTACCAGATACCAAACATTCTACTATTCAAATTAGGCTCCAGTGTTTTCCTTACAAAGACACACTACAGTTTCCAGTGCATTTTCCTGTCACTATCCTTATTGGGAAAAGCCTGATTGTTCTTGCTTTATGTGTGCTTCAAAAGGCCAGGTTTTCTTTTATATAAAAAAGCATGAAAAATCCATATTTAAATTGTGCACACTTCCTGCTTATATCCACATTTTCTACTTCTCCTAAAATATGCATTTGGGGGGCATAGTTTTCCCCTATTATATGCGTTTTGATGTGCATTGCTTAGGAACCAAAACTGCATCAGCAAGTTCAAAGTGTGTGTCTGACTGATAGCTGCGTTCTGACATGCATATAAGTCTAAACGCAAAGAATTATGTCAGTTTGCTTTAAATTTGCACTTAAAGAGCCAAAGTGTCAGGACCAGGGGACGTGGTGGGACCAGTGATGGGAGAATTCCTCCTCTTCAATTCCACTCCATTCACGCATTGTACACAGGTGTGTAGTTGTCCAAGGTTGAAGACCCATTACTATTTTTGCAGAAGGGTCACAGCAGGGCCCCTGTCACCAGAGTCCCCTCCGCAATTGTTTCTATTAATTTTCCAAATTATTACGAATCAAACAAAATTACTTTAACACAATTTCTTAAAATCAGGTTTCCCGCTCCTGTTTCAAACATACGCCAATCATTTCCTCCCTTAGCAGCATCATTTCTTATTTAGTGTCCAGTTGTCATCCTTTACTTGCATCCTGTCACCAGAGTCGTACAGCTGCCTAACTAACATGAACAGGGTTTTTTGTTTTGCCACTGAGAAGTCTTCTCCCTCTTTGTGCTGACTGGAGCCAGCCAGAATGAAAGGAAGTGAGTGAGCCAATGAGGATTGGTTGCAAGGGTCAGTTTGGAGAAAGCACATACGAAGAACAGAGAGGAGTTGCTCCATATGCTTCACAGCTGAACATTTAGGAGCACTGAAAACACAAGGTGCTTCAGTTTCATGAGAACAATGTGCAAGTTCTGTTACATACAATGGAACTTAAAGGAAAACAACTTAATCGACTCTGAAATAAGATACTGGAGCACTCCAAATCATTTCCCCCCATGTACATCCACAGAAAATAGTAGATCGAGCTGAAAGGCAACACATGGAGAACTGCACTGATTGTTGTAATGCCCCTTTAATTATTATTAAAGCACATGGATAAGACTATTCTGTAATCTTAGAATGGTGTGTTGCTGTGGCAGTGTGTGTAGGTATGAGTGGGGCATCGCTGTGACTATCATGATGGAACCCTGCACTTCTGAATTTGTCACAACACTAGTAATTGTATTTTGGGTTCCTTGGGTTACTTTGTACCAGCATTATCATGTCTATTGAGTTTTAGGCTATTAAAGTGTGATCTGTCTTGAATTCACAGGATTATATACTGATTGTATATTGAAATCCAGGTGAGCTGCTGCCAATCAGTGTAGACAATACTAAGCGAGATAGGCCAAAGATCTTAGTGTAAGGCAACTTTCTATACTCCTAGATTTAAATGAGAGAAAATGGGTAGTAAATAAAACACAGATGGCAAGATATCTAGATTTCCACAAAGGGGTGAGTAGATGAGGCATTGATCAACTGCAGTGTAAAATTCAGGATTACAAACAAAGATATGCTTTCATAAAAATTTTATTTTCCTTTTTTTTTAATAATTCAATGTGCTGGCAGTATAATTAATCCCTCTATGAGAGACATGAATGTACCAGTTCAACCAATATTATATTATACAGAGACAATTGCATTTAAAAACAACAAACAACATTGAAAATGTTTGTACAGAAAGTATTACTTTTTAGAAAGAAAGAAGAGAAATGTAAACAGAAGTGGATAATCTGTGCAACACATTGGTAAAGCAAAGGAAACAAGCAGGATACTCCCCCCCCCCCTTTACATAGAAAGAAAAAGAAAAGTAGCTTCAGAACTATACAACATTTCAGCAATTGCCAGACATGTTAACAGTTATTGTTTTTTATCTGTACGAAAACATCTTAACTTATACTTAAAACTTTACAGGGATAACATGCTTGTTCTGAACAAAGACACATTGTGGAATTTCAGAGATTATGGAGCAGGTGGTTTCTACACATAAAAGGCGTCTATTTTGTATGAAATGCATGCTAGAGGAGGAGAGACCACTCTCTCCTCCCTGCTCTGCCCAAGTCAATTATCATTTAATTTCAGTGGGTAGATAGCTAAATGTGGAAAATAAATATGACTTTGGTTAGCTGGAGGACCAAGAGGTCTTCATGTTGCTATTTCTCTATCCAGTAACTAGAACACAGCATACACAATTAATCCAGATGACAACTGGAGTTACGTTTACATATATATATATATATGCACACAAAATGAATATTCAAGCCTGTTTTCTGTTTGGCACTTTAGAAGCACAGGTGCAAAAATCTCACTATTAGCCAGACAAATCCCAACACCTCTAGAGGAAAGACAGAACAGCTCCAAAGAGGAAAGTTCTCTTTTGTCTGCCTTAACTGCTTTTCCTGTGACTTTATATATAAAACATACAATGGGATTCCTACCTTGCTGTGATTCAGACTGAACTGATCTCTCCCTCCAAGATCTCTCCCTCCAAGCCTGCCAAAGGTGAAACACATCCCACACTGCATAAATTGGCTTTCTGTTGATTTCAACTTGAGCTAGGTCTGATGAATGTGGTATAGTCCTCTGATCTGATTATACCTCCTCAGAACTCCTGAGAAGGTTGGAAGCTAATGGGAAGAAAATGTGTAGGACATGATTTTGTGTGTGAATGCATTCAAATGAGCCACCCCAAAGTGAAATATGAGATCTTAAGATGTTCCTTCAAGTACATATGAATGTGTGTGTGTAACTCCAATCCTTGCCTTCATGCATTCAAGGATTCTGGGTGTGGATGACCAGGGAGGGAGGTCAGCAGGTACAACCTTGATATCCCTCTCCACAGTCCCATTGGCGCCTGAACAGGACTATGCTGGCAAGAGAGGAATATACCATGTCAATAACAGTATTGGCTCTAAGTTCTCTACATAAACAGGTCCTCATATACTAAAACCAGATTGCATTGCTACAGTTTGCCTTGCTACATGTAAATAAACAGATGGCAGAGGGATGGGTTTTAATTTAACTTTCTTTCATGCACATCTTTTGTACGGTGAATTTCACCCTGCCCCAACCATGGTATTCAGTCACTTAATGAATCCCACTCTCTCACCTGCAGTCTGAGTGGCACAGTCTAGTAACCATTTCACCATAGGATGAACAAATTTGCTGAGAGAGCTTCTAGTTAAGTAGGAATGAGAAATGCCAGAAATCAGAACCTGCTTCTTCAGTTATTTAAAGCCTTCTAAAAACTGGTGGGCTTTGAAAACACACCTCCCACTTCACATGGAGGATGGAACAAGCTTGTTTTTTTCCTGCTCTGGAGGGTAGGACTGAAAGCAATAGATTCAAGTTACAAGAAAAGAGATCTTGACTAAGCATCAGGAAGAACTTTTTGACTGGAAGAGCTGTCATAGAATCATAGAGTTGTAGAGCTGGAAGGGACCACGAGGATCATCTAGTCCAGGCATAGGCAAACCCGGCCCCCCAGATGTTTTGGGACTACAACTCCCATCATCCCTAGCTAACAGGACCAGTGGTCAGGGATGGTGGGAGCTGTAGTCCCAAAACATCTGCAGGGCCGAGTTTGCCTATGACTGAATTCTAGTCCAACCTCCTACTGTGTCTCGCTCCTCCCCAGAACAAAAAGAGGTATGAAGAGGGCAGAACAAAAAGAGACAAGGTGTTGGACTCTCAGATTACTTGGGAAGGACTTTGGGGAAGGAGGAGGCTTAGGAAGCTGTGGGAAGGTAGGGACCTTCAGTCCTCACAACAGTCTTGTTAGGACAAACTCTACTGGGAAGATTTTCTATGCTCACGAGGCCTGACCTTCTGAGCTCTTTGTTTCTTTGACTAAAGAGTTCACTGATACTGTGTGAGTTATTACTGACCTGCTCCTGGCACCTGCCCCTGACATAATCACATGAGAATCTCTGAAGTACTGAGAAGCTGGCCACTTCACCCAGTACAATAAATCCACAGGTAAAGAAATCAATGGGTTTAAAATACAAGAGAAATGAATTGAGTTTTCTTAATTGGAACCCAATAGTTTGGTTTGTTGACCAACCCCTTTCTACAAATCTTCGAAAGCCTGGAGATATTTGTATTATGGAATAATTTATATTCCATTTGGTCATCTGCCTTGCCTGGCACCGTTGCCCTCTTTGCTTCGTGAATGCCAATAACAGGGCACTAAATTGCAAGGCCTGCAGAACAAATCAGAGGCTGTTGCATCTAGATTCCTCCCCCAACAAGTCTCAAGCAAATGAATGAAGATTGTGCAGAAGTCATACTGGATGAATCCAATGGGGACTCCAGGAAGAGCATGGCTGGTAGTCTCAGCACACTTGCTTGGAAGCATGTCCCTTTGAAATCAGTGGAATTTTAAATCTAAGTAAATGTGTTAAGACTGGGAACAACTTTCACCAGCGGAAAGCCTCCAGCCTATCCCCATGATTCAGTGTGATAGTTTATTGGGGACTCGGTGGTGCTCATGCCTGAACATTTTTGTTCAGCGCCCGCATGATGTAGTATCCATTAAAATGTCATCCTGCATTATTTTCTCATTTAATCTAGGCTTAGCATTACTGCAAAAGATCAAATAACTAAACAAATGAACAACACAGGAAGACTAAATCCAGAGGCAGTGGGAAGTGGTGGAATAGGCAAAGCACTAATTCCCACAGTAAACTGTCATGTGGAAGCAACTGCTGTTTGTCTTCATGGTGAGTTCACACATGCACACTCAGCCCTATTGTGGATCACAAACTCAAGTGTTGGCCTGTAAAATAGAGACAAAATTGAAGCAATATGGGAGCCCCTTACTTTTTTTCTCTTTCTCAGAAAACAACAGCTAGGGCCCCTGATTTGGCTCTGGTCTGCTGCATGGGGTAAGAGACATTTTTGTTTAGCTCTTTGCTCTTACATCGATTCCCTGACTTAAAACTGCTCTTTGAAGTTTAGGCCCAGGTTATCTGAAAAACCACATCCTCCCATACAAACCTGCCTGGCTTCTGAGACTTTGGATGGATCTACACACAAGAAAAGAGGGGGGTGGGAACCGTGGAAAAATCACATCGAAAATTTGTTTGCTCTCCAGCACCATCTGGTGTTGCATATTTATAACGCATTCAAAGTATTTTTTTTTTACTAATGTAGCTGAGACCCTTTAAGGAAAGACTCTTCTCTCAGTCCCTCACAGACAGGTTTGGTGAGGATGCAGCAGCAGGCCCTATTGGTGGCTGTTCCCAGACAACTTTGGAACTCCCTCCCTAGAGAAGCTAGACTTTCTCCTCCCTCCTTGCTGTCCTTCTGTTGGCAAGCAAAGATTCTTTTGTTCCTACAGTCATTTGGGAACTGACTGTTTTTGAAGGAAAGGGCTTTTAGGCTTTTAACAGTGCTGTGATGTTTTTATTACTTGTATTTTAATATATTTATTTTTAATTATTGCTTTAATTCTATTAGAGGTTGATTACTTTTTAACAATGATTTTTAAACATTTTTTTAATGCTCTTTGTATTTACCTGTGTTTTTAATCAGCAACATGGTCTATAGGAATACGTTCTGCACACTAATGAAGTTATGGACATTTACCTTCAGTAAGGTAAAGCTGGCAAAAAAGGGAAACTGTGCAGTCTTGAGGCCGTTTTTCTCCCTTGCATGGCATATATTGGCAAAGCTTCAGAGCAAAGGCTATATACCGCAACTGATTTACACTTTCACAATTGACAGAAACTGCCATTCATTCGAAGAAAAAGAAGGCATGAGGGTGAATTCCACTTGGTTTGATGGGCCAATAATTCAAAGTAGTACCCTCCATCAATATTCCCAATGAATTTTGCTGTAAGGTGAATGAGAACTTTTATTTGAGTCAGGGTAGGTTTCAAGGTTGCCACCTTCCCCCCCTTCCTTTTAAATGATCCCTGCTCTTGTGCTTTTAAAGCAGGCATAGGCAAACTCCAGCCCTCCAGATGTTTGGGACTACAATTCCCATCATCCCTGACCACTGGTCCTGTTAGCTAGGGATGATGGGAATTGTAGTCCCAAACATCTGGAGGGCTGGAGTTTTCCTATGCCTGTTTTAAAGCATCCTAACTTTCAGAAATGTAGGAAATTAAGCACCTCATCCAGCGCAGAAAGAAAAAGGCCTGGTTTGGATGTAACACTATGGCATAGTGTTACATGCAGAAGCCTTGAGCTCTTGTGTTCTCCTTCTTCTCTTCAAATGTGGCTACGAGGAAGGAATTGGCCACTTTCACTTCTATTTCAATTAACAACAGTTTATTGTTATGTCCAAACACTAATCTGTGCTTACAGACATAGGGGTGTACTGAATGCTAGTCCTACTTGGAGCAGACCTGCTGACATTAAGGGGTCCAACTAATTTAAGCACGCTTAAGTAGAACCTTAGTGGTAAACTATGATTAGTTAAAAATGGAAGACAAAGCTTCTAATCTCCTCCTAGTCATGCTGGGGGAAGAGAAATGAAGGAAGAATGCAGATGTTTGAGATTTGTGCTAATAATGCTTAATAATATTTTACTGTTGCATCTGAAGGTAGCCAAAGGCTTAGTTCGGACATCACACCAAACCATATATTGTGGTAACCAAAACGATGGCTCAAATTTCCAAGTCATGCAAATCATAATTTAGAGTTCCTGTTTTCCTTCTGCACAACACTCCCATATCTAGTGTAGCAGATCATGCAGATGGAGCAACCATTGTAACTATGGTTTGACAATTCAGACATCATACCAGACCATGGTTTGTAATCACCACAGGTTGCAAACCTACTTCAAACCATGTTTCCTGTGGCAAGTTCTAAAGATCTGAGGGCAGACTGCAGGGTGGCTTCCTAGGTCTAAGAAACACTCTCTGCAGCCCATGCTGGGCCTCAAACTGAGGGCAGGGTTCACACATTCATGCATATCACTTGATGACTGCAACATCAAGTGACCACTTTTTTATGAATGGTCACCATGGATATTAATAGCACCAGTAGGAATTTAATATGACCTAAGATGCCAAATTTTTATGACATAAGTTCATACAGCTGCCTGTATGATTCTTCAAACATCTCCTAAAAGTGTGTGTGTGTGTGTGTGTGTGTGTGTGTGTGTGTGTGTGTGTGTAGCAGGATTGTGCTTGCTGGTCCTCACTCCATGTGTGTTTATCAATATCTGTGAAGATAACCACTGTACACACAACCAAGGGTTCTACATCAGAAAGGTCCCCAAGTTGTGCACACAAGCAGAGATGGGGAACCTGTTTCAGTGTGAAGGCTACATACCCTTGTGAGACACCTCCAGGAGTGGGGTGCATGCCAGTAGTGGGCTGGGCCAGAGGCAAATGTGGGTGGTGCCAGAGACCAAAATGGATTGAGCAATGGATATGACTTTGACTACTGAACCACAGGTTACATTTGAGCCACACACAGAGCTCTCCATCCTCTACACAGGCAGAGTTATTATCACAGTTCAAGGACACATTCCAGCCCAGCAAAAGCTTTTACGGATAGTGCAGGGGATTGCTAAGGGAGAGGGCATGTGGCTTGGGGATTGTTGTGACTTGGAAAGTGGTCTGACAGAAAGGCTAACAGAAGCTGAGATTTCACCACCTTGGTATAAAGCCCATGAGTGACTGCTTTGGTACAAACATAGGCTCTTTTTTCATAAGGAGTATTCCCACCTTGCATTCAACAAGTGAACCCAAGAACACAGATTTTTGAGCTGTACTATTATATTCCACTGTTCACATGTAATGTTCAGTGAGTATACAGTCTGTGTACTTGTGCACACAATAGCAGAGCAGCAGGTATGTCAGCACGTACACTTTCCCCACACAAACACTAATACATGTGTAGAGATGTGGTAACATATGGACAAGCCTATAGGGTAACGTATGGACAAGCCTATAGATTGCAACATATGCATAACAGGTAAGTGGTTCTGCCTTTCTCTCTGCACACCTCCCACGGAATATGTGAAATTTCCTCAGGGGCAGAGTTATCAAGTACAGAGAAATCAAGAGATGCATGTTTGTTAGTGTGTGTGTGTGTGTGTGTGTGTGTGTGTGTGTGTGTGTCTGAACCAGACCTAGGATGCACACCACTGAAAAATTAGACAGGCTCCCCTATCCTGCCTCGGTAACAGATATGTGGTTACAGGCTAAATTTGGAGACAGGCATCCATTTACTAGATGTTACAGGGAACGAAACCAACACCGTGATCTCACTGAGTGGTTACAGATAACCCTTTGAAAAATGTCTTCTCTTTACGATAGGATTTCAAGTTGTAACTATCAAGTACACTGTGGTCTAGGATTTCTGTTCGCATTACACTAACAAGGAGGAACAATGGACTTAATTGGGCCAAATAGGCCAGTCAAAATCAACCGGCAAGGACCTAATGAAGAGGGTGAGAAACTCTGGTTACCTTCGCCCTTTCATAACTTTATTATCAGGGACGGCCCAAGATGTTTTGCCACTTAAGGCAAAGCAGAAAATGTCGCCGCCCTCACTGCTGTTGCCGCCTGAGGCAATGTGGGGAAGCCCTGGCATGCTGAAGGTGATGCGGGGGAATGAAGGAGACCACAGAGGAGCAAGCAGCAGCTGTGGTCCCCTCTTCCCAGGCGACACACAGATGACAAGCGAAGGTGGTGGCAATCAGGATGTTCCTGGGGCTCCAGGATCTGCTGATCCTCCCAGCTGCCCCCCACACTGCCGCCTTAGGCAACTGCCTCATTGAGTCTCATGGGTGTGCCTGCCGGCCTTGCTTTATACAACAACAAAAATGTCTCTTTGTTCAGAAAATAACAATCACCTTTATAGGTACAACTTGCTCTTGATTCTGTGATTCCGAAGTCAGATTTCTGATCTCCTTATAGAACACATATAAGCTAGCTAGTGCACCATCGTAGGGCAAACTGGCCCCAATCTAGAGATGCATATAGGCTTCAGTTTATTGTGAAGCCCCTGATGGTTGGCAAGAGAAGGGGTTTACTGCACTGAGTTCACCCTCCTCCGTTATAGGGTACGAGGGATGGGGGGAGGGCGGGAGGAAGCACAAACACAGCAGATGATCTCTGGATCAGAGCTGGAAACACAAAACAATGGATGGAGGTGCAGAGTCCTCTTTCAAGCTGTAGCCTCAGAATAGTGGAAGGGGAACTATCTGTGGGTACCAGTTTTTGCACACAGAATGACACTTGCTGGGTTTGGATATTGATGTTCTCTGTTCCTTAGACTCATCCAACATTATGCAGTATTTATTTCCCAATTGTGGGATCAGTTATGTGGTTTTACAGAGCAGAAATGCTCTGTTATGTGGATTTTTAAAAGCCCCTATTAACAGATGTCAATATAACGTTTTAAAAATAATAACGTAAATCAGGTTTAGAACTTGATCTGGGATAATATTAAGAATGTTCTTATCACACTTATGCAAGGCTTGTTTTCAAATCCTAGCCATGTAAGCCTAGTTACCAAGCAGTAGAGGATATTATAGGATTATATAAGAGAATGTAGCTGCAATTAACTGTCCTTTTAATTATCTAATACATATGGAAACTTATTCCAGAGAGATGTCACAGAATGATATTTACATCAACATGGGATCAGTGAATTGTAAAATTTACAGTTAAAGTCATGAGGACTGCAGCGGAATGCAATACAGTTTATTAATTAGTATAACAAATTAGCTCTGTTTTGATGATCCGCACTATTTGAAAAGAATAATAACTTGATTAAAATCAATGTTGAAAGAAAGAGTGGAAATTATTTAGGGGATGATAATTTTATTTATATTTTTATTATTTAATTTTAAAACCCTCAAGGTAGTTAACAAAAAATTAAATTACGTTACTCTGTTCTGAAGTGATATGGAACACATTGGTCCAAATTTGTGACACTTGTGAGCACTGTTTAATTTGTGGACAAAGATTTAACATCAGTCTGTCTGGAAAAAGTCACCCTCTGAACTTGAAACCCTCTTCCCCCTACTCCATGTGTATGTATGAATCTCTGTAGTTATCTACTAGTAAAGGAAGAACATTCTGCAGGTACCCAGGAGAAATTCAGTTCTTACTGCTTATTTCCCAGTCTATAGCTCTGGTACTGAAAACAGATGCTAGGGTGGCGAGCTGGCAAGTAGATGAGGAGGTTTGCTGAGCCTGGCATCACAGTGAGCCAGCCCACTAGCCTTAGAAGCCAGTATCAAGATAGGCAGTAGAAGCTGGACAGTTAGGATTGAAAGGGAAACTGCTCCATGAACCTCAATCTGTCCTTGACCAACTCCAACTTGCCTCCCTTCTTACTTTTAGCCAGTTCCTGGGATGGGAATTGTCTGTCAATGCTTCTGGCTCTGTCCCTGTACCTCCCTACCAGTCCTCATGGGCACCAGCCACCACTGCAGAGAGCAATGATGTCATCATGCTTGTCTCTAAAGGCTGGCATGTAAGCCTATCACGGTGGAACCCATACATTCCACTGGTCCCCTTCTCCATAACCTTGTCCCAGCAGCAGCCAAAAGTATGCACCCATATCGATCCTTGGTCATCCTATAGGCTGGTGGAGAAATAAATGGTTCAGGTAGGAAGCCATACATCCAGTTCCTCCCAGATGCCCCCCCCCCAATTCATGGTATCTAGATAAGCCATACAGGCAGCCAGATACCCTTCAGTTCAAAATATAATCACATAGTCTAAAATGGATGTTAAACCTGCATCGTGTTGCAATGTTAAAATTTCAAATCAAGTAAACATAATTGCTTGGGCATTAATAGAAATATCTCCCCAAGCCCATTGTGATCTGTGTGTGTGTGTGTGTGTGTGTGTGTGTAACTCTGTATAAGGCATTTCATGTTTTGGTTCTTGAGGATTGATTTTAGCAATGACTTTTGGCCAAAAACTGGAACCAGGACTAAACTGAACAGCTCTCAGTCTGCATCCAAAGGGAAATACTGAATTGCATGGGTTGAACTGCTACACGTTTATTTTTGTTTAGATTCAAGACATTTTCACAAAAATGTATATATCTTCAACAAAGTGCAATACTGCAGGGAACTGCCCATTCCATAAAGCACGTTATGGAAGGCAAGAGTTGCAGAATTCAAGAGACGCAAGGCAAAAATAATAGTAAAAAAAGAGGAAGAATCCATACTGATTAAACCAGAACAAACAAATACCCTGCTCAGCATCTATATTTTCAATTTATAGTGAATTCCACTTCTAACAGATAATTTTGTTTTGTTTTAAAGAAGGCAAAAAAAGGCAAAAAAAGAAAAAAAAATCTCTATGAATACAGTCCCAGAAAAGAGTGGCTTTCCATCGGTGATCACCTGTGTGCCGGTGGAGGTAACAGGATGGAGCTGTGATGGACAGGATGGCAGTGACTAC
Source organism: Podarcis pityusensis (assembly GCF_964106645.2). Lineage (NCBI taxonomy): Eukaryota > Metazoa > Chordata > Lepidosauria > Squamata > Lacertidae > Podarcis > Podarcis pityusensis. Next base: position 42,790,414 of record NC_138044.1, read on the forward strand.
GACAAGTGTGCTTCAATGCGAAGCCAATGGAGTCCTTGCCGAACGTAACGGACCAGGTGGGTCATACTGCTGTGTTGCGATAATGGAGCTATCACCAAGTCCAGCTCTGTGAAGAACTCTGCAAAATAAAAACAAAAATAAGGAAGTGGACTCCTATCTGGGATAACTGAACAAATGCATTCACAAAGTATTATGATTATTTATTAAATCTGTATACTACCCTTCCTCCAAAGATCACAGGGCAGTTTACAACATAACACAGAAGGAGAATACAAAATCCATAACAAAACAAAACAACAACAACAACAACAACACACACACCAATGTTAGCTGTGTCCATTAACTTCAATGGGTCTCCTCTGTGTAGGCTAGTATCAATGCTTTTTCCAGTGTATCAGTCATGATTTGCAGAACTGAGTGGGCTACACTTTTAAGGAGTCAAAAGATGGGGCTTATTAGAGTAACAAAGGTGGCTTGTTACAAAATATGCAATTTGGGATTTTCAGCAGCTTATTATTTCTGCACTTACTTTAGGAATAATAATAGCTGGTTATGGTTTCTCTCTACTGGCTAAGCACCTGAGCTGCTTTGACTCAATTCCAAGCAAAATTGCTTGCGGGGGAAGAAAACCTGGTGATCTTTTAACATTCAGAGCATGAGGTAGAAAACAAAAACGTATGTACAACCAATATATAACAACAACAAACAAACAAACAAACAAACAAACAAATAATAGTACCAAGGGAACAAATAAAAGGTAAAACAAGTTATGCAGTTGACTAGGAAGTTGTGATTCTCATATTCCTCCCCTCATTTCTGACTTGCCATTCGAATCACCACATGTAAGCATATATGCAATCTCATGTTGCTTTACTTAGCACAGTGGGAGGGTGTGGCTGCTCTTTGCTTGCCTCCTGGTTCAGCCACTACAGACTGGTGCAAATGCACCAGTGGAACCAAGCCAGCTCTGTTGTCTGTGCGTTTATTCTGTGCCAATCTCCTGTCACCTCTCCCTCCAGGTAAACTGCTGTGATGCCTTTGGCAGGAGACCAGGTAAGCGCTTGCCCCTCTTCCCCAGCAGCTGCCCCTCTTAGCATGTCAGCGTTCCTCAACCAGATGCCTTTCAGATGCTTTGGAATGCTGTTCCCATCAGCCCCAGTCAAAATATCTAGAGGGAACCAAGTTGAGGAACACTAGCACAGATGCACTGGGAATCTACATTAGTTTGCTGGCACAAATAAATTCTATCGGTTTTTAGGGAGTCTCAAAAATGCAGAACTACCCATCGTGATTTATCATTCCAAAGTTGTCTGAACCATTTCCAACCTGGTTTGAATGACACAACATGGTAAACCACAGCCAATGTAGGAATGGTTACAAGGTGTAACCTGGGTTGACTCCCACCTTTTGCCACACACAGACGCGCGCGCGCGCGCACACACACACACACACACAGCTTGCAAAAAATATGTGCCCTGAAATGCAGGTGAATTGCAGCAATGACTTTAAAAAATAAATATATTGCAAGCTGCTGTGGAAATGTGGCAGACCAAATACTAAAATTAGAAAAAACGAGAAGCTGAAATTGGCTGATCCACCTTCCCTATGAGAGAGTGAACCTGGGACCTTCTTTAGGCAAAGGTTGTGCTCTATCACTGAGTTACAGTTGGTTGCTGCTTTCCAAGTCCAAACATCAGTCATGCTCCTGCAGCTCCCTTCAAAGAAGCATCAGCCATCCATTTTCCCCCCTCACCTACGCTTGTCAGTGTCAACAACGGTGAAGAGTCTGCTTTAATCTGAATCCACTAGATGAGTCATGGACTCAAGGCAAACAGAACGACCTGGCTTTCAGCAAATTTGTCATAAGAGGCAGCTCCACATGAACACAATTAGTGTTGTAGATGCAATGTCTGCCCCCCCCCAATTGACTTTTAAGCAAGCTGGAAAAGGCCAAAGCTGAGATATCATTCACAGTCTCAAATGTGGACCTCATTTGCTCAGCTCCCACTTGTCGGTACTTGGTACAGCTCAGCTGTACCTAATTATGTTTGTCAGAAGAGTCCTTCAAATGTCACTCTCGCATTTTGTTCCCTACTACAAAATAAATGTATAGAGCACCAATTATGGTTAACCAACTTTAGTCATACTCAATCTGTTGACATCAATGGACTTACTCAGTGTTATTTTTATGGAAAAAGGTGCCAGAGCTCACCACAAATGTTCCCCTTGTTCTCTTATAACGTCAATGGCGCCCACCTGAGAGGTGCTCAGTTCTGGCTGATAGAAAGCCCTGGGCTTACTTAAGTCCATTTCTTTCAGTGGGTCTACTTTGAGTATGGTCACCTGCACAACATTCTTGAAAGGTGGTACAGGCAACTCTTAGCTTAAGTAGGGGTTATGTTCTGGATACAGTGAGTAAAGTCAAGATTGTGTATAGTCAAAACACACTGGATTCAATGGTGCGTGAGAGTGCCATAGTCTCTCCCTCCTCCGACATCCACCCCCTTTTAATTTTTTAAGATTTTTTTTTGCTGTGTGTAAAGCTGAATGTGAGCAGGTTACCTGTGCATAAGTTGCAAGCTACCTTTACAGAAATGTATTAAATAGAAATAGGTAGGGAGCCCACCAGGTGGTTCCTTTTCTACAGCCCCGCCCCAAACTTGGAACTGGTTCTCGTGAGGACTAGAAATATCCTTTCATTTAAACAATAGAAAGGGAAGTGGACTTTCTGTGGTTCCTGCATATAGGGCCTTGGGAAAGAATGTAATAAGCAACTACCACCAGAGACATTCACATTCTTTAGATCAGAGAAAGTGTGGAAACAGTGTGAGGCACCTTTGTTTTCTCTCGCCAGCTTGTCAGCCATGTCCCAGTGCTCATAGCTTCGCAGGATGTTGTTGGTGATGTTGACGTGGCTGGCCGCCATTTGGTGGATGCGCTGGGGAATGCTTACGTTCCCTGACGAGGAGGATCCTGAAGCACCCATGGCGTTCCCAACTGAGCCAATGGGCGATGGGCTCAGAGACACGGGAGATGGTGTTCCTGTGCTCCTGGGAAAAGGGAAAGAGAATGAGGTTCCACCTTATGGGAAATTTCCTAGATGTTGACTTGGGCAGAGTTTGCTGAAACGCTTTGTGTTAGATAGTGCAAGCTGGTCTTTTGAGACAAATGAGGCACCTCTGTCCCACCAGTCTGCCTTCAGCCACTTGAAACTTGCCTGCCTTCTTCCTTGAAAAGGGAGTGGCCTTGGCTATCAGCTTCCCCCTCCTTAGTTTTCAGTGCTGCCCCTTGTAGAACTCAGCAGGAAGGAGGATGTGGACATAATTACTGGCTCTGGCACTACCTACTGTTAGGCTCCCACCCTTCTGTCCCCACCAGTCTCAGGAGAGAACCAGCCACCACTGGAATTAAGAATTGGAGGAGAATCAAACATTCACCAGAGAGGTATATTGGATCACACCTGTAAGAAGCTTTATGAAAGGGGCTGGAGGTGAATGGATGCGCCCAAGCCCTTTGAAGGAAACATATGCCAAGGCCCTCGCAGGATGCCGGCCAGCCAGCTGAAGAAGGCAGTTCACAACACAGATCAAGGAATATGCGCCACCAGCGATGGTCTGTACAATCTCTGTGACCAAATATGAATTTGCCTTGTTGCCATGGGAACCTCAGGGAAGAAGATTTCTTCCTCCCCCGCCCCAATGAAAGCAGTGGGGGCTTCCCCACTTTTTGCTTAGCACTCTAGCATGAAACCAACAGCAAAGGAAAGGCAGAATGCAAACAAGCTTTTAGTTGCAGATTCTTCCTGTTGTAAGAAATGGAAGCTGAACTCTTTCAACTCAGCTGGGCTATGGTCTTAACACCCATTCCCTCCCCTGCTTGTTTGTAACACAGAATGCTATGCACCTCACCAGACTACAATTTCAAGCATTCATTGGCTGACATAAGACTAAATTTGTCCATCTAGCCCAGCTATTGCAAGGACAGGGAACTTTTGACCCTTCTTATGTTGTGGGACTCCAAGTCCCATCAGCCTCAGCTGACATGGCTGATGGTCAGGGATGATGGGTGTTGTAGTCAGACAACTTCTGGAGGGCTGAAGGATTTCAGGCAAAGTTCCAAGGAGAGAATTTTGGTAACTGGGAATGACTGAAAACAACAACATACATACATTTATTTTTAAAAAACCCTATTCATGCTATGAACACTATTTTTCAGATTGCTCAGTTAAGAAAGAATCAAGTTAATCAAGCCATGCAACTCCCAAGATTCCCAACATAAACTCACCATGAGCTGTAAGACTGTGGCTAATTTGCATATCTTATTAACATCATTACAATGTTTGACAATTAATCTGCTGGTTCCCCTGCCCGCAACACCACTGTTAGTATTTGTCTATTCCTAATATTAAAAAAATAGTGCTTCTCCCCAAAGCCACAGCCTACCTCTCAAAGCTGCTGTATAAGCTGATAGTATTATTACTATTATATTTTTAGAAATTATCCTAGCAATGCACTAACATTATTGTATAATGCATAGCTGTCAAGCGTCCCTTATTTGAAGGGACAGTCCCTTATTCCAGCGCCCTGTCCCGCTGCTGTCCCTTATTGATGGATGTCCCTTAAATGTTGCTTAAATGATGTCCCTTAAATTTCAAAAGAAGCAGCTCCTCTCCCTCCCTCCCTGCCGGCCAGGGAGGAGGGAGGCTCCAACTGTGTAGCTTGGCTGTGTTGCTCACCCAATAAGAAGTCTAACAACGACTGGGGGGTGGAGCTTGCATGCCTTGTGTGTGGCTAGTTAATGCAAGCTGAGGATTTTTTTGAATGCTGGACGCCATTTTGTTGCACGTGCTGCTGCAAACTTTGCAGTGCAAAGCCAGGCCGGGGAGCCATCTTAAATTGAGGCTGCATAGGCCTTGTGGTGCATGTGATTCAGATTCTATTCAGTTGAACCTCTGGTTACAAAGTTGGTTGGACAGTGTTCTCGAAGCTACCAGCATGAGTTTGACCAGACTGCAGGAGGACAGGAAGCCTGGAGTGCCTGGAACAGGTGAGGCTGCAGGTCCCTTATTTTGGCTGCTGGTCCCTTATTTTCAAGGCTGCTGGTCCCTTATTTTCAAATCTGTAAGTTGACAGCTATGGTATAATGTTGCAAATGGACCGTTCTAAAGTTATTTATACACAATGAGAAACACTTTTGCTTCATTTCTGTAGGGACGGTACCCCAGGTACAACTTTAGCTTACCTAGAATTAAACAAACTGGGTATAGATTTTACATTAAGGTTGCAGGGAAAATGTGTGTGTGTTGTGGGGTGTGTGTGTGTTGGGGGAGTAGGTAGTAATTGCCGCCATTTTGCAGGGAACAGCAGAAATAAATATATTTCATAGCTACAATGATTTTCCAACCTACTGTTAGAAAACATGTGCATTATTGGCTTACTATCAAAGTATTTGGTGGAATGAACTAGGACTATTTGCTACAAAATCCAGCCCCTCTGCATAGTAAACACTGCACCATTTGGGAATGCTCCCTATACAGGAAGGGCCATAGCTCGGTGGAAGAGCATCTGCTTTGCAAACCTAAGTTCCCAAGTTCAGTCCCCTGTATTTCCCGATAGCGGTAGGAGATTCTCTCGCCCAAAATCCTGCAAAGCAAATGCCAGTCAGTATATAGACGATACTGAGCTGGAAGGACTGATGGTCTGACTCAGCATAAGGCAGCTTCCTATGTCCCTAAAGAGGACATAGAAACAACTAAAAATACTTCTATAGATGCCCTTAAGAACTTCTGTGGCGGCTTGTTTCTATTTGGCACCGATTCATCTGGGCAGTGTTTTACAAGAAGCTGTGCTTTAAGTTACCTACTTAGAGCTCAGCTAATGCTCTCATATGGATTTTCTTCTAATTCTAACACCAGCAATTAGGAAACATCTACCAGCTGAAAGCCCCACTGTGGGGCCTGCCCTTGCAGTGTTGTGCACTCAAAGAGAGCTCAATAAATTCTGGTTTCTGGGAATACAATTAACACCCTAAACCCTAAACGTAAACATTTGGGGGCATATGCAAAATCCCAAACACCTGTGCAACACGGCCATGACTTCAATACTGTCTACTGTTTATTGTTTGCTTTGGTTTAGATATAGTAGGTTTTATTGTCATGGTTTTCCCCAAAATGATTTGGAATTTGGTGCGGATATTGAGAATTTCTGGTTAGAATTCTTTACCGCCCCCCCTTCATAGAATTACAATCCCCCATTTCCCTATGACAGGTGTGGAGAACCTTTCCAGCATAGGGACCATATTCCCTAAGAATCATAGAAACCTTGAGTAGGAAGGGACCTCAAGGGACATCTAGTCCAATTCCCTCCAATGCAGGAATCCTTTTGCCCAATGTGGGACCCACAACCCTGAGATAAACAGTCTCATGTGCTACCAAATGAGCTAAGCAACCTTCTGGGGAATCATCTGCAAACAAAGCATATGTGCTAACACTTAGCTGCAGTTGTCTAGTGCATGGGCGTAGACAAGGGCGGGGGGGCAGCTGCCACCCCAACAATAGGAATACTTAACTGACCAACCACGTCGGTTCTGCCCCCCCCCCCAAGTTCTGCCGTCCCCAACAAAAATCATGGCTACACCCATGGTCTATTGGCAAATTCAGAAGTTCAGGGTCCTGTCATTACAGTTACAGCCACACTCCTTTTAGATTAGACAACTTTCTAAGATTATTCAATAATAATTTATATATATATTAAAAAATTAGGGTCACATTGCAACTATCAATGCAGATTTTCAGACCTTTCAGCTAGGTCTGTTATTTTCTGTGCACGTACACGGGCAAATTATTTGGAGTGCTCCAATATCTTGAGTGATTTAAGTTGTGTGTTCCGTAAAGTTGCATTCTACGTAACAGAACTTGCACACCATTCTCTTGAAATGGAAGCCCCCCCCCCCCCCCGTGTTTTAAGTGTTCCTAAATGCTTAGCTTTGGAGCATGCAGGGGCTAAACAACACCCCTTTGATGTCAACTGGCAGCTCTGCTGCAGAAATAATAATGTGTCTTCAACCCTCTGTGGCCCCAGACCTCTTAGCTGTGGTCCCTTCTCCACTGTGTCTTCTGCTACACCCCCTAGTTGGATGCTACTCTGCTTAACTAGGAACAAGGAAAATCTTTCATATACACAGAAGACCAGCCCATCAATGACTGAAAAATAACAACCAATTCACGCCATATATTAGTTCTCCTTTCTGTTCACAAGCATCACCTGCCCTGCACAACCTGTGACTCCCAAAATCAAATGGCAAGGAATCAACAAGGCTGGTTAGTGACAACTCTTCCCGTTTCTGTCACAGCCGGGCAACAGAAAAGAAGGTTTTATTAAGCTCCTGGTTGGCAACACCTGATGGGCTATTGGTTCAGTTCAGTTTGGTGGGTCTCAAGGTACACAGGCCTGGTCCACAGCATGTGCATGAGTTAGAAATGCAAGCCTGATTGATACTATATTGGTTGCAGATTTGTTACCACACGAAGTTCAATGGGCTACTGTTGGTATATAAAGCCCTTAGCAAGTTTGAGACCACTTTACTTGTAGGATCACCTTACTCTGTATGTGCCCACTCAGCCAATTTGCTGAAAGAAATCATTTGTTTAGTGTGGCAGCACTGACACTTTGGAACTCCCCGCCTATTGATATCAGGTGGGCGCCATCACTGTACTCCTTCTGGTGCCTGCTAAAACCATTTCTGTTTAGGTCTACCCAGTTATTTAGAATGTTGATGCAAGTTTTAATCTATCTGTTTTTACGTCTACTGTTACTTTAACTTTTAAAAAATCTTAAATTATTGTTGTCTTTTTAAAATTGTTTTATCTTTTTGGTAAACCACTTTGTTAAAAAAAACAAAACAAACCACCCTCAATTTAGATGTGTATAAATTTTATTAAATAAAATAAAGCTGCTTTAGTGTTAATATAAGGGTCCAGTTAATCGGTTGAATAAGTGCATTCATGTATTCACCACTATTATGCTTCCAGTTTTATTAAACAGCACTTACCATTTATCAATGAAATATTCATTGGCCTTTCATTACTGAACAAATCTTTTTTTGAGGGGGGGGGGCTGGAATCATTGCCCTGGAGATTAACTATTTTGGCATCCTGGAACACCATGATACTTCCTACTCGATTAACAGCTCTTTTTATGTTCCTCATTTGGCTTTAAAAACCGTGCTGATGAAGAGAGTGGGATTGATCAATCCACACAAGGTTTCTCCTTGTTCTGCATGCCAAACTAACTCATGCAACATTTCATCGTAATATAACTACTTATCTTCATCAACGAATAAAGCCCTCACCCCTCTATCCCATTTAACTGGTCGTTTCCCACAAAGAGAGAATACTCACTTTCCATTGCCTCCCCAAGGAGAAGGGGCCTGTGAAACTTTGGAACAATTCTGTAAGAAAAACAAGTTTGGGAGAAAAAGAAAGAAAGAAACAGGTCTTTGTTCACTCAGCAGCAGACACAAAGGAAGATTTACATTGCATTAATATTGATCAGCGCAAAGGAAGGCATTACCTACTTCAGTAGCAAAGCAGAAGGTTATATATATATATATATATATATATATATATATATATATCTAACCATACCAGCATAATAATCCCTTTTAAACTAAAAATAAAAGGTGAGGGGAAAACCCGCAGGTTGGATAATTAGTGGGCTCTAACTAGGACGATAAAAGTCAACGAAAGATGCTATATACCAGAACTCCAGAATAAATCAAGCACCTTTTGTGAAGGTGGTTTAATTATCTTTATCTAAAATTCCTTCTGCAAGGGATGTTTTTCACCTTGCAAGGGAAATCAACAAACTTTACATCTGGACACAAAAGCTCAGGATGATAACTTGAAATGAGGAAAAATTGCATCTCATAATTGAAAAATATTTGTAAACTTGCACTGAAGACCGTGGTCTTGCTTATATTGGTAGGCCTGGCCTTTTTTGGTTCAAGCTGCCAATATCTGTGCATGTGTCCATGTTACAGCGAATACTCAGTATTTAATTAGCATTAAAAAATCCATATAAATCTGTGAATGCCCAGATATATTATGAATGTCAGCAGTGGTTGCTTACACACTAGGAAGCTTTAGCATTGCCAAGAGATTGCTATTCTACAGGGAGGCTGGAAATGACATTTAAATGATGTTTCCACATGGCATCAAATTTAGCATATATTTCTCATAGGCCCATGCTTACAATATCTAACTTCAATAATATTTACTCAGAAGGAAGTCCCATTAACAAAGGACTTGCAACTAATTAAAGGTGGAAGAATCAAAGTAAAGCCACTTTAAGTAAAAGAAAAAAGGGCAAGGAGGAAGCTGAAAACTGATGGGCCAATTGCAGGAAGAAGCCTCAACAGAATTTTGCTAATCTATGATGAGCTTCAGTGTGTGTGAGGGAAATTCACTACACCTTGGGGCTGAAAAAAACATGGTTTAATACTACTACACGAATGAGCAGAAGTTACTCTTAGGCTTGCCTGGCTCCACTCCCCCCCACCCCGGTGTAGCCTGGAGGATGAAATAATAAGCATTTACTTCCAGAATTTATTGTAACAAGTCAAGAAGAAGATGTGGCTTATGACCCTAGCTTGTTAAACCAGAGTATCTCCAGTTCAGTTTAAAGCAGGCATCCAACCTCTCCTCATAGCAATGCTGGTGTAGGAGAGGGGAGTGGGAACTGCAAAACCCAAAGTCTCACTGTTGCTTATGCTCTAAAAGCCAAAACTTCAAAGGAGGCTAGTGTTCAAAAACACCATAAGAATTAAGTGGATGAAAATTTTCATTCCAAATAAAGCAGGCAATGTGGATGCAACCACATGTCTTAATTGGCCCATTAGGATTATGTCCTACAACGGGGAGGGGACATAAACCAGTAAATGCTGCAATTCACAAAATTCATATGGGATTGTCAATGTACACACATGAATATCAATACTGAGGATATTAAATGTAACATGCACAGGTGCTGCAAATGCCCCTCATACTGTTATGGACTGACATTTCCCACATGGGGCTTTTCACATGCTTCAGGAACACCATGGTCAGTTTACATAAGTAGTTGCCATGTGCAAACCAGTTGCCCATCTAGAGTCAACCATGGCTCAACCTGTGGTTTTCTGTGTGGCACTCAGAGTAAGAGAAACAAAATGATGCTTACCTTAAAGTATTCCATAAGAGATCTGGAGTACTTCATAGCATTCTCCCTCTTTAGTTTAAACATTCTCTGGTAGAGAAGGGATAAGCATCGGTAGCTGTGTACAAGTTTTTTTGGGGGGGAAAACACATTTCTTCTGCTTAATGAAATTGCAAACTAAACACAATCCAGTCCAAATCAAGCAGACCCAGAATCATATGTCCTCATTCCCCATCAGACTGTCAGTTGCCCCTACCATGGTGAAGCTGCAATTATCTTACAATAATTTTAATGAGCTTCAAATCTGTAAAACCAAGAAAAATACATGTGCATCGGTCTGAAGTGCAACTGATACAAGTGGGAGAGACTGAGGCTGCAATCCTAACTCCATTAACTTGAGAGTAAGTCCCACTCAATTCAACAGCACTTACTCTTGAATAGACATGTTGGAATTGTGCTGTTAAGTGCATGCTTCATTCTCATTTCAATAAATGGGGATTCATAGAACCATAGAATTGTAGAGTGGGAAGGGACTCAGGGTCATCTGGTGCAACTCCCTGCAATGCAGGAATCTCAACACACAGTCCCTCATCCAATGTGAAGCCATACCGGACCCTGCTTAGCTTTGCAAATGTGTAAGCAGTTTTATTGCTGCATAAGTGCATGGGTTTGGCTGGATCTACATATCGTTTGCTCTACATATTATCCTTTCTCTCCTACAAGGAGTTCGGGGCAGTGCACATGGCCTTTTATGACTATCCTCACAACAAGCCTGTGAAGTGTGTGTGTGTGGGGGGGGGGGCACAACAGGACTACTAATTGAGCTTCATGGCTGAGTAAGGATTTGAACCTAGGTCTCTCCCCAAGCATAGCTCAGCACTCTAGCCACTTCACCACCATTTTGTTGCCTCTTTCCCTTTGGGTCCAGTCTTCAACCCCCCTTAGAGTGGGAACCTTTTTCCCTATGAAGGGCTGTTGACTTAAGGCAGTGGCGAGGGGGGGGGGGAAGCAACAGCTCAATATTCTCAGTGGAAAGGTTACGTTAAGTAATATGTTTGAATGTTGAATGTGTAAGTGTATGTCTATTGTCAATGGATAAAACAAACACCATTAGATGTACTATTGGATAAGTGATGGTTATTGTATTTGAATTTGTTTAAAAACCACATACACACACAGAGAATGAAATTGTGTAAGAGGCCACATGAGAAACAAGTTGGGGGCCACATGCAACCCTTGGGACACAGGTCCCTCTCCCCATGGCCACAGGGAGGGAGGGAGGGAGAGCAAGTTGAGTGGAGGTTGCCGTTCTTTGAACCTGGGCACTGCTCACGTGCCTTGTTCACGTTCCTAAACAAGGAGAAGGACCATGGACCCTACCATTGGGCGAGGACCCTCGGCAGCTGCCCAACAATATCTACCCTGCTGTTATATCTAAGTTGTCTAAACCAGGGCTGAGGAAGACAACTCACCATAGAACTGCCAGTTTCTTGTCTCCATCTGTGGCTGTAGAGCAAGTGAAGTTCTTCAGTCTCAAGGCATACCTTTAGTGGAGAGAGATTTAAGGGGGGAGAGGGGGGGAGGAGAAAAAGGAGAAGAGGGCTGAAATATTGAGTGTCAGCAAGGATGCTTTGAGAAAAATGAGTGAGTCAAGTTTTGGTCCACCTAGACCTGGAGTGTTCTAATCCCCTTAGGAATTCAAAGGCAGAGATCTTTCCAGGTCTAGGCTCCTCAAGTGCTTTCAAACTTAGGGAGACTAGCATGTGGGCAATACACTCTCAAACAAAACAACTGTGTGGAGTGCATCACCTGTGACACTGAACTGCAGGAGGGGGCCCCTTGCTGCTCAACCGTTTCCTGTCCTGGCTTGCGAATAATAAAGTTGGGCAATTTCCTTTCCTTTCCTTCTCCCCCTCCCCTCCTTCCCTGATGAAAGTGTTCCTCACCACCCGCAACATTCCGCACACTTAAGCCTTCTGAAAATCAAATCATCATAGAAAAACCATTGTTCTGAGCCTTAATACAATTTCACAGGTACTTGTGTTAGAGTAAGTAATAGAGTTCAGTGTTGCGTAAGGAGGTTTTAAGGTATCCGGGCGGTCTCATTTACAAGGGAGTAATGGAGTGCAGGAGAAATGCACTGCTTTTACCGCGCTGGATCACTGCCGCCCCTGTCGTCATCACCATTATGTGCTCCATATATAAAGGACCCTTTTAGTTCAGCGCTTTCTTTCTTCATTTTCTTCCTCCCCTGCCCCTTCTTGTGCTTTACGACAGCTTCTGTCATACTTGGTGGCTCAGGACAAATTAAGGTTTCGTATCCTTTGAGGATGTGCACGCTTAAAAAGGAAGGGATTTAAAGATACAATTAGTCTAAACAGCCTTGGCAGCCGTATTTCTGGCATCCTGAGTCACTGTGATGTGTTGCTCATTCTCACAAATCAATGTCATCTGCGTGCATCTGAGCCTTTGAATAGCTATAATTAGCAAAATGGATTAAAAAAAGAACCCCCCAAAGGTCTGCTGGGAGGGAACACAGCAGGAAGAGACAAGGGACATCACTTGCTTACACTGTATCTTCCAGCTCTGACAAATCCCCCCCCCCCCCCGCTCTCTCTCTCCAGGGTAAAATTGTATGTGAGGGCAACAGACCCATGGCTTTAAAATGTTATGCACACCAATCATATGAACATAAGGAAAGCTGCTGGATCAGGCCAATGGCCCATCTAGTCCAGCATCTTGTTCTCATGGTGGCGATCTAGATGCCTATGTGAAGCCTGAGCCCAACAGTACTCTCCCCACTTGTGATTCCCACCACCTGGCATCCAGAGTGCCACTGCCTTTAATAGTGCAGGTAAGACACAGCCTATGTGGCTCCCTCCCACAGTGGAGAAAAAGGGCAGGTTTACATATCAGAAAAGGTGCACAAGTGGTGCTTGATGCTTCTCTGCCCACAGATTACCTCCCCACACCTGTTTCTCTGCACACTTCCAACAGCTAAGATAGCACCTGGCATTGGAGCGCAGATAATTAAATGCAACATGAAGCGAGGGGGGAAGCTGTGAACAGGGGTGAGGTTCAGCCCATCCAATGGATAGGTCTGGTTTAGTTGTGTTTTAGTATGTGATCATTCTGCTGCCCTGAAACCTCCTTTGTCATCTCCCCTTTCTGTTTAAACCAGAGCTGCACGCAAATACACATTCTGAAATATTTACAAGGCATATTATTTCCCCAAAGATAACAGCTTCTTTTCAAATCCGGTACATTTCTGCTATGTAAACAAATACTCATTCATAATGCAAAGCATGTACTATTTCCTCACTGATGCTTCCCTGACATTGAATTCTTTCATGTTATAAATATACGTTTCTAAGGGGAAATCCCACAACTGCTAGGGAAAGTTGGTTCATATGCTGCGTGCACAATGCTTGGTCCTGCACATTTCGGTTGACATCTGACTTTTTAATGGCTTGCATGTGCAGATGAATGGCCGTTGCACACACTGCTCCACAGATATCACCTCAAACACAATGTATTTCAGTGGAATCAGTTCAGATGCCAGCTAGCTTGTCAGGAAGCAACTCTGCTCCCTTAGTCCTTCACATGCATTGCAGGGGATTCACAAAATCAAAGAATTGTAGAGTTGGTTATACTGCACAACCCTTGTGGTCCCTTTCCAACTCTGCAACTCTTTGATTCTATGGTCAAACCATGGTTTGCCCATTGCAAACCATTGCAAACCACGTGAGGGGCTCATGTGCCTCCTCCTCTTCTACTGGTTCAAGGTAATCATGGCTGATATTCCCTTATAGGGCAAGATATAGTGGCTGCAAACCATAGTTCGCCTCTACATCAGCACTGTAGTTCAAAACCAGTCCAAGGTCCTTAATATAGAATCTACTTGAAATTCAACAGGTAAAATAAAATAATTTCAATCCAGAGAGTGGTTATGATCCTCCCTCCTTTGATTTTGGTGCCTATATAAGGCCCGATCTGTAGGGTTGGATTGCTCAATCTATTTCTGGTTTGTGTCAATTTCAAAACTGTTCATCCATCAGTCCATGTTTGCATTAGTATGCATTTTTTAAAATCCATTTGAAAATTCTTAAATAAGCATTTTACTACAAAATGCATATTTAAACAGCAGTTTGTCGCAGTGCACAAATTTCTAAACTTTTACACACTTATCTTTTACACATTTTGATATGGCTTTAGAGCTGAAGGCTGGATTGCATAATCTGGAGAAGTGTGAAATCCAAAGGGTAACTGCACATTGGTGTGGGAGGTGCAAATCAGATCTGTTCACATAAAAAAGTGGACTGAACAAAGATTCTCCTCCATCCTTATCTATCCTCTGAGGCCTTTGGATCTGGCCAAACCTTGCCAACCTGGAGCTTTACGGCTACTGTTGCTTACTTTTATATAGATAAAGATCCATAGCTATTTTAAAGTTACACTCTGAGCTGCCTTAAGCATTATGGAAAAGCAGGCTAGCCATATTTCCCATAAAACAAGTAAATAAATAAATGGCAACAGTTTTAATACCTGCCATGTTTCAGCTGCTATTAAAAAGTGTTCCCATATTAAGTGAGAGTTGTTGCAGCAAAGGAAATTGAATTGAAAACTGCTCTGGGGCAGAACCTATTAATAACTCCAGGATCTTCAAGGAAATCTCATATTTAACAGGCCATAAATAGAGCTGGGTTAACTGATCAATAGATCTATCTTTATCTCTGTCAAGTTGAATTTAGCCAAAGACTGCTGATCACAACCACTACATGGGAAAGATCCTGCAAACTCCTTTTGAAATGAAGGCGTATAGTCTTTGAAATTTAGCATGCACATAAGATAAGACCCTCTTGGTTGGATTCAGACTAAGGGCTCAACCATGCTTCTGTTTGTACTGTGATTTCTAGACGTCATCCTATTCACTCTGATCACTGATTGCCTTTTTGTAAAGAAGGACTGTCCCCCTCCCCTGCCAAACCCGTTTGACTCCCATGAAACAGCAACCACTGGAAACTGAAGCTAACAAAATTTTGGCATGCTTCTCTCAGCCAGTAATACACATCTATGCAAGTCAAAAAAAAATTTGTGTATGTGTGCATATACATGCAAAACAGGGGCTGAAAAGCTGAAACGAACTGACAAATTTCATTCTGGAACAATTTTTAACAGCCAAACTACAAACCTCTGGAAAACAGGGTTTATAACAGAGATCCCAGTGGGCTCCCTTTAATGTCTGGAATGATAAAACTATCCCTTTTAAAAGACAAGTGTCACTGCCAAATGGTGAAATTACTATGCTTTACTTCCACCCACTACATTTCAATTTTAATTTTATGAATATTGCAAATTATATAACACACACATTATAACCTCTAACGGGGCTAATTTATAAGAGCAGTGTCCATCAATTATAAATTTTCTGTGACATTAATAAAATGGCAAGAAGAACTAATTATGATGACTTCTGAGATGAAGATGCCTTGGACTAATCATTAATGAGGTCGAAATGATACTTTTAAAAAGCGTAGCAAGTTCTAATTATGAGTGAAATGAGATTATGAGAATGATCACAGGAAAGCCATTAACCTGATGAGTTCCACAGTCTCGGAGTACATAGTGTATGGAGATTTCGCCTCTAATGGATCGCGCTCCATAGCATTGCCGCACTCGATAAAGGAAAGGGCAGCGTCAGCATAATTCACCGCTTTGCCAAACTTTTCCACCTGAAAAGGGGGAAGAAGAAGCACGTTCAAGATAATGCCACAGGCCTGACTTCGGGATAGGCATACACGAGCCCAATGGTTCATACATTTTTGTCAAAACCAGAGATGGTGAGCTCTTGTAGTCAGCAAGGAAGAGCCACAGCCCTATATTTCAGCATCTGTGAGTGACTTAAATGAATGGTTCTAAAGCCATGAACTTCAAATGAAGGATCAAAGTCTTCATTCACAGGTATATCTGCATCAACTTTACACTTTTCAGCCTTATCCATGCATTCATAAGTGGCCAAAATGCGCATGATAGCTCTGTCACCCTCTTCCACATTGTCCTCTACCAGTTGGAGGGAGACTGCAGCGGGAAAGCCTCCTCTATTCTTTAACTCCTTCTCCCAAATAGGAAGCAAACAGCAAACCATATCATTTTTAACCTCCCCCCTCAAACCCCCACATTTAAAACATCTGAGAAAAATTTAAAAGTCACGTATCTTCATAGCTGATAATTTTAAGGTTGCCACGAATTGTATTATACCTATCTATGCATAGGTTTTTATTTCCGCTGCTGAAGCAACAGTCAAGTCACAAACCAATGTGAAGCAAAGCCAGGTAAGTACATGAGACACCCAAGGAACACCCATAATGAGGCTGTACTATAGAAATCATTAATCTCCTTCAAGTTGGTGGCAGCATGTTTGGAAACTGCTATGAAATGGAAGACAGCCACAGGATAAGCCCCTGAAAAACAGTATCTTTCGGCCATCAAATGTTTCTGTAAACAGGACCTTTCTTATTTTTAAAATGCCTGCGAATGAGGGAGGCAGCCATACTGATCTTTCAGGGTTCTAGAATGCGTGGGGAGCTTCTTTGTGTAGCAGAGGCTCCCTTTGAGTAAAACCCTTGAAGGGTAACTGGAACAGCAACAGTGTGTGAAGCTAGCATGCATGCACTCCCTTCTCTCTGACATTTACGCCACTTATGAACGCCTGAAGACAGCTTCTGTGTGCAGCTGATGTGGATATACACACGAACAATCATGACTTAACCACCAAGAAAGATTTAATGTTTATTTGAAGGGCGGTTTGTTGATTTTGAGCCTCACCTGTGCACCCACCTCCTTCTACATTAGGATCAGTAAAGCCCTGAGGGGAACCCCTCTTCTGAAGACCCCTCTTCTGTAATCCTCTCCTCTCACATTAGGTGGAAATCCCTCACTGGTGCCAATGAAGAATGATGAAGATCAACTGGCCCCGACTTGGTGGAACGCTCTGTCACAAGAGACCAGGGACCTGCAGGACTTGACATCTTTCTGCAGGGCCTGCAAGACAGAGCTGTTCCACCAGGCTTTTGGTTTGGACTCAGTCTGACCCTTATGTTTCCCTCTCCTTATGGTTTCAATCTATGGGCTACTTTTAAAATGAGGCTGCATTTTAAATTGCATTTTAACCTGTATTTTAAATTGTTTTCCCCCCCTATTATGTTTTTACTGTAATTTTATTGGTGTTAGCTGCCCTGAGCCTGGCTCTGGCCGGGGAGGGGTATAAATAATTTTTATTATTATTGTTGTTATTATTGTTATTATTATTATTATTATTATTATTATTATTATTATTATTAAATTTCACTCAAGACGAGGGGAGGAAAGTGTTAAATTCCCTCTCTGTGCATATTCTGTTCCCATTATTTATCAACCACCCAAAACTGATGCAATTTGCACTGATTTTTATATAAAAAATACAACCCTCCCAACGCTAAATGCAAAGATGACTCTAATGTCACACACCTAGTTTGTCAGAAAGGTGACAGCTACTTGAGGTGACTTGACTGGACATGGAGATAACAAACTGCAGGCAAATCCAGGAAAATAAAAGGGGGGCATGTGATGAGGGCCCTGGCAAGAATAACAGGAGGCTCAGGGATGGGGTAAAAAAATAGGGTCAAATACAGGTTGTTCCTTCGCCATGATGGATACGTGAGAGGTCTGTGATGGTCATGTGAGGCTGCTGTCAAGTTGTTAAATGGTGCTTGTCTCTGCATTCCAGTCAGAGCATAGGGGATATTCAGCAATGCCATGTGATGGGAAAGAGCTTCCTTCAGGCAGCAGCATGATGCACGGTGCCTTTTTGCATTAGTGCTGCATGAGAAACAGACTGAATTCTGCCAGATGCAGATAAAGGTAGCAAGATGAAAGGCTCATCATCATGCTGAGCAAATTGGGCAGTAGGGAGTGGAGCACAGGGTTGGGTAGGGTGGGGTGAACAAAGTGGCATGGTGTGCAGAAGCGTGCAGAAGTGGCCATGAGCCATTGCCTCCAACTGTTTGCTAGTGGGCTCCAAGGGGTAAACAAATGTTCGAGCTCCTTTAAAGGTCAACTGGCCACGGTAAGGTGCTTTTGGAAATATTCATCAATGGATAGCTATGTTTATGAGCATGCTCGCCACAGTCCGGCGTCAGCAAATCAGCTCGGGTCCCCATCGTCGAACAGCCCCTTCAAGAAGTATGAATATGAGTTCAGTGACGAGCACAGGGCACAGTCCAAATTCTGAATTACGCCAGGAGCGGATCAAGGGAGGGAATGCAAGTGAGAGAGTGCCTTCTTTGCATGCAGAGGAACCCTGTTTCCACCCAAGGCACCTCCTTCCCAAGCTACAAAGGCAGCAGAGGCCAAGACCCTGGATAGTTACTACCAGCCAGAATAAATGCTGCACAAACAGGCTACATCTGCAATGTCCTCTTAAAGTACTTTTATACCACTCTCAACAGTAATCATAGGTTCCCCCAAATAATCCTGGAACTGTAGGTGCAGATGCTTCCTAGCAGAACCCCATTCCCCTTGCAGAGTTCCCTGGGAAGAGGGACTGATGTTAAGTCATGCCCACATCTGATCCACTGTACAGGGCTCAGTAACAGGACAGATGGAACAATGGGGTGCAACCTTCTACCTTCCAACAAGCCTTCCAATATTTCCAGCTCTTTCAACAAGCTTTCCAAGTGAATGTTGTTAACCCAGTTGGTATCGGTTCTGGATAGGAGACTGTGGTCCCTTGGTCATCGTTTTCCTCACTATGGTTAGATATACTGTCTTATTTAAATTACAGTAATTATTTCCAAATCTGCATCTATATGCATATATTAGCATATTCAACGAGGGCGAATCTGTGTCCTTGTTAGTGCTCTAGCTTTGGAGAGAGATGCATTTTCCATGGGGGGTGGGCACTGCCTAAATGGCTGCCTTGCAATTGATTGGTAAATCCAACTTTGAACGGCCTGACTGCTGCCACTTGGCCAGAAGACATTATCTGGGAACACCCTGTGTTACTGCAGATGATGTGCAGATTCTGCTAATTAATGGTGCTCTGCGCCAATAATTAGAGTAATTAATTGCACACTTTAATACACCATGCAAATCTGAAGCAGCCCTCTGGCTTATCACGATACCTTTGCAGTTCTGAGCAAACTGCCTTACGAGGCACGGGGGTGGGGTGGGGGGAGTAGAATGTGGAGACCTACCAGGGCATCTGCTTTGTGCTTCAGCTTCTTGGCCTCTTGCATGTAGTGATCTGCATTGCGAAGCCTGAGAAAACAAGGAGAACAAGAGTAAGCAGCAGCAGCAGCAAATGAGGCTCCAGTGTCATCATCTGTTTAGTGAATGGGCACAGCAGGGTGCTGGCGAGGTTGGGACCATGTGGGCACACTGGGAGGAGTGTTGGATGGGCAATATTGGTGCCCTGGTCTGGCTCCAAGCTTGCCGCTCCCCCTTCCCCACACTGTCCAGGTTAGTGATGGTGATAAAGGTGTTGGCAGGCTGGCTTCTTGGTGACATCCCTCTGTCTTAGCTGCTCCTGTTTCATTGGCCTGGTTTAGACTTGGTTTTTACACCTGGTTAACACTTGTTTAGTTTATCATACAGAATCGCAGCGAGCTTGATCACATATGTTTTATGTGGTGAAAAACAAAATCCTCACAAATATCCTTACGTATTTATACCCTGCCTTTTTCTTTGACAGGGACACCAGACAGCTTACGGACAAATTAAAAGCAGCTAAAAACATAGGAAAAATAAATAAGACAATTAAACATTAACAGAATTAAAACTATATATAAAAGATAAAATTAGAAAAACAACAGGCAGATCGTTATAAAAAAAACAGCAGCAACACTGCACCAGGGCTTTCATGAAAAGCAGCCAGTTTCCCAAAGCCTGTTGGAATGAGAAAGTCTTCACCTGCTGGCAGAAGGACAGCAAGGAGGGAGCCAGTCCCGTTTCTCTAGGGAGGTAGTTCCAGAGTCTAGGAGCAGCCACAGAGAAGGCCCTCTCCTGCATCTCCACCAAGTATGCCTGCGAGAGTGGCAGGACTAAGAGAAGGGCCTCCCTGAAAGTTCTCAAAACCCAGACAGGTTTCTATGAGGGAATATGGTTTTTCAAAGAGCTTGGACCTTTGTAGGGCTTTATAGGTCATAACCAGCACTTTGAATCGTGCCTGGAAACAAACAGACTGGGAGCTAGTGTGGCATAAAAGGAAAAGGGAAAGGAAACAAATTGTTCATCGATACACATGGCTGTATTATGCTCTAGGGAAAGCTTAAGTGGTTTTTAGCTGATGTCTGAAGCTTAATACCGATAGGACTTGTTGCCCTGATCAGTTTTTTTTAAATTATTCCAAGAAACTATTGCCCTCGTACATGGCTTTCCAGTCCTGTTTTATCCTTGTCACCTTATCATGAAGCAGGCTAGGCTGAGAGTGTGACTGGCCCAAGGGCACTTGCTGAGCTTTCTGGCTGAGCTGGGTCCCCTTTGTTCTTCTCGCCTGACAGTGTGCCCACTATCTGATACTGAATCTCCCTTGATTAAGATCCAAAACATATAGTCAAACAATGTTTACTGTCATGATCCAAGCCCAGCCCCCTGGAGGGAGACACTGATGAGACCTAGAGATGCCAGAGAGCCTTGAGGCATGAGGGAATTATTGCAACCATGGCTTGTTCAGTGCAGATGTAATGCTTAACCGTGGTTAAAACAAATAATATTTAAAAACTCATGCCTCCACAAATAAGCTCTCTTCCTGGCTTGCAGCCAATTATTAACCACTGTCTAGGTATTTAGATACAACGCTTCACTGCAGTTAAGTGGAAGCCATGGCTAAGCCTTATGTTTGTAGAATGCTCTTGTATGTCAAATATCTGATAAAAAGCGCTGACTGGTTTCCAGGAGGAGAAGCGCCCATTTATTTTTGCTTCTTTCAGTCTTATCAGTGCTAAGCTGCTGGATGCAAAGAAGTGATTGATGAGCTGGCTGCAAAATGGCTAACTGTGGAAACCAGGAGCCCAAAGGGGCCTATTAAACTTTGCTGAACAGAAGGAAAAGAGAAACAATTCAAAGTGATTAACCGTAACAAGGTTCCATTAGAAAAGCTAAAATGTAAAATTATGCAACAGGAAAAAGAGAAGACGTATATAGTTCTAACATGATGGTCAAGCTAAAATTCCACACAAATACCTAAATGAGGATAGTGGCAATAGTGGTAATGCAAAAGGGTATATGTTCAATCCCTGGAATCTCCAGTTAAAAGAGGCACAGGGAGAGAAGATGAGACATAGCCTTAAGGGCAAAACTATTCATGATGCTAGCTGCAGGAATACTCTGAGCGTGCCTAGTTTTTGTTGTTTAAATAGTCATTGTGGTGGTCATGGGGAAGATTGAGGCCATGGACCACATGGAGGGGTTTGATCAGGTATGAGGAAGTCTTGACCCTGCAGATTTTGCTTAACTACAACTCACCATCTTCCTTGGCCATTAGCCATGCTGGCTGGGGCACCAAGTCCTAACGAATTCAGTGGGGCTTAATTCAGTGGGGCTTACCTTTCAGTTAAATGCACATATAGGATTGCCATCCTAATCCACTAAGGTTCTAATTATGTCAGGTTCTTATATTCAAACATAGGAGATCTCTAATGTTTTGCCTCCATCAATATTTCCCAGCTACTACCTATACATCAGCTCTTTGGAAATACAGATGTTCCAAACATCTCAAGAACTGGAACTGAATTCTTGCAACATGTGCAGTAAGAATTCCCCATGTATGAAAATATTTCTTAATTTATAAAGTGCAGCAAGGAAAATCAAGGTGGTGCCCTCTGGATGTTGTTGGACTACAAATCCCATTAGCACCAGCCAGCATAGCCAATGGATTCAGGGATGCTTAGATTTGGGCAGGGCCATACCTTGCATGTAGGAGGTCCCAAGTTCAATCCCTGGCATCTCCAGGTATGGCTGGGACAGACTCCCTGTCTGAAACCTAGTAGAGCTGCTGCCAGTCAGGG
Source organism: Podarcis pityusensis (assembly GCF_964106645.2). NCBI lineage: Eukaryota > Metazoa > Chordata > Lepidosauria > Squamata > Lacertidae > Podarcis > Podarcis pityusensis. The sequence continues at coordinate 42,812,651 of NC_138044.1, forward strand.
TCTGATTCAGTGTAAGGCAGATTCCTATATTCCTAAGAGCTGGAGTCCAGCAACAAATCCAGAGGGTACCATGTCAGATGCTGCTGCAGTTACAGGCAACTCCCACATTTTCTTAGAGTCTGTGCCTAAAATCTAGGCAATTGCAGGGCTCTGCCAATTTAAAGCATGAACAAGAAATGGCTGCGTAGGTTTGCTCTAACTACTTACGTATCATCAAATGTTATTTTAGGTCTCCTTGGATCACGATTCCCATTGGTGAAGGCAGGAGTGGCAGGCCAGATGCTACTCTCTGGGTGGCTGGTGTCGGGCAGAGCATTTGAGGACCTGCTGTGGGAATCTTCCTCCTGCAGAAAGTGATTTTTAATTAGCGGCTTTGGTTTTCGTGCTAATAATATCTCTAGATGTCGTGTTAAGCAAGTTTGTGTGTCTCAAAATTAAAACCAAGGCACATATTTTGCATCTCGCAGCCCTTATGTCACAAGTCAAGCTCAATAGATTAATTAAGAACAAGCAGCTACATATTGCTCACACGCACGGTATCATTAACACCCACTTCTAGGAAGGTGTAATGTCAGCATGGACGCCTTGTAGCATCGCTTGCTTATTAAAATAAAGTGGAAAGAAGATGAATGGCAAGTGAAAGACTCACAGGATCCGATGATTAGGGCTGGAACTGGGGATAAGCAGTGGGACGGCCGCTGAAAAATAATTCACAAACTTCCTCCCCTACACATTTAAATCAACATCCATTAAAATAATGACTTAATTCTATTAAATTGCTATAGGACATTACAAAAAAGCATGCCCAGCCCAAGGCATTTTGCTTCCTGGGGTGAAGGACAATCTCCCCCTTGCAATTTTCCACATATAAACGCTGACCCGGGTTTTTTCTTTCTTTCCATTTTTGCAAAACTGAGCAAGGGTGAACTTACTGGTGGTGACCCTTTCCCCCCTTGTGGATGCCAAATGGCGGTTAACACTTCCCCCTACTGCCCCTCTCCCCGAACAACATCACATCATGATATAGTGCTGCTCTAATGGGGAGGGGAGCCAGTGGGGAAATGGTAGCAGCTGGTGGAGGTCAATATTTTCCCCTCCCACCTTGGAATGATCACTGTTGCAAAACAGGCATAGTAATAAAGGGAAGTCAATTCTGCACTCCCCCCCCTTGCAACCCTTTGCCAAAAAGTCCCCCCAAATTTGCCCCCAAGTTTTCCCTGGAACACTTTCAGCCCATCATTGACTCTGTTTGGCCAACCTGCAGCAAACAGTATAGATCCTATTTGGACATCCCCCCAACTCCCATCAGCCACACAGCCATCATGGCCCACAGTGAGGGATTATGGGAGCTGGAATCCATCAACATCGGGAGAACGCCACATTGGCTACTCTGGGGACAGGGCATGGCGGAGCAACAATTTGCTCTGGTACAAGGGAATCCCTGTTCTCTAGTGTCCCTGAGTGACTTACACAGCTCCCCTTTGTGCTAGAAGCAGATTTGTTCTCATTTTTCCGGTGTTTGGAGGAGGTGCTGGCCTGCAAGGGATTTGAGAGGTTGTTCTCTTGGCCAAAGGAGCTGCCACTGCTGCTGCTCCGCCGGGCTGCCGTCTCATTGAGCAGAGGAGACAACGGGGGTGGAAACAGCTTCTCTTCCCTTTTCTTTGTTGCCTTTTTCGCTGAGCTGGTGCTGCCAAGCGAGAAAGAAGGACCTGTTGTTATAACCTGGGATGCGTTGACACCGGCAAATTCCAGCCAGATTCTTTCGTGCCTCCTGTTGAGTCAACAGGAGCTCCTGCTGGTCAAGTTCTGGGCCCTGGGTTTCCAAGTTTCCTGAAGCTGCTGCTGCTGCTGCTGCATTCAGAAGGCACACGTGTACCTTCCCTGCGAATGTCAGGTGACAGTGCTGTGTGTAAGTGCTTGCTCTACATAGCTGAGGCACTCCAAAAGTATGCCCTGCAACTTGGGTCCATCCAAAATGGCTAATATAGTAATTGCTCTTCACAGGCTCCAGTTGGTGCAAAACACTGCAGCTAGACTGCTGATGGGGGAGCGATGATTGCCAGCACATTAGTCCAGTGCTCGAAATCTTGCACTGAATGCCCATCCACTACCAGCTCAGGTTTAAGATTCTTGTATTAATTTACAAGGCCCTTAACAACTTGAGTCCAGTTTACCTCAGGGGCTGTCTTAACCCTTATCTCCCTGCCTATTTTTTTTGGGGGGGGGGTCACTGTTAGCGATTCTCCATGGCTCAGACATACAGTTTGTACCCAACAGGAACAATTTGCTTAATATTGTGGGGCCAATTTTTTGAAACTTTATTTCAGTTAAGGTTAGAAAGGCCCCCTCTCTGCTGAACTTCTGGCACTAACTGAATACTTTGTTTTTTTCATTCTAACGGGCATTTTAATTGATGTTTGAATTTATAGTTTTAACTGTTGTTTTTTGGTATTGCGTTTTTGTAAGCTTCTTAGAGGCTATTGTGGTTAAGCAGCATAAAAATTGTTTCACTAAATGAATAAATGATCTAGTGCCTTGGAAATGTTTTCCCACCACCCCTAGGGGGAAAAAAGACTGACATTTAAACCTTAGCTGTTAAAAAAAAAAGGAGAGGCAAATATACCCAGCTGATTTCTTAACATGTTAATTTGACCATGGATTTTATTATATTATTATTATTATTTTAGTTACTGCCCTAGTCCAGTCAATGAAGATTACTTGAATTTTAATTTTTCCTTAGACAACTCATATTGCATTCTACAGCCATTTACTTTTCATGATTATTGACTCAAATTTTCAATAGCAAATTAAGTCAACAAGAATTTATGTCTCCCTCTTAGTCAATTTAAGTCAGTGTCAGGCAGTTATAGATTTACAATATCTCAAAGCAACAAATCAAAGAGGAACAAGGAAAGCAAAGCAGCTTGATTTCTCGATTGGGGGAAATTCAATGGCCTCAGCTGGCAGTATGCTTCCCGAGCTTTCGCGATAGTAGCATCCATTCCAGTTATTCCCTAATTGTGGCCATTAGCAAATTAAAAACCAGTTTCATCAAAATGGGCATTTAATTGCCCTTCTTCCTCACATGTTTTATCTATCTATCCATCTATCCGATTCTTAGCTAAGAATACATATTCAAGAGAACCGAGTGCAAAATAATTTGCTATGGCAGGGGCAACAGCTTGGTGGTAGAGCACATCCTCTGCATGCAGAAGATTGCAGTTTCAACCCCTGGCATCTGCAGGGAAAGGTCACTGCATGAAAACGTAGAGAGCGGCATCCGGTCGGTATAAAATGCTGACCTGGATGGATCAAGAGTCTGACTGGGTGAAATGTACTGTAACTTCCTATGTTCAACTTGCTTTAACCAGACCTTTGTAAGAGGGGGTTGAATGTGTGGCAAAGAATAGATTTCATTTAACCTTTCCAAGTATGTCTGTAGATGAGGGAAGGGCTTCTAATTTGTGTGAGAAACTCCTAAGCCCTAATTCTCATGTTGTCCCACAGTCCTTTGGGTGGATCCCAAGCCACTGCAGTAGCATCTGAATAATGGAATCACAAAGTGTAGGAAGCTCCTGTACCCCATTAGCATTATATCTCTCTGGGGATGGTAAGTTCAGAATCAAAGAATCATGGAGTTGGAAGGGACTATCACTGTCATCTAGTCCAACCCTTCTGCACTGCAGGAATCTCTTGCCCAATGCTGGGCTCGAACCCATGACATGGAGATCAAGACTCTCAAGCCTGTTGCACCTGCTGAGCTATCTAGCTTGAACATGAGCAGCCTTTAGATTTTTCCACTCCCTGTGATTCTACTATTCAAATATCACTTGAGCAGCATGGGAGCAGAGGGTGCATTTAGGGCAGTACGACTGGTTCTGCTGTACTGGGGACCAAGTCTAGGGGGCGCCACAGGGTGTCTGATGAATTGAACTGAGCAGAATGGAAGGTGAGAGGCAGGGAGGACACCAAATCTGGACCTGGCAAAGGGTGCTGCTGGAATTTGAAAGACCAAAGTCTGCCCCTGATGGGAGACATCTATGAATAATTATTAATTCATATTTTATTGGTGGAGTCTCTGCTATATTTATTTGCATTTTTGGTTATAAAATGTGTGTGTGCACACACAAACTTTCTTTTATAATGATCTCATTGTGTTTTATATAGAGTGCTTAGGGATTTCACATATTATTGGCATATAAGTATTATTATTAATAATAAAAAACTGCAACAGTAATTAAAAAGAAGAGATAACTACATTGGATTGGTTCCTTAGCATGGGAGTAAAAGATGAGTAAATAGTCTGATTTGGTTTGCCCAGAGAGAACACTAATCCAGTTAGGAACTGAATCCTTGCAAAGTGTAGGGCTGTGCAGAGAGCTAGAAAACTGTGGTTCTGAGACTAAGAAATAACAGTAAAAAGAAGAAGAACCTGAAGATGAATATTGGTGAAGTCCATGAGCATGGAGAGTAAGCACTTCACGTTGCTGACAATGTCCAGCAATTGCTTTAGAAGTGTCCACCTATTAATTTACTCTGCATTCCTGCTCTCAATTTGAATTGATTTTATTTGCCCACAATGACACCATCGTATAGCACTGTGATGGGAGCACATTCACTACATCCTCCCAATTGGCTGAGGACACCCACCTGACTTGTCTATGAAGGGAAAAGTAATTGTGAACCCTCCTCCCCAACAACTGTACTGAAGCTGTAGCAACCAGTGAAAAGAGTGGTTATTTTCACAATTATATATATTGGAGAAATAGTTCAACCTACTCTGAAATGGCTATTATTTGTTCGAAAATGAAAGTGGGGGAATAGTCAGTGTAGCCCATTATAATAACCTCAGCAAAGTCACTTTGCTGCCAGATATTCCATACATTCTTTTTGGTGGATATTCGCGATTCCTTGCTTTAAACTTTTGTATTTGTGTGCTCCTCTGGAACTAAGTTATCAAAGTGGATTGGGTTAAATATTAACTTGGAGGAGATTAATAATAAACTGCAATGTGGCCGTGGTCTTAGTTAAATATATGAGTTAAGAAAGTTGAAAAAATTTGCTTGGCAACTAGGAGCATCTGGGATCAGGGGAATGGAAAGCTAGCATAGGGGAAATAACTATTGATGAGCACAATTATATTTTAACAGAAGATACCAATGGTTTCAGAGCTCTAAGGAATCAAATTAATGACCTAGAAAACAAGCTCAAATTAAGAAACATCAGGTTGGGGGTAGATCCCTAAGGCTTGGAGGCAGGAAATAAAAAGATTCATAAAAAATAATGTAAGCGTTAGAGAAAGATAAACTTATGTGTTTGAATAAATGCCACAGAGAAAATTTGTATCATTTTAAAATGCATCTAACACCATCAAAACTATCAGTGTCTTTTTCAGTCTTGAGAAATGGGGGATTTAAATATTGTACCTCTGCACTGTTGTCATTAAGTGGAAATAGTAATTACATAGACATAAGCGAGTTTGGGAACTGGTTGATTTGGTTCACAGTGGGTTTAAAGGAGATGATTTACCTGTTAATTGTGGGATTATTTAATAACGTAAATATCTTTGCTATAGTAAGTCCAAAGTAAGGGCTTTAAAATTGATAAAAGGATAAAGCTGGCACACGAGGTGGGGGATATTGATCCCTCCCACATGATGCTTGTAGTAATAGTTATGTATAGTATTAAGAATTGCCTTAACGAAGAGAGATATGGGAAAGAAGGGTCAACATGACTGGTAATGAGCTATATTGGTTTTGAGCCACTTTTAACTGGGACATCAGTTGAAGGTTCAAAAAGGTATTCATTCTCTTAAGTATTTTGATACTTAACAAATTATAAGGGTGTTCTTCCTTGTGCATGCTACAAACAGGGAACATGAACAATGTCACTGAAATGTTGCACCCATATTGTATATACACTATTCAGAATATTTGCAAAACTGTTGCTGACTCAGGGATTGGGAACCTCTGGACGTCTGGATGTTTTGGACGATAACTCCCAGCGTCCCTGACCATTAGCCATGCTAGCTGGGGCTGATGGGACCAAGTCCAAAAAGATTAACCCAATTAACATGAACAGTTTCAAATAGTTTCTAAGGAATTCCCACAATCCTCTCCTTAGCATTCTGGTTAGAAAGACAGGCAGCTCAAGAAATTCTTGTCACCTATAAAAGTATGCAAATTGCATTCCATTAGTGTAAGACAGAAAAGTCCACTGCGGCCATAAAGAGATGTTGTAAGATTATTTTGTATAACAGGAATATTTAGGGCTGGCCCAACACTTCCTGCAGCTGAGGATGAACAGCAATCCACACCCACCCACCACACACACACACACACACACACACACAGTCATAGTGCAAAGGTACCCAAGGCTGGCCATGAGACAGACAATCACACAAGCACCTCTATTATTATTTTTGGCCATTTCATGACACACAAAGCCAGCTGACTGAGACAGCAACTTAATTCAGCCTAATGGTAAAGCTGGCCCTATTGGTAAATGGTAAGGAGAGGCTTCCCTATGACAACTGGATCTGAACAACCATGCTGTAAAGGACCATCTTAATATTAGGAATACTGTAACTTACTCTTTAGTACTTGGTACTCTGTGGTTGGGTATTGGGGAGATGCAGGGTGGAAGCGAACACATTGCAGCAGCCTCCTCCAGACGCTGTTTCTTGTTTTCACCAATTGTGTCTTGGTTTTCAGACTGCTTCAACCACAAAAACAAAAACCAGTCAATTATAAACTTTATAAACACAAAATCTTTATAAAGTTTATAAAGACTTTATAAACACAAAATCTCATAACACCAACATTACCAACCATTGCAGAATGCAAGAAACCACAATGAATCTCTCAAGTAATTTTAAGCAAGGTTGCATCCAGACAGGCAGTTTCGGATTGGTCAAAAAAATACTTTAAAAAATTCAATTTCCTCCTACACTGGTGAGAAATTACCAAGCCACACTTCTCTAACCAATATACAAGCAAAAACTCAACGAAGTTATGAATTCCTGCATGTCTCTGAAATTTGTGATGCAGTTCTCTAAAGAGTCTGCACAAAATTGCATATATTAGTGTATATAAAAATGCACCATATTTGGGTAAACTGTTTGTATATTATTCTTGCACCACCACTTTGTTTTTGTTTATTAAGCTTGTTATATCAATCAATAAAAATGTGTATATTAGTTATAACTGCATACAAAATGTGTATCTTAGGAGAAATTTGTACTGATGCTGATGAATTTTCATCATATAAAAATTACAGATGATTTGTTCCTGCCTACATCTCTTTCTTGACAAAGAGCCATCATTTTGTGACTCAAATGCATCCATATCAGTATTGCATATATTGAAGAGGAGGGCACACAGGCAAGTGGCACCTTTATTAAAGAGGAAGAGGCTCAAAGAGGACAAGCTCTGCAGCCAAAATTCTGCTTGAACCAAACATGCCAAGTGCCTGAGAGTTGAACTCAAGCACTTCCTTGTTTGTCAAGCCAGGAAGATCAAGCTGCAACACAGGCTTCAGAGATGGATGCAACCAACACTATCACTCCCATATTATTCTGTGAAACAGACCAGGGAGATGGTGGTTTGCAAACTCATTTCACTGCTAGCACAGGGTTGAAGGCATGCCTTTTGCTTGGATTTCTTCTTTACACAGTTCTGAAGCTGGCATTCTCAGAAGACAAATAGTAGTGATGGCTGACATCACATCTGTGGGGATTTACAACCCCCCCTTTTAAAAACCATGAAGTTGTTTGGACTCTGATACCAGAAATAGAGCTGTTTCAGGCAAAGGGGGTGGGAGGGGATGGAGATCCTTCAGACTCTGCAAATACTCATTTTTTGATATAAAACCCCTGCTTCCTTTCTAACAAACAAATTTCAGTTTGAAGCATGCTGTCATATCCCACACAACAGGATGTCCCTGGGCAAAAATAACATAGAACACATGATAAAGCATTGTCGTTCGAATCACAATAGATTCCACTTTACAGGTAGTTGTTGCGGAAAGGGAGGACTGCGAGTTAAGTGAATGGCATTTTGATAAATCACAGCTGTTTATGTAGGAAAACCCACATACTCTCAAGGCATAATTCGGCAACTGTCACAGCAAAACAGCAAAACCTCTGCTGGTTTTAATGGAGGCATTGCCCATTTAATTTGGAGCCAAATCTGACCTTGATTCTTTGGGCACTTAAAATATATCAGCATCGGGCAAATCCCAGAATAGACATTTTACAGTCTTTTCTACAGTTCACCTCTCACCTAGAAAGCTAAGGAGAGCCCTGTTGTATTGGACCAAAGACTTATCAAGTGCACCATAGACACAAGGTCCATGACTAGTAGCCACTGATAGACTAACTCTCCATGAATTTGTCAATTTCCATTTTAAAGTTGGTCACCATAATTCCTAAATTCCCATCTTTTATTTTTTTTAAAGCAAGTTTCTAGCAGTTATAGAACCCGACATTTGAAGTCTTTCCTTCTGCCTGCTCTGAAGCTCTGAGCATTCAGCTTCATTGGATGACTAGGGGATCTAGTAACGTATGAAAGGGAGAAAGACCTCTTTCTATTCACTTCCTCCACATCATGAATAATTTTATCAAGTCCCCTGCCCCCCAAACATACATTTACTCTAAACCAGTGGTTCTCAAAGGGTATGGTGCACCACCCTGGTGTGGAACGGGATGAAAAGTGTGACGGGAAGATTCAAGGACAAACTGTCACAACACATTAGTGTGTTGGGTGCAATGTGTAGGTGTGTTGCTTGAATGCTCTTATAAGGGGTTAGTTTAACTTCTGGTTTGCTAGTAAAACTGAATTACTAAAAAGTGTGTCACCAACATGAAAAGTTTGGAAACTTCTGCTTTAAACTTTTCAGGGTAGTATAGTATAGCATAGTATCAAAACAATTTTCTTTTCATTTGCAGAATATGGTTGGATATCTTTTCAAAATGAGAGAAAGTGTCAAGCTCTCACCTCTCACTGAGTTTGTATACATACTTAAGCTACGTATATAAGAGGCTCGTTTATAATTATATTTTGGGAACGATTCATAATTCATTGAGCTGCATTGTTTCATACTTTCTGGAAGTCCCCATGAAGATATTACATTGTAGTTGTGTTATATGCTTTGAATCAAGCACTGCTAGGAGTTGTTTCTTTTTGTTTTCCAGGGCATCTCTTATCAGTTTAAAAAAAAAAATTGGTGGGGAATGAGCAAATTTTTATTCTGAAGGTGTGGCCCAGAGAAAATGCTAAACCAAAAGGGAAAAAAAAGGGTGACACACACTCAAACATTGCAACCTTTATTATTTGACTGCCATCCTTCCTGCATGACAGCAGATACTTTGGGATGGTGGTGGTGATATTGGGGTAGCTGAGTGAGACACTTACCTGCAGAACACTACGTCATGAATGGATTGTGCTCCTCCCCCTCTTTTTCACTGTACTGATTACTTTGAGTCTGACTGATGTTTTAATGTATTTTTAAATATTTTGTTGGAAGCCGCCCAGAGTGGCTAGGAAAACCCAGCCAGATGGGCGGGGTATAAATAATAAATTATTATTATTACAGTCACCTCACTATTTATCTGGAAACTGAAGTGGCAAATAACTGCAAGCCTGGAGAGAGAGAGAGAGAGTTAGAGAGAGAGTTTGTGTTTGGTTTACCTTGTGCTTCCTCTTCAACTTAGGGTTGGGCTTTTCGGGCGCTGGTGTTGGGGACTCTCGGGACTGTCGCCTGTGCTTCGTGTTGGCCTCCCAGGGCTCCATTTTCCTGGGTATGGCCTCGAAGACACTTTGATTGGAGGCCTGAGAGATTAGATCCAGGTCTATCTTCACCCAGAGGTGCCTGCGCCCTTCAAACTCTCTTAGAGGAGAAATGGGTTCACTCTGCAGAAGTTGTATTGGGGATAGAAGCTCCTCCAAGTCATTGCTTTGGTCGACGGACACATTGCTGCTGTTGCTCGTTAGGCTGCTGACACTGAGAACGTTGCTGCTGGAGTTCTTGGCTTTGGTGCCACTGCTGGGGCCACTGCAAGATGGCAGGTTCTTGCCTTGTAAGCTTTCTTCCTGGTCGGTGTTTGAGTCGGATGTGGAGGAATCTGTTTCCACAAATTCCCGAGACTTGGGAACTGTTTTGCCAGGGCCTCTATACTTCTTCTTCTCGGGCGCTGGCCCTGTGGTCATTCTTGGCTCTTTACGTGGAGCAGTCTTTCCGGCAGTTATTTTTGGGCGGACTTTTGGCTGCTCTTGGGCTTCTTGTGTTTCCTTCTCTTTGGGTGTGCTGGTAATATTTGGTTTGGTCCAATTGTAGTCTTCTACACTGGAAGTCCTTTCTATCTTTTTGGGTTGCTTTTTCCCGGTAGTCCTTTGGATGGTGGGTTCATTGTGAGCTGGTGATTTCTGCTTGGAACTCTTCACCTCTGGTGGAGCTTTCTGGGCGACACGGGGTTTGGCTTTCTCTGAAACGGGGTTACGGAGCGCCCTGTCTTTGGAATCAGTCAGAGGCAGGGTGCTAGCCGCTTTCCCTTTGTTTTGTCCTTCAGCCTGTGAGTTGCTCTGAGATTGAGAGCTGCTCTCACCATGACTCTCATGCTGCTTGCTGATGATCATTTTGTTGTGGGGATTGACTTTATTTAACCACTTCACCAACTGCCATTTGTTTGCTGAGGGAGGTTCAGGCTGCAGAAGGATGAAAGAAGGAGAAGTCTTGTTTCTGAAAAGTTACCAGCTTTTCTGGTAGCAAGTCTGAACCTGAGCAACATTCCTCACCCTGCCCCATCAACTGGCAACCCCAAGTGAATTGCATTATTGCTCTAAAAGCTTAAGAGTGTTAAACATTTGCAAAGAGATGTGAATATTTATTTGCAAAGACCATGTCTGATCATCATAGTCACCATATATACTAGGAGCCAACTCATTTCTCTGGCCTGGTTCACATGTAACACTAAGCCATGATTGATAAATGAAGGTTTACTGAACCATAGTTTAAACTGATCAGCTGAAGCCACCCCAACTATTTACACTGACCATAGCTTAATATTACATGCGGGCTGAGACTCTTAGTGCTGGTCCAGAAGTAGCCAAAGTGGGGAGAGGAGAAAAGGGGTGGGGTTTGAGGTGGAAATTATCAGCAGGTTTGGGGGGAATTTCTGAATTTGAAGAAATACAAAAAAACTTTGATAAAAAATAATCTTAAGAGGGAGCACCTCAAAACAGCCTCAAAACATGGTTGAACATGCTCAGTGGCCATGGAATGCTTACAGGAGAGAAGGAAAATCAGAAGGCAGAGAGTGTATCATTTTGCTGCAATGTTTCATTTCAGGTCCCAGATGTATAAATGAATGAAATGAAATATAAATGAATTTTGGAGGGGAAGGGCGTCAGACCTTTGGTTTTTACCTCAGGCATTCAACTGCATGATTAAGTTTTTACCTCTGGCATTCCTCTGTGGGCATGGAATGCTTTCTGACTGTTCAGGGGAGAAAGGACAGCCAAAAGGCAGAGGGAATGCCGTGGAACATTACTTTGCTGCAATTTTTTGTTGCAGATCCCATATATAGAGAGATTTTGAAGGGTCACACTTTTGGACCTTGGGTTTTTGGTTTGTTTGTTTTACCTTTGGTGTTTCATTGCATGGTTCTTTGTTGCATTCGCTGTCGCTGGAGCTGGTTTCACTGTCTGAATCAGACTCCGAGCTGCTTTCAGATTCACTGGAGCTCCCAGAACCTCCACTGGAATGTATTAAGACTGGGTTGTGTGCTGCTGGCGACACAAGGCCACTGCAAATAGAAAAAGACACATACCGGCTGTTAACGTTTCTGAGGAGACACCAGGTTGCCACTACTTCTGCTCTGGTTGATTTTAAAGGTACGTGAATTTCTCATTCAGCTCTGACTCCCAGTTGACTCGGAAAAGAGAGTTTCAACAGAAATGATTCCAGGAAGTCAACTTTGCCTTTATCCAACTAGCTCACCGACCCATATTTATTTACTTTGCTTTTGAATTGCTTCCCATGAAACAATAAGCAATTAAAAAGAACCCCCCCCAATAAAAATATAAACAATAAGAACTAAACATGTATGCAAGCTGATTACATCCAACAATGAAAATGAGTTGGACGACTTAACATTCAATGCAGATAGAATCTGGGATAAGAAGGTGCACTAAGTTCTCCCACCTCCTCATTCCCCACAACAACCCAGTGAAGTAGTGTTAGGCTGAGAGGCACTGACTGGCCCCTCAAGGTCACCCAGTAAGTTTCACGGCTGAGTGGAGATTTGAACCTAGGTCTCCCAGGTCCAAATCTGACACTCTAACCCAGGCTTCCTCAAACTCGACCCTCCAGATGTTTTTGGCCTACAACTCCCATGATCCCTAGCTAGCAGGACCAGTAGTCAGGGATGATGGGAACTGTAGTCTCTAAACATCTGGAGGGCTGAGTTTCAGGAAGCCTTCTCTAACCACTACACCACACTGGATCATTCCATGTGATTTCATGTTACTAAAAAAATATGGGGGAAAGCCATGGAGAAACCATAACTCTGTCATTCTGTTCAAGCAATGATTGGCCCAAACCCATTCTTGGCCTATTCTATAAACCTAGAAGATTAGACTTTCAATCATCAATCTCCATCTCCTGCGTACTCCCATTCAAATAAAAGGAGGCTACTACAGAATCAATGGGGATGAGTATTTGCATGCTGTAATTTTTCAATTGGTCTCTGAGGTTTTTAAGCTAAGTAGGATGCAGGGATTATGAGCAAGTAGCCCAATAAAATGTAATTTATTGTCACATGTCCAAACCTGTTAGAATGCGGCTTCCAGAAACAAACAGCAATTGTTTAAATAATTTACCAACAGAAATGTACAGTCCTCGGGTTTTGTTTTTGTTTTTTTGAGCCACACATTCATAATTTATGCTCAGATGAAGGACATTAGGCAGCTCTAATATTTGCATGTAAACATTGTAAAAAATTATTTTAACTAATGCTATGGTTTATTCCACCCCACCCCCCGTCTCCCCCACACTGCAGCCAGGGTTGTATAGAAAGAGCAATAGGTGCATTACAATTCTGTAGAGATGCCCTGGGGAGTCTTCATCTGAAGCTAGTTATTCACTTGTGCCTTTGTAAAACACAGTACTAAAATAAAACATTTTTAGGGCCTCTCTGTTCCAAATTGCAACACTTATTCCATGTTTCTTTCCCCACCCTGTGCTACAAGTTATAGATTCAGGGTAAAGATCTGGATTTCCAGTGCAACAGATTTTGCTTTCTGCAGTGGTTGAGAAAGCAGTGCCTGTCTGCCATCACACTATGCAAGAATTTTGAATGCCTGACATACCTTAGTGTCCTTTGTTTCCCTCCCAAATCTTACTTTACTTTCTTAGTGCCATAAATGCTCATTCTTCCTGGACTTTGCTTTACACAAATGCTATCATTATTTTCTTGCAACATATGCTACACACTATTATTGCCCTTATATGCATTGCCTATATTTTTGGGTGGGCTATTGGTTCCTCCCACCTGTAATAGGATGGGATCACTGTATTCCAATTTGATGTGTGTTAGATTTTTTGAGAACAATGAAATTTGTTTACAACAGAAAGAGAATTATGTAGTACCATCAGGGATTGAAGCTGGGACCATCTATCTACAAAGAAGATGTCCTTACTCAAATAGAAAAGATGCACTTGTTGCTTGCTTGTGGGAAACCTATAGAAGTTTCCCCAGTTGTCACAAATGTTCTGACAGGCCCCCAAAGTTTGGAAACCCCTGTGATTTCCAAGGCCCAAAACAAATAAATGGCTTGGTCCCACTGAATCGAAGAAGGCACCTCCATTTTTATGACCCAACCTGATTATTTTTTTTACGACGGAAGGTGCAGCATTCTCTTAAGGGAGATATCCATGCACCAAGCCAGGAGAAACTACCTTCCCTTGGGAGACAGATGCATGAGCCAGAACTCATGCATCTTCTGGAAGCAGAACAAAACATTTTTCTCTGCACAGGCTTTTGTTGGCTACTAGCTATTAGGTAGAATATTATTATGTGACCCATCCTCCTAAGATGAGAACAGCTTTGAGTCCAAGGACATAACTGGTTGATAAATAAATAAGGAGCCTCTTTCATTAAGCACAAGCAAAATACTCATTAAAATGCAAGGGATACCTCTAGAGGGACATACCACTTTCCATCGTAATGATGAACATGACCCACATGTGGAGCATGAAAAAGTTTGTGTGCTTGGCACTCTAGTAAAACTGACTTTAGCCTTATAAAAGCACACAAATAGAATTTCTGACTTTCACAAGAGGTAGTAATTCACACTTCTGTATCCATCTGCCTGAATGAGAGGGAAGAAGGAGAGAGTGCCTGATGGTTGATTTTAAGTATGCGAAGCTGAGCCAGCAAAGCGTCAGAGAAGTGAGGTCATTTGATATTATTCCTTTACGCCTATTCAGCATATCTCATGGGAAACACATGTCCCCAATATCAAATTATCACCAAAAATAATTTGGAAGTCTTTTTTTTTTTTTTTAAGAGTTAGGCTCCATTGCTCCCTTCCCCACCACTAATCCCTTTCCCATTATCCTTGACCATTGGCCATATTGGCTGGTTGCTGATGGAGTTCAAGTCCAGCAACATCTGGAAGATCAAAGGTCTCCCATCTCTGTCATATAAGATCTGCATTCTCATCATTATGTCCAATTTAGAAACAGTTATCTGTATGTTCCACCCACCTATGATCCCAGCATCTGTTTGGTGATATTCCCTGCAGTGGGCTGAAATCTGAGTAATGCTGTTGTGGTTTTAACTTGACTGCCTGGATGTGAAAGCTTTATCATGGTCTGCTCATCTCTAAACTTGAAGGGGAAGAGGACCTATATATGAACATAAGAAGAGCCTATTGGATCAGGCCAGTGGCCCACCCTGTACCCAATGGCTGACTACATGCCTATGGGATACCTATAAGCAGGATGACAAGTGCATCGGCACTCTCCAGCAAATGAAGCATAATGTCACCAGCTGTGAAGTAAGAACAGTCACCAGGATTAGTAGCGACTTATAGCCTTATATTCTATAAATTTAAAGCCATCCAAGATGGTGACCACCATTCCCTCTTGTGGGAGTGAACTGTGCAGTTTAACTACTGTATCTGCTTTGTGAAGCAGTGCTTTTTGTTCATTTGTCCTGAGTCTTCCAACACTCAGCTTAACTGGGTCTTCCAACACTGAAGCAAACGCAACACTGTTCACCATATACACCCTGAATGGGCTGTGAGTGCAGCAGCCTTGTAGTCCACCTTAAAGTACTTCCGATAGAATATATAGACAACATTTTTTATATTCATAGTGGGATGGCTGCCACAGGGGCTCCCATTAGGAACACAGGAAGCTGTCATACAACAAGCCATGCGTTCTTTGCTCCTAGATATAAGGCGTTGAACACCTGAGGGCTGGGGGCCAAATGCAATCCTCCAAGCCCCCACTCTAAAAGGCCCTTGCGACTTTCCCCTTGCCACATCCTCCTTGGGTGTTTTTCCCCTGTCTGGAATGTGTCATTGGAACTCTGATAAGGACTTGCTTGCAAAGGTGGAGGATAGAGATCGAGTGTGTGAAGAAAGTAGATTACTGTGCAAAGATAAAATCAACATGATTTGCTCCACCCTATTTGGCTTTTGGGCTTGCCCTCCATTAACATGTGAACCCCCCAGAAGGGAATGCAGCCTGAATGCAGGGCTGAAAAGGGTTCTCCACACCTGCATTAAAGGATGCTCTTGGCTTACTCTGCATTCAAAACAGGGTTCATACTGAACAGGGTTGGAGGAGAAGTTTTCTTGTTTTTAAGAAAACCAATCTACCTGCACATCTCAGACTATTGCAAGGTTCTCCACAGGCTTGTGTCATCTTTACAGACTGACAACAGCTCTACAGGACAGCTCAGATATTCAGGTGGGCTTTTTGGCAGAGGGCTTCCCCAACGCTGCACGGAGGTGAAACCAGTCCAGAATTCTGCTTATGCAGTTTGGTTTCCTGGCATGTTTACAGCCACACATGGATCTATGGAAGATCTGTTTATTGTGAGGTTGTTAAAAACGACAATGAAAAGCTAAACCTTGTGTCAGTAGCCACAGCACATTCCTGGGCTAGGGCAGCACCAATTGCCAAGGCAGAAGCAAGCATGCTAGGAAATGTATGTATAGAGCGGCCTAAGCCTTTAATCGCCTGACAAAGAAAAGACCAAAATAATAGAAACAGACCCAGCGTGGCCTTAATTTATTTCCAATCCAAAAATAATTCCAAGAAAACTACTTATATGCCAAATAGCATTGAAAAATCAACTTCTGAAAGATTACTGGTTTGCTCAAAATACCCCCCTCCTTCTTTTGTCCGTACAAAATACAATGGGGTCCTGTTTGCTTTTTCGTCTTGGGTAACAAAGCTGACTTGATATATCTTGCAATTCTGCACTGAAGAAGTCTTGGCCCTTAAATGGTCCACTTTTCCCCCTTTTTGTCACTTAGGTTCAACGTAAGAGTAGCTCCTGCTTTATCACCAGCCAAGATGAGAAAACCCTTTTATCTGCAATGTTCGTGCAAAATGAAAGATAAAGGGCATCTTGCATACAGACAGATGCATGACTGATTCTGGGAAAAGCAGAAATAAACAGAATGAGGTACTGGTGCAGGGGAAGGGGATCCTTATTTTGAAAGATGAACTGGAGAGATTACAGGTTAAAAAGAAAGAAAGAAAAAGAACAGGTTGGGTTGAACCTCCACCTGGACACTAGGGTTTGGCCATGTGCTTGAAATAGTTTCCTACAAAGATCAAGGGACAGAAGATTGACTGATGGAAGTGCTGTTCTCTCTTTAACAGAGTCATGTTCACCCCAGTCTCCAAGCAGTGAGAGACTCCAGAGATGCCTGAGCCTAACTAGAGTTTGGTTTCCTTGTAATGAAGGTAAATGGAGACTTTAGGATATATGGTTTCATTTACCTTTACAATTTGAGCATGAGAAGCAAGGGCTCACAACACTCCACAGATCTTGCTGTTAGACTGCGACTCCCCTCATCCCTATCCATTGATCGCACTGCCTGGGGCTGCTGGGAGTTAGAGTCCAACATCTGAAGGACACCACAGTGACGACCCCTGACCTCTCATATCACTTTCTGTCAACGCACCTCAAAAAGCGATATTGCAGATCTGGAAAAGTCATCCAAAATGATCAAGGGGGTGTAGCAACTCCCCTATGAGGAAAGGTTAAAATGGTTAGGGATTTATAGTTTGGGGGGGGGGGAATGTCAAGCAGGGGAAAACATGACAGAGGTGTATAAAACCATGCCTGCTGTTTAGAAAGGGGACAAAGTAAAGTTTTTCTCCTTTCATAACCCTAGATCTTGGGTTCATCTGATGAAGCTTAATGGCAATTCAGGAAGGACTCCTTCACATATTGCACAGTTAAAACGATCCGTTTGCATCCAAAAGATTTGGTGATGGCCACTATCTTGGACAGCTTTAAATTAATATTGGATAAGGCTATCAGTGACAACCAGCCATGATGTCTGCATTATTTCTGGTATCAGAGACGGCATGCCTCTGAATAGGAGCTGCTGGGGATTGTGACTGGGAGAAGGCTGTTGGGTGGTCATGCCCTGCTTGTGGGATTGCAGATCCTCCAAGGGTCCCTATTTTCCAGGGACACCCCTGATTTAGAGAAGCCATCCCTGTTTCCAATTTTATCCCGTAAAATCCCACTTTTCCTTAGGATGTCCCTATTTTCATTGGAGAAATGCTGAAGGGAATGGAGTTATCTGACCCCCTGAGCTGTCTGAAGGCAATCCTGTATAGGGAAGGTTTTTTAAATGTTTTATTATGTTTTTATGTGTGTTGGAAACTGCCCTAGTAAGAAGTGTGGGATATAAATAGTAAAATTATCATTATAGAATGGCATGTCCCTATTTTAAATGGAGAAATGTTGGAGGATATGGGGTTGCCATAGGCATCTAGTTGGCCACTAAGGGTACAGAGGGGCCAATGAACTGTTCCAGCAGGACTCTTCTTACGTTCCTACTAGAGTCTGGATAGTGGGGACAAGGGATGGGGAAGAAAATTAAAATACTTCTCAATTAAAGGTGGATCAACACCAGTCATCCTTCAAAAAATGCACCTTTCTTAATTTTGCAATGCAGTTCTGCATCCAAGTAATGTGTACAAAAATGGATATACAGTAGGGCAAAATGTGCGTGTGTATTATGTGTATTAGTGAAAATAGCAATGTATAAGGGGAATTGCATACAAAAATGAGTTTGTTTTGTGAAATGCACACTGAAATTGCTGGTGAATTTTCATGAGAACTTTATTTTTTATTTAATCACAAATGGATGTGCAAATGCTGGAGAGGTGAACGTGAGACTGGAAAAATGACAAATGGAAAGAAACCAAAGCTGATACCCATCGCTTGTGATGACTACAGGCCTTGGAGACCATGTCCATAAAAAGGCCTGCTTTCCCCTCATTTCATGTGCACCTTAAGTCAATCAGATATAAACAAGTGAAGCTGCCTTATAGGAGTCAGAGCACTGGCCCATCTAGCCCACTGTTGTTTCCTTGGATCAGCAGGAGCTCGTCAAGGTTTCACCAGTAGGCCCTTCCCAGCATTGCTAGCAAAAATGGAGAGTGAACCTGTGGCCTTCTCCACTCCACAAAATCTCCTGTTGCACTAGGGCTATCTGCTTCTTTGTGCTAGATCTTTTATTTGCTGTTGGATCAAACACTCCATAGCTACCAAGAGCACTCCCTCCCCCAGTTCAGTAGTTTGAGGAAACAAGCCATCTGCTTTCCACGTTCAAGCCTCCACTTTTGCTTCATGTACCGTGGTACCTCGGGTTAAGAACTTAATTAGTTCTGGAGGTCTGTTCTTAACCTGAAACTGTTCTTAACCTGAAGCACCACTTTAGCTAATGGGGCCTCCCGCTGCTGCTGTCCGCTGCATGATTTCTGTTCTCATCCTGAAGCAAAGTTCTTAACCTGAGGTACAATTTCTGGGTTAGTGGAGTCTGTAACCTGAAGCGTATGTAACCTGAAGCATATGTAACCCGAGGTACCACTGTATTTCTTAAAGTTACAGATTCATTTCCAGACATTTCTTAAATGATTACAGAGCTGTCATGAGCATGGCTTATTTTTCTGCACCATAAATGATGAACAAATGTGCAATTCATGCATTGGTTGTGTCCCCCCCCCCCCGCCCTGCTCACTGCTGAAACTGTTATTACATTGTTTTCAACACATCATTTACCCTTAATATTTTAATAAACCAGTTTAAAGGTGAAGCAGAGTAGTTACAATAAATAACTACTGTATTACTGGCAATTATTAATTTTGAGAACGAACGGTGCTGGATCTTCACATTGCAAATATATTCACAGCGCAATGGTAGGCATTGCCTACTGAGAAGGAAGCACTGTTTAGTTCAGTAGGACTTACTCTCAGGTAAGTATGTAAAGGACTAGTGCTGCAATGATCAAGAATGTCACTTGGCACTGGGGCTACCAACCAAGTAAAGAATGTTCAGTTTTTTATTGGATAAATGGCAGATAATTAATTCATTAATGTATTTAAAGTAAATATACTTATTATACAAAGCAAACATTGGGTTGGATCCAGAGTCAAGATAAGCAGAGACAGGCAGCACTGAATAATATCCCAGCACTCAGACCTGTTTGGTGACATTGGGAAGTAGATGGGCTGTTTGATATCTGGACCCTTACCTGATGCAACACCAAACCCTGTGATGCTCCAATAAACAAACTGTGGCCATTTAAAACCCATCTTAGCCTATGTGCAATTATTTGCTTCCACCTGCTGCATCCCTATTGCGTGTGGGCATACTACCTACTGATTAAACTGATCTAGCTTTGACACCCTGGTTGATAAAAATGTGACTAGTCTTTTCCGAAAGGACAAAGACTGTCTGACGTCACTCCATGCAGGCTGAGCAAAATTTATCTTCCAAGCTGAGATTTATGTAGAAGGTGCCAAGTATCCAAAGATTTCATCCGTATCTTTTGGACTTGCCACCCATATCTATCTCTCTATCTGGAATGAAGTTTGCATCATACAATGTATCACAGACTACTAACTTCTTGCAAACTATTTAAAAACAGAAACTGAATAGGATGATTTAATGATGGTGATAAGCTTGCTCATAACAGCTAGGTTGCGAGTAGGGTAACACAGGAAATCTCCAGAACCCCCTATTATTACAGAATAGCTAAGGAAAACCTGGGAAGCCATCATATTACCCCAAACTCACTTATAATTCAAGTTCCAAGCAAAACACACAAAACTACAAGATAATAATTTCATTGAGTAATAGTCTTTAAATATAAACTATTGGAATGATAAAATTCATAATATGCAACTGCATGTCTTTTTTAAAAAAATTCAAAACAAAAACTTGTCTCTTAAGAGCCACTGAGCTAAAAATCTACAAGAGAGTTGAACTGATAAAGATAATTGCTGCATCTGTCTTATTCGTTGCTTTGTCTTTATTTTAATATGCTGCTTGTTTGCACTGCTTATTCATCTTCATTAATGCTTCTATTTTTAACAAAAAACCCACCTCCCCTTCTTCCTGTACATTCTGAGTTATTGAAAATATTTTAAAGAATGTTTTTAAAAGAGAAGGCCAGAAAGACAGAAACCTTCAGCTTTCTTAGCTGCTGGACTGAACTTCACTACCCAAGTCAGAGATGGGCTACATTTTGCAAACCATGGGCTGCATTGGGCCACATGCCATATGTAGGTGCAGCCAGAGGCAGAAGTGGGCAGAGCAATGCATGCAAATTTTAATTTTGCACAGGAAGCAAGTTTACACACACACACACACACACACACACACACACACACACACACTGCATCCAGGCAAGCAAGACTCATTATCAAACTACACCTTCCAGCCAGGTCAAAACATTTATGGAGGATCCAAAGCAGGACCAGTCAGGGGTGTGGTCTGGGGAGATTTCTGAGGACCAGAAAAGGAAGATTAAAGGGCCGCACTTGAAATTCCCCACCCCTGATCAAAGTAAATGCAACAGTAGGATTCAAGAGGGCATTTCCCTCTTTTTATGTGCTTTTTTATTACACATGTACCCCACCTTTCCTCCAATGGAGTTCAAGGCAGCATTCATGGTTTCACAATGATAATATGTCAGGGTAAGATAAAATGGCTATCCAGATATCCCCAATGAGCTTTGCCATTGACTGGGGACTGGAACCAGAGTGTCCCAAATCCTAGTTCAACAATTTAACCCAGTGGTAACGAACTACAGCCCTTCAGAAGTTGGGACTGCCATCACCTCTGACTTCAGTGGCCGTATTGGCTGAGATTGATGTGAGTCCTGCAATGTCCGCAGGACACCACCATACTGGTAGCTCTAACCACCATATTTTAACCTCCGTGTCCTACTGGCTCAGGTGAGTGAGTGGTAAAGGGAATCAGTGGAACAAGTGTCATTTGTAAGCATTTTGTAACAAGCATTTTGGTACAGAAAGGCAAGATGAAAAGATCATCTAAGTAAATGGGCAAACAGTGTCCCAAGCTATAAAAACAATGCAACTGTCCAACACAAAAAACTTCCTTCCATTAATTCCCCGTTTTGGGGAAAATAAATTAATTCCCATATGGGAAATTTAGCATGTTCTCTCTGCAATACAATAATGGCTTCTGTTCATTATTACACTACATGCTAGTTTAAAAAGAGGTGGCTTTCCACGTGTACAAGAGACTACCTGACCAACAGAAATAGCTTTTAATCCATTTTGGATTAAACATTGCCTCAAAGGTTTTTATGCAGGAGGCAGAGTCAACCGCTCATCCCAACTTCAAATTTCTTGCTAATTATGACATTCAAAACACAAGAGGGTGTTTCTGCTGAAGATAAATGGATTTCAGAACCCCTCTCAGCATTCACGATAAATCAGAAAATGACTATTAATAAACAGCTGTGTTGGAGTGGAGAGGAAATGACAGATTTTACAAAGATCTGCTCCCATCGCTTGCCTGATGTTATCAGTGTCATGTATAAGGCTGACATCTTAAATCTTTGCCATCAGAATCCTGGAAGTCAAAAGGCTCGGCTCTTTAAAACCAAATTCACAATGCCTGCTGCTCTGAATGACAGTAAAAGAAATAGTGTAAATCTATCTGATTGATGACCTTGCCTTCTAGCCAATTTCCCTTCACCCTGCCATTGCTGTCAACCATTGCCATACCAAGTCCCCAGTTGGGGAGGGGGGGGGAGCAGGCTGCCCATTGCATAGTTAGGTGTTATGGCTGCTTATGTCCCACAGAATGAGAGTCATAAAAAAAAAAAGCTTCTTTGTGTGCATTCAGGAACTCACTCATGCTTAATTTTATTTCTGTTTTGATCTGGCTTCTTGTTATAAAATGAAGTAAATCTGATCTCTTTTTAATTGTTGCTGAGAACAGGAAGTTTCACAAGACTTCTGTCCCAACCTCCTAAAATGCATTTATATCCCACCTTTATTCCAAGGATATCAAGGCACTGTAATTCCCCCCCCACACACAGGTAAAGGTAAAAAGGTAAAGGACCCCTGGACGGTTAAGTCCGGTCAAAGGCGACTATTGGGTGCAGCGCTCATCTCGCTTCAGGCCGAGGGAACCAGTGTTTGTTCACAGACAGCTTTCCGGGTCTTGTGGCCAGCAGGACTAAACTGCTTCTGGTGCAACAGAACACCGTGATGGAAACCAGAGCACACAGAAACGCCGTTTACCTTCCTGCCACAGTGGTACCTATTTATCTACTTGCACTGGTGTGCTTTTGAACTGCTAGATGGGCAGGAGCTGGGGCAGAGCAACGGGAGCTCACCCCATTGGGGGATTCAAACTGCTGACCTTCCGATCAGCAAGCCCAAAAGGCTCAGTGGTTTAGACCACAGCACCACCCATGTTCTCTTTTCTCACAACCACCTTGTGAAGTAGCTTAGCCTAAGAGGCAGTAACAGGCCCAAAGTCACCCAATGAGCTTCATAGCTAAGCGGGAACTTGAACCCTGGTTTCTCAGGTCAATGTTTAACACTCTAAGCGCTACACCATGATAGTAAACTCTCTGAAGTGTCAGCTGCCCCAACTCCACACAGGTGTCAGCCAATTCTGTCAAGTGGTGGGTGGTTATCAGGAAACTCACAGCATGGTGATGGCTCTTTATGGGGAAAGTAGGTATGGGGCTGCATGCCTGCAATTTTTTTAAAAAAAATATTTAGCGGGTCAACAAGCTCCGTGCTTACCAAAAAATGGTCTACACACAGCAGCAATCAGTTTTCACCTTCTTTTCACAGTAAGCTACTCAAAAGTTAGGTCTCCATACACACTCACCTCTCCCTAGCCTGGCAAGCAAGATGGGCATCTCACAGTCAAAGGACATATTCCGCCCAGGGAAAAGCACAAAAGCAGAGCAGAATTGGTGGGTCAGGCTTAAAGAGTGGGGTCAGCCTAGGGAAGAGTCCCAAGGGCCAAACAGATATCTCGACTGGCCCCTGGGCCTTAGGTTCCCCAAACCTACTCTACACTTATAGCAGAATCACACTAAGTTGGGATACAACCCTTTGACCCCCCCCCTCCGGATGCTGTTGGACAACTCCCAACTTGAAGTTCAATAACACCTGGAGGGCCACAGACTCCAGGGACTAACCTGGGAGGGACTAACCTTGGCCTATTTATTTATCTAGGAAAGTGACCCACAAACAAAAAGACCTAGCCATGTTGCTTTGTTTCATTTTTTTGCTTCCTGGTTGGTTGGTTGGTAGGCAACCCTTACTTTGCAGAGATATTTTTATTTCCATTTTTATAGCTGTTTTCTTGGTTTATTGTAGCCTGCTGTCAAGAAGTATTTGCAAAAGAGCACAGTGCGTGACTCATCTAAATCCTCCGTATGACTCATTTGTATGGGATAGAGCTCCTGAGGAGTCTTAACATAAAAGAAAGAAAAGGAAGGAGGGAGGGAGGAAAGAAAACACTACCTCTATGGGATAACAACTTGTTCCTATGGCAGGCATAATTACCAGGGCCATATAAGATTAAAGTGGAAACTCAATGGGCTTTTTCAGCATGTTGCTGTGCCATGACCATGTTGACAAATTCTGAATACGAAGTTGGCTGCACTCCTCACGACAAAGCTCCCTCCCTCCCTCCCTCTTATGGCCTCCAGCAGCTCTCTATCAGGAGTCGAAACCATGTGAAAATAGTTACCGTACTTGGAGTAAAAGATGTCAACCGAGTTAGCCCTGTCCTTGCTTTGTGCAGTTCTATCCCAAGAATATTCATTTGGATGCAAGGCAACCACTTACCCCAAAGAGCACACAGCCTTGTGTAAAATGTCCATATGCTATTTTATGGGGATCATTGCAGACTGAGAAATGTTTACCATGATGTGCATCTTTGCTATGGTGGGGATGGCTGGGACCAGGTGACCTTTCCGCCTGCTCAGTCTGCTGCCCAGGAACTAACTACCAATGGGCAACTTTGGTGGAGGCTGATCGGTTACGATAAATGTGACACTGCTCCATCAACGCTCCTTCAACATATTTGCACCAGCAAGAGTGACAGAGAGATCATCTTTTTCTAACCATCCCAGGGTCAATGACAGTCACATTTACTAGTGCCAGCATCTACGCCTTAAGTTTGAGGCACAGACTGTTGAATTTGTGTGCTTATCTCCATGAAAACTTGCCTGAGTAAGTTGGATAAAAAGTAGGGTGGTGGTGGTTTGGAAACCACTAGGTGGAAGCTCACCCCCCATGACATCATCAGGAGATTGAGAAGGGACAACTGAAACTGAGTTTCCAAATGTTTGCCAACACCTTAATAATAATAATAATAATAATAATAATTTATTTTACTTGAATCCAGCCCGAAGCTGACTGGAGGTGAAGCAGTGTTGACACACCATTTGCAAATAAAGTTTTGTTTGTTGATTTTATTTATTTCTCACCCACCCCACTTATTCATTCTGGCTTATTAATTTGTTGGTCTGGTGGTTTTTATAATTCTAAATTCATTGCAGGTCTCCCTCCAGTATCCCTCCCCCTTTTTTTACTATGCGATATGCAAGGAAATACAGTAAATACACCAACAACCTGAAAGCTGCTTAGCGAAATGATTTTTAATATACTAGGCAGTGTGAGAATGTGAAAAAAGAATCCATAATGACAACAAAGATTAGCCATTTGCTCTCTAACCTTATTTACAGAAGCAATCAGAGGTATTCAGGTCGAGTTAATGACCCTGTCTCCAATTAATTCAATTGTCTACACACAACATTGATGCAGCAGCTGTATCAGGGACAATTGCAAAGGGAATACACACAACTCCATTAAAAGTGACAGTAATAATGCATTTATTACCAAGGAAAAAAGCACACTATTGTATCATAAATTCAGGATGTTAAATTATACCCCATGCTTTAACAGAAATTCAATTAGTGAAATAATAATAACTATAGCAAAGACTAGGGAGCGCGAGAGCAAAAGGAGGGAGGCTGGCTGTGCCTAAATTCCTCAGATTAAAAATTTGGCTGCTTAGTTACCAGCAGTTGGCTGGTTCTGCAGTTTCTCTGGTGCGAAGTCGTTCTTTTGAATCAGTGCCAGACACCCCCCTCGTTTTATGAACAAGTTGCAAAATGAAATCTGAAGCTTTTGAATCCAATTATGAAAGGCGCACTGGAATCTATCATTGGTTTAAAAAGTGCCTTTTTTTCCTGCTGCTGTGTTCAGATTTGTATAGTAATTGAGGTAAGCACAGGTGCTGTTCATTATGGGCCATTGTGCGCCATCTGAATTCTGGGAATGGCAGAATTAAGGCTGTTTAAAACTCTGTGTGAATAACAAACAAGCATGATTTGGAGGTTGTTTGTACAAGCCTGGACACAGCTCATCTGGGGCTCCTAAGACACCTGCTCACCCTTTTCGCAACCAAAACACTCTCATTGACATTCTGGCTATTTTTCCACAGGATAATTTTGCAGGAACCCTACATTTCCTCCCTCCCCTCAGGCTGTTATCGATGGCAGAACTACTGACAAAAGAAAAACAAGGATATGACAATTATCCAATGTAACGGGGAATGCTGAAAGCTTTAAAGCCATTTTTGCTTGAGAGGATTGAGCCGCAGGCTGCCTTACGAGTGAAGTAAGAAATTGCTTCTCACTCAGGTTGTTATTTCCATCTGGGAATCTGTTCTGGATGAGGACTATTGTGCAAAGGAGCTAACAACTGCTCCCCCCACCACCTTCCCTGACCTTCACGTCTACACTGCATGTACACAGAACTAAACCCCACTTACAGTACTGTATATCGCCAGGGATATTTGAATCTGTATCGCCAGGGATATTAGGCAAAGGGATGAAGTTCAGTGGCAGAGCATCTGCCTTGCACACAGAAAGTGCCAGGTTCAGTCTTCAATGGCGCCTCCAAGTAGGGCTGTGAGACTCCAGCCTGAAACCCTTGAGAGTCACTGCCATTCTGCATTATCTGTACAGAACTAGGTGGACCAATGGTCTTACTCTGTATAAGGCAGATTCCTTCCTTCATTCCTATGTTGTGTAAGCATCTGGAGTAAATGCTACCTGTGGACCAGTTCCAGTAATCTTGCCCTTTCTTATGGGACATCCTAAAGCCCCCTAACAGCCTGATTTAATTTGTTCTCAACCTGAATCTAGCCCTTCTCAGCACTGCCTTAGCATAACTCGGTGGGGAGAGACAGTTCTAAGATATAGACCAATACCATGCTGTGGCCCCAGAATGCCAGTAGGGGGCACTACTGATGTCTGCCCAGGGATCCTCCTTATGTGCTGGGTCTGGGAGTCACCATTTAAAGTTCCCAACATGCCCAAAGAATGAAGTTGCATCAAGGTAATTGTGGGAAACGGAAGTTCTTACACTGCTGCTAATGCTTGTTGCTGCCCCGTAAGTCCATGTGGATGGGGAGGAAATTCCACTAATGTAGGAAAGCAACCCCTCCCCAAAAGGCACTTTGCAGAAGACCCCCCTTAAACCTGGAGCTGGCCAACTAAGAGACATGGTCTAGCTCAAGAAGGTATTGGAAGGCCAATTAGGCACCTGTGGGTGACTTCCCAACAAGGGCCACCACATATCTATCTGTTGTGCCTTATTGAATAGACATTGTGCATAAGTGTTGCCTGCAGTGCACATCCACCAGACAACACGGAGCAGCTGCTTGTATTCTTATTTGAGATGCATGTACATGGTCTTCAAACAGTGCTGCAGGGTGCAGTTCACACAGTGACCAGGGAATTTGAATTTTTACTCTCTTTCTACACTGCTGTATTCAAGGTTGTTTACAACTCATAAATGTCAACATGTGGAACAAGGATCTCATTACTATCCAGTAAGATTTCAAATCTAATTGACAATACATTTGACGAATCCATTCCACATATGGCAGTGGAGGGTTATTGTGTTGATAGACAAATTCATGGAGAATAAGGCTAATTCTCTTTTAAAGCCATCCAAGTTGCTAGCCATCACTACCTCTTATGGGAGTGAATTCCATACTTTAGCTATGCACTGTGTGCTTTCTCTTGTCTGTCTGACTATATTTTGGAAATGTAGCTTCATTGGATTCCCCCCCCCCCCAGTTCCAATATCTCAGAAAGGGAACAAACCTCTCTCTATCCACTATCTCCCCATTGGGCATACTTTTATACTTCTCTGTCCTGCCTCCTCTTACCTTCCTTTTCTCTAAACTAAGAATGCATCTTAAGGAACAACAGATCATCATAACTTCTCTTTACATGTTGACTTTGCGAATGTAAGCTCAGTGGCCACACCCAGGCTTCTAAGGTTGAAAACTACATTTGTTTTCAGCAGGATTATATCTATGCATGTGGTCACTGAAACACTTCTCCCACTCTGTCTTCTTGCAATTTTGAGGATGAAGAGGCAGGTGAGCTCAAATATGTGAAAAAAGGGGACTTCCAGGGTGGCGCCATCGGCAATGGCGGACTCCCTTTGAACTGGAGGAACTAGCTCCGTGGGAAACGGGTCTTCTCCGCTACGGCGAAGCGGGGACCCTTTTAAAAATCACAGGCGGATGAAGCCTGTGACCATGGGACTCGGCGGGCACCTTTAGCGCCCCCCCAACTTGCTAAGGAACCCACTAACGGGCACCGAAGTGAAGAGGGGGAAGTGGCGCGGTGCTGTGAGTCAACTGCTATTTCCGTGGAGTGAAGCTGCATAGCCGTTGCCGGAGAGCGCTGCCTTTTTCCTGGGACAATTTGGACTCTAAAATAAGCACCCGTGAGTACTTAGACTTTGAACAACTGGACATTAAATGGGGACTTGCGAGCAGAAAGGAATTGGATCTTAAAAATCTATCTCAATTTGGTACGGAACGGGAAGGTCTAAACAGGAAGTCAGCCTTCCGTTCTTCTGTAGACAGAATAAAGCAAAGACAATGTAAACTAGAGCTCAGAAAATCGCCTTTAAAGGATTGGATTTTATCATTTAAAATTGTGGACCCCCCCTTCGACAGCAGGAGAAGGGGGATCTTTTTTGGACTGTTTAGAGTTTAAAGTAAAGCAACTTTCCTCCGTCCTGATCCTGGAGCGGGGTGTCAGGACTGACGTTTGAAGTTCATTGACCAGAGACAAACGTTTTTGACAGATAGCTAAAAGAAGAGAAATAAGTGATTCCACTGTTTCTCTTTGCATCTCAAAGGAACAAATATTGACAAATTATCTCAAAAAGGGAAACTTTGTTGCAAGAACAAATAGAAGTTTTCCCCCTAGAGGGAGACTGTGAAACTAACCAACTCCAGGGAGCCGGCAGTTGTTACAGATTACAATCGTGGGAATAGGCATTTGACCTTGCAGGACAATGTATCCAGAAGCTTTGTTGTGTGCTTTCTACAAAACAAATGCCCTACTGGAACAGTTACATGAGAAGGTGAATTTGATGGCGACTTCGACTAGAAATTTTGAACAGGCAGTGGGAAATTTTGAACAGACAGTGGGAAAATATGTGGAGCCCACTCAGGAATTAAATCAGGAGTGTGTTCTGACAGAACAGGCCCAACAGGAATATGAGTTTTCGGATTTGACAAATGAACTTGGAAAAAGCCAGATTTGGAAAGAAAAAGTTTGGCTTGGCTTGGAAATGGGGGGCTGGATTGACCCCCCTATGCTGGGATGTTTGGACTTTTCAAATCTGGCAATGGGCCGTGAGATGTTTGGGATTGTGGGGGCTCTTAATTTTGGAGGGTCTTTGAAACATGCTTTTAAATACCATATGGAATTCAGTGCTGAATATGGAAAAGGGGCTGATCTGTCGAGAAGGGTTAAAAATATTGCCAAGCTGGAGTTACCACGAGCAGGAGACAAGGGAAAATACAGTTACAAATATGAAGAAGAGCTGCGGAAGGGACATGGAAGAGACTTGAGGGCCTCGGATATAAGGTTGCCAGGTTAATGGGCCAGATCGATGGGATAATAAGGACTGACAAAACCCGGAACCAGGAGGAAGGGACGTTGGATGAAGATTGGATCTGTTTGTATTTCTTTTTTCTACCATTAGAACTGTTTTATAAAATTGATGAATGTCAGAAAAATGTTGGAATGAAATTACTCAGCTTTAGTAAAGATGTTTAAAGAATTATGAAAGAATATTATGGTTATGAGAAGTTGGTAAGGATAAGATTTAAGTTCTAAGCTTTAAGGTTTATTTTCTTATCGAAAGATAAGATTAAAACAGTTTAGGGTAATGTAATGACAGAATATTATGAAATATGGAAAGGATTTGCTGGGATAATTAATAACTAGGATACAAAGAAAGGGAGGAGGAGGAGGTCAAAGAAAGAAGGTAATGACAGTTGAGGATTCGAGAATAATGAATTTGTTTTTAAATGTTCTTAATTGTTTGTGGTGTATTTTTGTTTTTTTTTCTGTATCTTTTTCTTATTTTTGAATTTGTATTCGTATGGTTGGAAGGGGTTTGTTTTTTTCTTCTCTACTTTGTTAACTATTTTTATTTTGTATTTTCTTCTGCTTTTATTTTATTTTGTAACACTTTGAAAATTTCAATAAATATCTTATAAAAAAAACAACAAATATGTGAAAAAAGGATTCCTGTTTGAAGTCCTAACATGACAGGGGACACTTTTCTCCAAACAAAGGATGGCCATATTTTTCGAGGGATGGGTGGCAACCCTACTACCACTACTAATTTCCCCTCTTTCCCCAACCATTTATATACCACTTAGCTACAACGGTCTCCAAGCTGTGTATAAGAATCACAATACAATGGAAATAAAAACTGGTTCAATTTATAACATCAGATTTCATTTAAAATGCCTGTAGCATTTTTTAAAGCATTCAGTAGGCACTTGAAGTTTAACAGGGAGGTGTCCTGTTTGTCTTTAGCTGGAAGCAAGTTCTATAAAATCAAGCCCACAGTACTGAATGCATTGTGGATATTTAGCTGTGTACCTTAGCTATGGGAAACCACCAACAATTGGCTCCTGCCCAAGACATCAGTGATCAGTCAGGGATATAAGTTGTTAAGGGCCTTGCAAATTAACACAAGATCCTTGAAACTCTCCCAGTAGCGTATGAGCAGCCAGTGCAAGCTTTTGAGCACTAGAGTTATGTGCTCGCAATCATCTATCCCCATCAGCAGTCTAGGTCCAGCATTTTGCACCATCTGGAACCTCAGGGCTAAGCCCAACCAAGGAGAGCTCCCAATAATGATAGCAATAATAAAGCAAGAGCAGACATTGTGGAATAGACCTTCTTGAGACCCACAAGGAGCCTCTATCAGACAAAGTAGAAAGTACATGGCCTTATCCACCAATGGTCTAACTCAGTTTAAAGCAGCTTCCTAACAACTGAATATTTTTGCATACATTAAAGCCAGTTTTCTGAACACTACCCCACTGACAGATTTCACAAAGATCAACAGATTTCTTCTCTTCACAAAGTGGTCCACATGTATAAAAATGACCACCAAAACATGAGCGCATGTTAAAAACTTTTTTTTAAAAAGCCACCTAGGAATCAATAATCTTATAAAAACATTTTAGAAAGCCAGCCAGCAAAAACAAGACACACCAGACACACCTAAACATGCTATAGATTAAACAGCAATTCTATTTTTGTAGCCCATAGTCATAGCCAAAGAACACAACTCACAATTTTTTGTGTGGCAGACCCAGTGGAAGCCTGTTGGATCAGACTAAGGATTCACTCTCCTCAACAACCAGCTTCTGATGATGGTCAGTCAGGGGCCTCCTAGAGGCCCACTAGCAGAGCTTGAAAGCAGCAACCTTTTACCACTGCTTCACTCTAGCAACTGCTGAGATACAATCCACACCATCCATTTAAAGCATATGACTCCCTCCAAAGAATTCTGGGAATTGCATCTCAATCTGGGATCACACCTGCTATTCATATCAGAGGAACTAAATGAGAGGTGGTGTTTCACCTGCAGTGGCAATATATCTCAGGCTGGACCTGGTTCCAGGAGTCAGAGGGGAAGGCCTGTTGCTTGTGGGCTTCAAGGAGGAATCTGACTGGCCATTGTCAGATGTAGGTTGCTGAGCAAAGGTCCACTTTAACAAAAATGACAACTCCCAGACGGTTTTTGTGTGTGACAGTCACCATGTGCTTTAAATATGTGGTGTGGACTTCCAGCTTTCCTGCTGTGGGAAATGGCTGCCTCCCACACGAACGGACCCCAGCCATGCCAGTAATTGGGGGCTGATATGGGGGTAATTAGCCCTGGTAGACTCCCCAGGGTGGGGGAGGACTATCTCACAGACCCG
The DNA here is from genome assembly GCF_964106645.2 of Podarcis pityusensis. NCBI lineage: Eukaryota > Metazoa > Chordata > Lepidosauria > Squamata > Lacertidae > Podarcis > Podarcis pityusensis. The sequence goes on from NC_138044.1 coordinate 42,844,536, forward strand.
TGGATCATCCGTGATCTGTTGGCTCGCATCAAGGTGAGAGTGGCAGGGACACTGGGTCTAAGAGCAAGGTACAGCTGGCACTCTCCAGAGCCACTCCTACACGCAGGGGACCTGTTTCTTAAAAATTAATAAGATTCGGCGTAAAACAGGCGTATTCTGGACTGAAGGAGAAAAAGGAAACAATCTGCGGAACTGCACAGTCGCTGGTGTTTAAGTTTGGACTTCAAAGAGATTCTCATCATTGGTGTTTTGATTTACGGAGGCAATTGGTATGTACTTTATATCTACATTTGCTTTTAATTATTCAGCTGTGCAGTTTTAATCGGACTTGACAAAAGGTAAAGGAGCAGCTAAGATGGCGTATGCTAGCTCTGACCCAGGACAAAAAAAGAGCAAATTCCTCCCTTTTTTGAGGGAGTGGGAAACATTTGTTGGCTGATTCTACAACAATCTGAGACAATAATTTGGGAAATATCCCACAATATACAGTGCATCTGTTTGCATGCTTTTCTTCATTATGGATGAGAGAGCGCGCAAAGCGGGCATCTAGCAGCCCCCCTCCAGGGCCCGGAGGGCGGGGTCTGAGTGATCCCCGGGAAAGCTGATCAATCGCCAAATGATTTATATCTTCATTGCTACATATATTCAAACTGTACTCAGCAGATCAAAGGATACATGGCTGTTTAACATGATGAGAACAGATGAACCAGGGACTAAGAATTTTGAGAGTTTAAGAAAATATGAGAACAAGAAAAAGGCAGAAAACATAATTGTGTGAGATGATTCCTGCAGAGGTCGAGAATATGGGAAGTCCGTTTGAAATTTAATAATTAATAATTCGGATTGTAACCCCCCCCTTGATTTGGATTATGATTGGATTTGATTTGTTAATAATTGGGTGTTCTTAATGGAAAACTAATAGCAATTCTTTAAAAAAATAAAATAAATATGTGGTGTGGATGCAAATGAAATCTGTACCTGGAGCTTGTAAGCTCCCATGACCATGGCCTGAACTATGCGGTGCCATACAAATAAAATGAGATGCTTACATATGTATGTGTTTCTGAGTTGGCAAGACGTTGTATCCAACTAGGGCCATATTTGCACCATATATTTAAAGCACTATGACACCATTTTAGACAGCAGGGGTTTTCCCCAAAGGATTCTGGGAGCCAGAGTTTGTAAAGGAATTGAGAATTGTTAGGTGTTGTTATGCGTACTCTGAGCAGAACCTAGGTGTCCTTCACACTGCTCCCATCCACGTCCTTCTTGGGAAAAAGGAATATTTCAACTCAGAATTTTCTGCTGGTACTTTAAGGGCAACATGATTTTGTACAAAGCTATGTATCTAACTAGGGACGCGGGTGGTGCTGTGGGTTAAACCACAGAGCCTAGGACTTGCCGATCAGAAGATCGGCGGTTCGAATCCCCGCGACGGGGTGAGCTCCTGTTGCTCGGTCCCTGCTCCTGCCAACCTAGCAGTTCGAAAGCACATCAAAGTGCAAGCAGATAAATAGGAACCACTCCTTCGGGAAGGTAAACGGCGTTTCCGTGCACTGCTCTGGTTCGCCACATGACCCGGAAGCTGTACGCCAGCTCCCTCGGCCAATAAAGTGAGATGAGCGCTGCAACCCCAGAGTCGGCCACGACTGGACCTCATGGTCAGGGGTCCCTTTACCTTTATGTATCTAACTGTGTTGTCCATACAGCTCTGATAGTATCTCTGTCCAGCAGCAACAGATGGCCAGATGCACTTTCCCAATGCCAGAACTGAAGACGCCTATAGAAATTGAAGGTGTTTATGGAAACCAACCCTTTGGGATTCCACTGGAAGGATAGACCACTGGACCCAGCTCAAACAATAAACTACCAAAGCTTAACATTCCTCAAGCTAGTGAAGTAAGTCGTCTTTATTTGTTCAATTGTTTGCTTTTCTATTTTGCCTTCAGGGTTTCAGTCCACTACACTTCCTCAGTTTCCTGTTAAACTGTTGCTCTCTTAGGCCACATTTACACCAAACATTTAAGGCAGCTGAGAGTTGTTAAGGGACCCAAATTTCTCTCCCAGACCTACAGTACACAGAGTGGTTTAATAATCAATCCCTCTTCACAGGAAACTCTGAGAATTGTAGCCCTGGGAGGGGAATGGGTTTTTTTCCTAAAGCACTCTTAATAAACTACAGCTCCCAGAAGCCTTTTAGGGAAGCCATATTTCTTTAAAGTGGTGTCACAGTGCTTTAAATGTATGGTGTGAATGTGGTCTAAGCTTTACTCAGAGTCGACCCACTGAAATTAATCAACCTTGTCCACACTTTCACTCAGTGCTATTTTTCTGGAGAAAGTGGTACTGGAACTCACCATGAATGCCTTCCTTGTTTTCTTAGAATGGCAATGGTGCCCTTCTGAGAGATGCTGGAACTGAGTCCTGGTGAGTTCTGGCTGAAAAAAGAAGAAGCCCTGCTCCCGCTTGTCCTGTGCCTCAAAAGAATGGGTCTGTGTAGTTTTCTGTTTGCCGTCCACTGAATTGGAGCAAACATCAAATCAGCAGAAAAGCCGATTGACTTTTGTTCTAATTACCCACCGCATTTCCCCAGGGAAACTTGGCAAGTGGAAGTCCGGATACAACCCATGGTTAGGACTGTAATTCAGAGGTGATCGACACGTCTTATGGAAGTGAATTTCAGAAGTTAACTTTGCTAGAAGGGCAATACTTGTTCAACATGCTGAACAGGTTGACATGAATACTGAAAGGCATATGTGATTCTTTCTCTCTATTTCTGATATACAGAGCTAAGCATCAGTATTTATGCTGCCAAATGCATTATTCATTTACAAGAGGGAGGTACAGGTAGGCTTTTGTGAGCCCCCAAGGTTTGAAGAGTTAAATATATATATATATATATATATATATATATATATATATATGTTGCCAACCAGTTTCTGTGCCCAATTCAAAGTGCTGGCTTTGACCCACAGAGCCTTGAAATGGGTCAGGACTGCAATACCTCAAGGACCACCTCTCCCCATATGAACTGACCTGGACACTGCAGTCATCATCTGAGACCCTTCTTCACATGCCTCCTCCATGAGAGGTCCATAAGGTGGAAACATGAGAATGGGCCTTTTCTGTGGTAGCTCCCTGCTTGTGGAATGCTTTCCCCTGGGAAGCTCGCCTAGCACCTCTGTTACATATCTTTAGACACCAGGCAAAAACAGTCCTCTTCTCCCAAGCATTTGGCCAATTAAAGGTTCTATGGCCTTTTAAACCTCTCTCTCTCTCTCTCTCTCTCTCTCTCTCTCTCTCTCTCTCTGTGTGTGTGGTGGGGTATTGTTTTTGTTTGTTACTATGCTGTGCATTTTTGTGTTTTTTATATTGCAAACTGTCCTGAAATCCTTGTATGTAGGACGGTATATAAACTTAATATAACAAATTCAATACAAACTAACAGGGGGGAAACCATAGCCTTCGGGGTTAATAGCAATTGATAGCCTTTTCCTCCAACGTAGTACGTTCTAATAAAGAAGCATATTGAACAATGGAACACCTAATTATTAAGAACACTTCTATACAAGTGGAAAATGGAAAGTTACCCAACATGACAACCGCTAATAAAGCCGATGAAAACGGAAATCGGTCAGAGTTAAGTTCCTCTATGTCTCATGCATTAAATAAGACTAACGTTGTTTGACAGGGCTCTGTGGAAGGTGCATTGGACTCTCTCTTCCTCCACATCATTATCACAGCCAGAAAAAGGTAAAACACTGCAGGAATATAAATAAATTGAAAAGGCTCAGAAGACAATATTCTACTGTGGGCCTCATTTGCACTTTAAAAAAGATGCCCTACAGACCTTATGTACTTTTAAGATTCATCTGAAAGATACATGAAGAAGTCTTCCAGTCAAAAAATGTACATATTTAATGGAATTAGATCTCTAGGCTAGAAAAATGTCAGAAGAAAAGGAGAAATATTAAAGTGAATGCAGGGCACACCTTTTTAGTGCTTTCTTGCTTTGATAAATATCTTTTGGGATGTCATTTGCTAGAAAGTCATGATTTAATGAAACACCCCCTCCCCCCCGTGCACAGTATATAACACAATTGGCTTATCTCCAGAGCAAGTTGATGTTTTCATATTTGGTATTGGTCTTATTTTGCCAACATGAGCCCCTGAAATTTCGCCTTGTATGCGGCAACCTCCTTGTCCCAAATAAAAACATAATGATTCATGGAAGAAGGTATGTGAATAGTGGAAATATTTTTTTATGGGGGGGGGGGGAATGGGAGATCTGCTGCTTTGTTTCCCAATGAATTTCCGCCACTCATTTCCAGACTGCTGCTTTACAGTAGTTTGCAGAAGACTTGTGGTCCCATATAGGGGTGGCAGAATCTGCTATTTTTGGTTTCTCACAGGTTCTCATGTATCTAGTCTTATGTTTGGTTCTTCACATTTCCACATCAATTTGCTTAAAAAAGAAATCCTCATGAAAATCCAAAATCATTTTAGTGTGAACTTCTCGTAATACATATATTTGTAGAGATATGCTTACAAAGTGATTTTCTCTTATATAATGCATTTCTGTATGCTATTTTCAGTAATATATGCATTTTATGGATGATTTACCCCAGTATATATGTTTTTGTACATGTTACCTGGCTGCAAAACTGCACTGCAAAATTTGGAGCAGTGTGAACTTCAAAAGGATACCTATGTTTTGGCTCATGTATTGTTTCGGAAAGTATAAAATTAGGTGGTTCTGCCTTTCGATGCAAACTGAATCAAATTTCTCCTTCTTCCCTGCTCCTAAACCCAGAGCTCATTGCTGGGTGTGTAGTTCCAGTCACAAAGCCATGTTTTATATCTGTGAATCAGAAACTGAGGTCCCCACTTGCAATTTGCTTCCCTCAGCTTATTCTGCAGCATCCATGGAACCGGAGGGGAAAATAGTAAAGGAAAAAGGAAGGTGAATCTGCACAGCAATGCTCCCGAGTGGGTCACAGTGCATTAGCTCTCTGCTTCCTGCATCCATAACACATTGTGGCAGTGTTGCTCCCGTGGCGTGACTACATTGACGCTGCAGAAAGATACCGCCACATCAAGTCTGCAGCCTCGCTGCTATGCTGCGACCTTAAAAGGAGCCCACAATATCAGGTCTCCTAATGGCATTAAAGCCAGTGGTATTACTTTTCATCTGCCCAGAGTCAATTGATTGAGTGTAACATTGCCAGAATTTCATTTCCTAGATCTTATATAAAGCAACACGGTTCTTTGAAGAGAAATAGGAGCAGAAGAGAAACCAGAAACTTTTTTTTATTGCCTACATTAAGAAAGAAAGAAAGGAAGGAAAGAAAGAAAAAGGAAGAAAGGAGACTGACTTCATATTAGCCCCAAATCAACCATATATCCCAAAGCCGCTATGCAAAGGAGTCCCAGATGCAAACATTGGCAAGATCTAACCAACCCTAATGGGGGCATGATATACTATGGAGAAGCAGATGTTCAAATTTCAGCGGCGATAAGTAAACAAAGCTTCCATGTATTGGGTCAGTATTGTTCCCTCTATTTCCAGTTCAAGTCTTTACAGGCTTGTGGGGGCAAAGCCAAAATTGCCCCACTCATGCACTACAGGGCTTTAGTGATGTGGCGTAGTGCCCCTTCCCTGCTTAGAACCCAGAACTTGAGCCAGCTCTTACCTGGTTGGAATCCCTATCACTGTGTCTAAGAGAGAGGTGGATGGAAGCAAACAAACATGCAGTTTGCTTAGAAGTAAGTCCCACTAAGGAGGATGGGGATAGTTACTTGGCTCCACCTAACATAGGTACTCTTCCCTCTGCCCAATCAGTCCCAAAGGGCACCAGCCTCTACTGTACCAACAGACTCATGATAACCTGGGGGGAGAGAACCCGGGTTCCTGACTGCTAGGGATCAGGAAATGGAATACTAGGGAAGGGAGAGGGGATTGGACTGCAATGCCTGGACACTTGAGCAGAAGCCGTGCACATCATTTTGTTGCAGGGCCCCACATGTATCTCTGAACAGCAGTTCATAGGGCAATGTCCTGATTAGGAGTGCCCAAGTCACATCTCACATTGTACACTTAGTGCACATTTAACAAACATTTAAAGCGTATGGCTTCCTCCAAATATTCCTGGGGAATGTAGTTAGCCCCACAGCAGAACAACAATTCCCAGTATCCTTAACAAACTAAGGTTCCCAGAATTCTTTGGGGAAGGCCATGTGCCACTCTAGGTTCCTTTGGAGGGAATGGCAGAATATAAATTTAATAACAGGTGTGTTTTAAATTCATCCATACCACCCCCCGCAAATGTCCTGGAAAAACTGGGGCACGCTGGCCATGATTTCATGCTGAGATCTAGCCCTGAACAAAACTTTTTCAGAGGTGTGTTTTGGGGTCCTGTGAGATCATGGTCCCCGCAAAACCATGTTGTTTGGGCTTAGTGATCCCACGTGGGTCACATGACTCATGCGGGGAGCATGGACAGGAAGATGTGCATCCTGGTTTTAGGACTGGGCATGTTGGAGGATATGTGTATGGCATGGATGTGACCCTTGAGGCATTTGGCTGGTCAGTTTTAGGTTAGACCAGGCATAGGCAAACTCGGCCTTCCAGATGTTTTGAGACTACAACTCCCATCATCCCTGACCACTGGTTCTGTTAGCTAGGGATAATGGGTGTTGTAGTCCCAAAACATCTGGAGCGCCGAGTTTGCCTCTGCCTGGGTTAGACAGATCGTGTTGTGAACTAGCAAAGCAGTCTGTAACGCCTCTGAGAGCTGATCTATGCATTCAGAATAGTCAGGGGGAGGAGTTTATTTCAAGGCATATTATGGGCTGGCAAGCAGGAGAAAAGGCTGGCACCTTTCTTCCAGAAGTACAAGCTTTATAAGTAGAGGGAGCTTTTTCATGGGGGAAGATTTGAACTTTGGACTGGAGGCAATCTGGGTTCAAATCCCTATTCAGTCATTAAGTTCCGTGGGTATACTCGGGCCAGTCACACTACCTCCCAGGGCTGTTGTGAGAATTAGTTGGGATTACTCCATATACACTGTCCTGAAATGCTTGGAGGCAGTAGAGAAATGCCATGAATGAGAAAATAAAACGTAGACTTGAATCCTCTTTCATAAAAATAGGTTAGCAAGTGGCACTAAATGTTCCCTAAGCAGTCTTTGGATTATTGCTAACTCACGTTATTGCCAAGACACCTTTCTGTTTGGTAATAAATGACCTTGCAAAGTACTAATTGTTTTGGAGGTACTTTTATTGACTTCCAATAGCTAGCATTTCTTCTGCTACTCTGACGATAGCTATCACCTGCTAGTTGAGGAATGCAAGATGGCAGAAGTTCCTACCTTTAACAAGTTTTAAATCCCAGCAGAATTGTCGGCAACAGCCATAACCACAAATTGGTTTGCAATTTTCGTCTCTCTCTTTCGCTCTCCCTTTGAGGCAAGTCCTGTATGGTTACGTGATGAACCTTGCTTCAAACAAACTGCTTCTGACTTTTATGATCCTTTTGTGATCTAAATGGCTATCTCGTAAGTTATTCCATTGTAGCTTCTCCCCCTCCCCTCCCCAATTGCTCTTGCCGTGAAATAGAATTCTGAAGATTTCTGGGGACCATTTCACAGCCTTACTGTATTGATTTGCTAAACCTGATGAGAGCTTTCTACTTAATATACAGACAGCTATAGGAACAGAGGCAAACACTTAGGTTTTTTCTTTTTTAAAAAAGTCAGATCTAGTAGTTTCCAGAAGCTAGGATGTCAGAGAATTGCAACAAAAACAGAAATGGGAGTAGAAATTGCCATTGTTCACTTATTCATCCCATATCCAGAATGGAAATCAATCCAGCAAATATGACTGGTATTTGCTGTTCTTTTCTTTTTAGTCTGCAAACTGTAATTGATTATGTGCCCCCCTGCCTTTGCGTTGTGTTTCCTTTGCACTGAATTGAATGAGGTGTAATAACAAAACAAAAATGCAACACATATAATTGACGTAATTTCTTAAGTTATGCAATTTTGCTGTGCTGGTCAGTGAGACAAATGTAGGTTTTTTTGGTGGAAGACAAACTGTAGCAGAATGAAAACCTTTCTGCTTGAAGGCACTTAAGTATATTTACAAATTTATTTATTTGTTGCATCTTTAATCCACCTTTCGTGGTAAATGATCCTCCCGAGATGGTTTGCAAAGAGTCACTGACACAGTATAGCAACCCCCCCATCTGCGCAGGGGTTACATTCCAAGCCAATGTCCACATCAGTGAAATGGCCTGCCAACACCCCATTCCGCATGTTTCCCTCCCAAATACCGAACATGTGTAAATGGGGGGGAGGGGTTGCCTGTATAGTAATATAAAAGGAAAAGGTAAAGGTAAAGGTACCCCTGCCCGTACGGGCCAGTCGTGTCTGACTCTAGGGTTGTGCGCTCATCTCACTTAAGAGGCCAGGAGCCAGCGCTGTCCGCAGACACTTCTGGGTCACGTGGCCAGCGTGACGAAGCTGCTCTGGCGAGCCAGCACCAGAGCAGCACACGGAAACGCCGTTTACCTTCCCCCTATAAAGCGGTCCCTATTTATCTACTTGCACTTAGGGGTGCTTTCGAACTGCTAGGTGGGCAGGAGCTGGGACCAAAAGACGGGAGCTCACCCCGCCACGGGGATTCGAACCGCCGACCATACGATCGGCAAGTCCTAGGCACTGAGGTTTTACCCACAGCGCCACCCGCGTCCCTGTAATAGTATAGTAATATAGGAAGTTACTAAACAACAGAAATGGCAAACCAACAATGTTTAAGAAAAGTAAATAGCAGCTGTGCATAGGGACACCCTGATTGCAGCAGGGGATGAAACAGAGATTAAAACACAATACCATACAAACCATCCAGATTGCAACTGGATAGGTTTAAGGGCATCCCTAAAGGCAATCAGGAAAGGGGTGGGCATTTTCCTGGAGGATTTTCCAAAGAAGAGGTTCATTCCTGGCACCTGTAAGTCTCATACTGTGCACCAGAAAGCAGAGGTCAGATGCTCAGATTCTAGCTGTAATGTTACCCCTTGAAGGCTAGGATCTCATTATTCCAGAGACCCGTGAAAATCCAACAGTCCAATCTCCTCTTTCCCATCAAAATGCTTAAAATTTAAGTAGATCAAACCAGCTGCATAATAATAATAATAACAATAACAACAATAATAATAATTCCTCTATATTAATCTCCATTATCCCAATGCAGGGTTTGAGTTTGAGACTCACAAATGGGCCAACGAATTCGTAACAATGGCCCTTCTGCATCCATCCATGCAAAGACAAGTGTGAAATTGTCCCCCTTCTCTCCTGATTGTCTGACAGCCATGCCTCTTCTCTCTAATCCCGACAAAATGCCAAGATCATCTCTTTTAGCTGTTGATCTGATAACGTCACTTCACCTCCACTCATCCCTATTTCAGCAACTCCAGAGTTCAAGCTCTGTGCCATTGCAGCGACACTGTGGGAGTCTTTCACCCTGGACTTGTGTTGTTCAAGCTCCTCTAAAGAAGGGCAATTTTATTCCTCCAGATCTGTACAAATATCCCCCCCCCTCCATGGGCACTCTCCAAGTCCATACTCTGAACTTTTAAACACACAAGTCCTTAACGGAACAGAAACTTCCACAAAACCCTGTTAGTTATCAATATCTGAGCAAGTATCTCATTAGGCCATGTTGAATGCACATAACAACCTATGTGTCTGTCTATCCCTGTAGTGATTTCTTATTAAAGTTTGCAAACACCAGTGCTAAAACAAAATGTTAAAAAGAGGAGGTTAACACTCCACTCTCAATATACAGTCAGATGTTAGCAATGCATTCTATGTATGATGCATATTGTGGTAGACCCATCTTGCAGCAGTCTCAACTTGGGATCTTCCATCACAGCTGCTATTTGCATCAGAGGGAGAGAAAACATCTCCAGTGAGAGACAATGGGAGCTTTATCCCCCTGCCCTTTCCACTTGTGCAGCCATGGAGAGGAGATTGGAAGTGTCAACTTCCGTTTTAGAATTTCATCTAAATCTCAAACTGTGGCTAATCTTAATAAGCCAGCTTCATAAACCATGGATGGGTTTGTTTTCGGGAACCATTGTTAAGATTAACCCACCATTTGTCCTAGCTTGGATAGCACGGCAAACTGTCGTCAATCTGAAATGTAACAACAAGCTTTTGAACTTTTCCCTCTTGGCCATGACACTGGAGGAGGGGAACAGAAAAATTTGAGACTTGCCTAGGCTTGTTCTGGTAATGGTGAACTATAGTTTAGTGTTAACGCCTGAACCAGACCATTGCTACAAAGATATTGTTCCCAGCTTTGGTCCAGTAAGTGTGCTTTCGGCCAACTCATTTTCCTTCTGAATGGTCAATCTTAGCTTTGGGTAGGCAGCCTCTCTTTTTGGTAATTTAACAAATAACTGGATGGATGTTATGGATTTTCCTTGTTACGGCCCAAAAGAAAAACATCACATCAAATCATATCATATCATTGTCTATTACTGATGTGAATGCACCTCAGAAATTTTACTCACGCAAATGGGGAGAGATGAAATAAGCATGCTAAGCTTCACCGTCACTCTCTCTGAGTTGGGGCGTTAACTTATGAAAGGGGCCAAACTTCACATAAATGTGTATAAATTTGACTCAACTGCTTGTTTTTGTTGTTGTTGTTTTAATTTAGGGGCATAGTAAATGCTCAGAATTAGTGGAGTTAAGCACTACCTCAGATGATAGTCCACCCATTTTCAAAATCCTCCCTCAGCTGTTTTTCTCATTGTGAGAGAAAAGTTATTTGAGGGTGCTGCTTCAATTTGAAGATGGGCTGCAGTTCAGTGGGACAGTCTGCTCTGTGTTTGATTCCACATTTGACCCCCAGCACCTCAACATAGGGCTGGAAATGTCCTCATCTAAAATCCTGGAGAGCCACTGCCTGTCAGTGTAGACAATATGAAGTTAGATGGCCTGATTCCATAAAAAGCAGCTGCCTATGTTCCACTTCAATATTATGGGCCAAGTGGGATTGTTCATCTTAGTTTATTCGTTCATTAATGAAGACTTCTTGCCAGTTTAAAATTGACAATGTGGTCCCCACACCATGCAAGGTTCCCCACGCCTAGTTTAGGCAAATAGAGTAGTGGGAGATGGGGCCATCCAAAACATACCAGGTCTTGTTTTTCTGTGGCTATTCTGGATCAACATGAGGCACACAATGAAGCTACTTTTTAATGCTGGTATCAGTATCAAAAGCCTGGAAACTCTTTAAAAGCTGCCGGACCATCTGTGTCTTTAAGCAGCTGCCAGATTCCAGACTGTGGTTCCTTCCCTTCTAATTCCACGTTTTCACGATAGATTAATGAATGCCTTTCTTCCAGAATAAATAAATGTGCTACGCCATCTCTCCATTCCCTCCAAGTCCATTCCTTAAGATTTCCACCTTACGAATGAACACATTAATTCAGGAATGAGTTCAGCGGTGATCCAATTTGAAGGAGAAGGACTGCCTGGATATGCCAATTTTCTCCTCCGTACTAAAAGCCCTCGAAATTGTTTTTTTCTTAAGTGAGAGAATTCTAAAGTGCAAACAGCCTATATAAATCTTAAAAGCTTAAAGGGCTTTTCTTGCACCTTCCTTGATTTATACATAACCTGCATGGAGAAATGTATGTTGATATTTTATCCACCCCAGTCATTCGTCACAGTGTGTATTCATCTGCTTATTTCCTTTGAGAGTCGCTTTAGGTGCATATTTAGATTTTTCACCTTGCTAATTTATGCCATCTGACGTTTAAATTACAGGCTTTGGAAGAGAGCTGAAGAAGCAAATGTTTACATAGTGCTTGTGGCGCAAATGCCAAATGTAAGTAGCCAGGTTTTTGCCACTTCCTGTGTGTTAATCTGGACACTTTGGAATTATGCAGACACAATACAATACTGATAAGAAGCAGGAAGGTGGAAATACGAATATTTAGAGCTCTATTTAGCTGCTATCACCTCTATTTGTGTAGGGAGGAGTGCAGGCAACTATGCTAGTCCTGCACCCCATGTCCCCACTAGGGCATTAGAGAACACTCCTCTGAAAATAACAAATTGAATATGCCCCTCCTCTTTTACATTCAGGTGGTGCTGTGGATTAAACCACAGAGCTTAGGACTTCCAGATCAGAAGGTCGGCAGTTCGAATCCCCGCAACGGGGTGAGCTCCCGTTGCTCGGTCCCTGCTCCTGTCAACCTAGCAGTTCCAAAGCACGTCAAAGTGCAAGTAGATAAATAGGTACCGCTCCGGCGGGAAGGTAAACGGTGTTTCCGTGCGCTGCTCTGGTTTGCCAGAAGCGGCTTAGTCATGCTGGCCACATGACCTGGAAGCCGTACGCCGGCTCTCTCGGCCAGTAAAGCGAGATGAGTGCTGCAACCCCAGAGTCGGCCACGACTGGACCTAATGGTCGGGGGTCCCTTTACCTTTTTACCTTTGCTTGGAATAAATGGGATGGACTTGGAGCCACCAACTTGTGCCCAAGATTGAGGGGGATGGATCATGTGTGTGACACACAATGTCACATTTCAGGAGAAGTCAGGGTACAGAGCTGAACGTATTGGCTGGGAGCTCCTCCTCTCTCATGCTCAGCAGACTTCCAGGGCAGGAGGAGGAGGAGGAGCTGGCTACTGAAGCCATGCTTGGCTTCACACTTGGCCTCCTCCACCCCCTGATGGTAGGGAACAATGGGGGAGCCCTGCTCTCCAAGCAAATTATTACTGGGGCGGGGGGAGCTCAGTCATCCAGAGCTGGCCCCCCTGGATGGAATAATGTAATGACAACATAATTACAGTGGTACCTTGGTACTCGAATGGCTTGGCTCCCAAACAAATCGGCTTCCAAACGCCGCAAACCCGGAAGTGAATGTTCTGGTTTGTGAACTTTTTCAGAATCTGAAAATCTGTCACAACTTTTTCTTGAGTGCAGGATGCTCCTGCAGCCAATCGGAAGCCGAGCCTTGGTTTTCGAACCATTTCAGGAGTCAAACGGTCTCCCGGAATGGATTAAGTTCGAGAACCAAGGTACCACTGTACATAATTTATGTAATGGATTACATAAGCTATGCAAGTTACATAATTTTGGAAGAGGGCAAACTGCAGTGAAATGGAAACATGATGCATTCTTACATCCTAGTTCCCTCACTCCCAGTGACTCCACCCTTGACCTTTCTACACTGAGTTAGCAGGTATGAAGAAGGCTTCCAAGCATGCCCAAATAACCACAGATTCCTCAATGCAAACAGTCTCTTCTCCATCTACAACACCCAAGGGAGGTGTTGAGGGTTGCCACATGAGAACATGCTCTCTCCGTGGTGCTTCTACACCCATAGAATGCTGTCCCCAGGAAGATGTGCTTGGTGTCAACCTTGTCAGTCTTCAGGTGCCAGGCTAAAACCTTTTTGTTTACACTGGTCTTTGGGCCTGGTACTTTGCATGTTTATTCAAAAGTTTGCACACATTTTAATAAGTGAGATTTGTTTTATAGTGCATTTTAACTACTGATTCATTTATATTTTGCACTTTTTAAGGCTGACTTGTTTTGAACTTTTTAATATATTTTATGGAAACTGCTTATAGGTTTTACAATTACAATTTTGTTAAGTAATTAAAAAGTAAGCTCTCTCTGCCTTCAATGGGGTTCACTCATAGCTAGCTATGAGTAGGATTGAACCTTATTCTTTCTATATGGGGAACTTTTAGCTCTCCAGATTGTGTGGTACTACAACTCCCATCATCCCCTAGCAGGTGGGAGTTTCCAGTTCAGTAACATTTGCAGGGCCAAAGGTTCCTACTATGGCCATAGATCAAAACAAATGTATGTGCTGTATATGTGTTTAGGTGGATAGATAGAAAGAAATGAAGGCAGAATCTCACAGAAATAACATTTCTTTTTTTTAAAAAAGCATACCAAAAAAAAAAGTTAGAGCTTGCCAATGACACTTAATCCAAGATTTCACACTGGAAAGTATTTTGACTTCTTTGAGCCACCACGTTTATAGTTGCTGCAATGAAATTTTAATTTTGTGCTCTAATGAACACAAATCGATCCATATTCCATGTTGGCAAAACTTATGATGGCTGCATAATTGAAAGAACTCTGTTGCATTAAAAAAAAGAAAAAGAAGCAGCAGTCCCACAAAATTGTAGCCAACTGCCGAAACATTAACGTGCAGGATGGACAGCCAATGCAGAAAGCGGAGGCAGCAGCTACGCTTGGTTAAGAGGAGGCTTTGAATGATCTCATGTACAAGTTTGCCATTATTCTTTCCACCAGTTTTGGTAATTGCAGGACTACAGATAGCTGGTGGTTGGGGAGAGTTCATCAACTTAATTAAAAAAAACACAACTAAGTTGAAAATAACATTCTTGTTGCTACAGTTTTCTTAAGAGGGAAGTTTTTTATTTCTGGTCTACTTTCTCATAAGATTAATTGTATGTAGTAGGGATCCCTCTATCAAGCCCCTAAGACTCTCCCTAGACAATACATGCTAGCCCCTGGTCACATTCTCACTGGCTCTGCTCTGCTTTGCATGCAGAAGGTCCAAGGTTCAATCCCTGGCATCTTTGGGTAGTGCTGGGAGAGACTCCTGCCTAAAACCTTGGGGAGACAACACTGAGCTAGATGAACCAATGTATAAGGCAATTCTTTGTGTGGGTCTGTGAAGGTATAGACAACATAGAGCTCTCCAAGTGATTCTGGCTAGGGCCAGAATCTGCAGGGCACCACATTACCGAACTGTGGTCTACTATAGATACTCAACCATTAGCACAGGAGCAGCTTGGGCAACACAAATATCAAGACTGTTTTATCTATGGACACAATGCCCTCCTAGAAACCCTTATTGAAATAGGATGATGAAACGCCTCCTATCACAATGTAGGTGCTAAAACTACATCTTCCACTGCTTTTTTTTTTTTAAGCTATGAACCAAGTGCCTGGAATACAGCTGCTATTTATTGATTTAAAAGCATTTGCATACCACTTAAGGTTTCAAAACTCTGAGCAATGCACAGATTAGAAAACAAACATTATATTAACAACCCAAAACTAGTAAAACAGCAATATGAAAATGCATAGAGACATATAAAAGCAGATAAAACAGAAATCTTGAGGTTTTAAACTCATAAAACACGGTCCTATCTTATGGTCAGGGAAGGTCTGGGCAGAAAAATTAGCTCTTCACAAGATGGCTGTAGCAATGGATGTTTGCTGCTTTCCATATGGCATTCCTCAGAATGGGGGCAACAGCAGAAAATGCCAATTGTTGGATCAATGCCCTATGATATTCTGTTGAGTGCAGTGCAAAGAGTAGATGACCTAAGTGACCTCTCTTTTCTATAAGGGACAGCAGGTCTTTCAGGGAAGCTGTCCCTAAGTTGTTCAAGACTTTATATGTTAACAACAAGGCTTTGGACACAGCCAAAATCCGTACAGAAACATGATGAACTGGACTTTAAGACTGGAAAGCTAAGAAATGGAGAGAAACTAAAGTTGACATTTTTATCCAACCCAACTTCAGCATGGGAAAGAGAAGGTGGGGCTGACACATGCAAGGAACTTGGGGGCATAGGTAGGATGCATGACTCTGTGGCCCTAAGGCGGGTGTATATTTCCTGCTTGGACATAACAGATGAACAGGATCTTTCCCTTCCTTTTTGTTTTTTATTAACTTGGAAGGCAAATCTGACTCTTACTGTGGAGGAGCTGCTAAACATCATGGCACTGGTTACTGGAAACTGAAACGAAGGGAGTGTGGTCCACACTAATTTTGTGTGAGATTCAGCTGCCTTTGACTGACACAGGGAGCTTGATATATATATAATCATCTCATTGACATTCCCTGGGAACTGAACTGTGACTGCTCTGCAGTACAAAGCACAGCAAGCTTATTACAGGGCCCCAAAGCATTTTCAAGAACATCCAAGTTATTTGTGTTTCTAAAGAGGTAGGTGTGTGTGTGTCTGTTTAAGAAGGTAGGTGTGTTTTCCTCTGGCTTATATGCATGGTAAATTGTATCCACTTGAGCTGTACTTAGGGAGTGGTACCCATTTAAGTTAATAGTTGGTCATGTTCATTATTTTCATTGGATCTACTCTGAGGAAGACTAGCACTGGATACAATTCATTACATTTCTCCTCACCTTCCAGAATTTAGATTGGGGTAAACTGTTTCTATGCTTTGTAGGAAATGAGCTCCATCTCAAATAAAACAACTACTTATTTCCAATTCATGAACAAATCAATGAATTGCACCAATGAATTGCACTCTTAGAATTCAAAGCGACAGATAATGAGATAGATAAAGTTATTATTATATTTTTTTGTTGTTGTTATCCTTGATGATTTACATGTGGGATGATGTATTTGTTATCCTTTATGAGTTTTCCAGGAAAATTAGAAATCCTTTTTCAGCCCTCTTTGTAGGAAAAAAAAAAGTATAGTTGAAACTGGCTCTCCTAGCCTTCTGACATTTTTATTATAGCTGACTCTGAGAGGGTAAGGATTATCAGAGATCTCCCTTGCTTGAAAAAATAGCTCTGATTTTCTGCCATCTTCAGCCTCATCTGCCTGAATCAGCCCTTTTAGACCTCATCATTAGCCCTTGCATTCCATGGTCAGCAAAGGCACCGACACAAGCTCCAGGTCTGCTTTCTATCTGGCTTCAGGGACATAAGGCACTCTATTTGCAGCATGCATACTTTTCCTCCTGGCATGGTCTGGGTAATCTGTGTATGTACCTGAATGTAGGTCCCTTAGTCAATGCACAGTGCTGTCCAGGCAGCCAACTCCTATAATTAAAAAGACTCACCAGCTGGCAGGACCTGATGAATGAGCCAATACCTGAATAAGGAAAGTGTGAATTACATGACTCTACAAAGACTTTGATGCCCAATAGGGAAAGACAGAAAGTGAAAGAGAAGAGAAGAAGGAGAACAACACAACAATGGAGGAATTTACAAATTCCTCTGCTCCTAAACTGTAATACTGTCTTTATTTGTTCTTCTTCATTGGGCCTTTAATCATTATCTAACATTATTGACAAGAGTTGTTGACACTTGAACTGAGTGTGTGTGTGTCTGAATATGTTTTTTTTTCTGCTTGCCTCTTGGAGTGGGCTACTCAGGCAACAGATTGAGAAGTTCCTAATGTCCCAAGGTTGTGATGTTCTCACAGGTTCCAGGGTAACTCCCCTTTGCCCATGTATCCCATTGGTTTCTTCTGACTTGGTACTGTTACAAAAGCCTCCAGGTTAGGACTTTACAAGAGCAACAGGTGCCCTTGACAGCTATGTCAATTGAAACAGGGTGTCCTGCTCCTGCCCAAAAACATGATGACAGGGACTCTTACTTGTGAGGCAGAGATCCTTGTTAAAGCAGAACAACGATACAATTTCAGCAGTAAGCACCGAGCTATTCAAGTTCCAGAACTTGTATAAAGCCACAAGGAGCAGAAAATAGCCCTGTCTAAAAGCCAGGACGAAGGTTGAAGAGTCACAGACAAGGTGGTTAGTGTTGTATGGAAGCTGCAGAGTTTTGCAATGCT
The DNA here is from genome assembly GCF_964106645.2 of Podarcis pityusensis. Taxonomy (NCBI): domain Eukaryota; kingdom Metazoa; phylum Chordata; class Lepidosauria; order Squamata; family Lacertidae; genus Podarcis; species Podarcis pityusensis. The sequence continues at coordinate 42,862,153 of NC_138044.1, forward strand.
TTTCTTGCCCAATTGTCAAGCTTTTAAAACTAGGTGAGGTGCGTTAACCTGTGAGGAGTGCAATTTCTGCAGCTATGTCTTGCTTGAGGGTGTATGCTAAGTTGCTGTATCTCTTCTCTTCTCTTCTTGCCCTCTGAATCCTGTCCAGCCACCCTAGGCTGTGTATCAACACCCTGATTCTGGCAACACTATCTCCTCCACCAGAGGGAAAAGAGCAGCTGGAACTCCTGCCTCACCATCAAACCCCCCCCCCCCCCGGAGCAGGGAGGGATTCCATCTGCCAGATTCTGCTCTGCTGTTCCTCATCCACCACCACCCCTTCCACCAGCATGTGCCTGCCCTGTGGGACTCATGACCCACATGTTTTCTCCCTTGCCTGCTAGATTCTCCTTAGCCCAGATCCTGGGGCCACATAACTCCTGCACCCAAACCCAGCCCATTCCCTGGACTTCCCACAACCAAGCATTATGAGAAGGATTCCCCACATTTCTCAATCTACCCTTCCCCCAATGAGCCAGGGTTGTGGGGCAGAAGGGCAACTCTTATTCTACCCTCACAACAACCCTGAGAAGCAGGAAAGGAGGAGTGTGTGTGGATAGCACAAAGTGCCACAGAGAGTGTCATGGCGAGCTGGGATTTGGACGCAGCCCTTATGGGCCCAGCTCCAACATTCAAAGCCAGGCATTGCCAATGAGGCTTCTATGGATGCTACTGTAGCCATCGCTGTCCCCTCCCAGGTCCACAAAAGGTCACAGGTAATATTCCCTCAATAGTCCACATTGCAAGGGAAAGTGACTTCCTGTTTGCTTTGGCTGAGCTTCTCCTGTACTGACCACACACCCTTAAACTTGTCAACATTTTATTGGGTGGTGGGACTGGACTTGTTCCCTCCCGTCACTTCTTAACAGAGATGTATAAAGAGTTTCTCAATATGAGCAAGCATGGCACTGACTGGTGTATGTACCCTTTCCTCCATTGATGGAGTAACTTGATTGGTGATGGTGGGCACATCCACACCTTTCTTGATCCTGCCTTTTTCTGCTCCTTCAAGATCTGGCTACTATTTTATGTTCTGCCATGCTCCTCCTCCAGAGCAGCCATTTTGTGACTGGCACCCAAAGAACTACTATTTAACTGTGTCCACTAGCACTCTTCCTAAAGGTTGCCATTCTCTGCTCCAGTATATTTTCTGGTACAAGCTGCCTAAAAGGGTGCCCTACCCAGTACAAACCATCTCAGACTCAGATCAGGAGGGGAAGCCTTGTTGGTGATGCCCCCAGCAAAGGCTGTCTGGTTGGTGAACCAATCCACGGCAGGGCCTTTTCGGTGTTGGGTCCCTGGGTTGTAGAATGTGAACCTGTCACCATCATTATCAACTTGCAGGAGGAATTCATAAACATTCCTGCTTACCCAGGCATTTGTTGGCTGAAGAACAGTGTTTTATCTATTTTTGCTTTTCATTTTTAAACTGCATATCTGTTTGTCACCCTAAGCTCCTTGTAGAAGAAGGGCAGAGTATAAATATAATAATAAATCAATAAATTAATATTCTCTGCAACTTCCTGACCAGAATTAACACATTATTATTATTATTTAAAAAAGGAAGCAATATTATGAAGAAGCTGAGTTTGTTCTCTTATCTGACAACTTCTGGAGGGGGAAAAATAAATAAAAACAATTCAAAAGCAAACATTTCAAATATGGCAAGTCTTCCACCCCACCAGAAGGGTTGTTAATGAATTTGTTGCATGAACGCACAGACAGATTGGGAGCTAGAGCTCTGCTGGCCAGCCCAACATGGCCCTGGCACCAGAAAGCCAATTTGTTCCCATGCATTGTTTCCTCTAGAGTATGTTTCTCATCCAGAGGTGATTTTCCAATAAAATCAGCCTCAATTATTGCTAGCGCAGGAGCGACCCTGGAGGGAGGATAAGAGGCAATTCAATTGTTGGAAATGCTGCACGAAGCAAAATTAACCTTGCTGTGCTATTATCCTTTGAAACATTTAGCTAGTTTCTCCTCTTTCTTTTGTATTAGTTGACCCTAAATGGAAGTGGGGAGGAGATGAGGGGAGGGGAAGGAAATCTACATATATTTCTAACCCTACTTATTCATTATAATGTAAGGAAATACAATATAATGTTCATTCACTTTTTCATGCAAATATAAAAGTTGTTGACATAGAATTGCTAGACTTTTAAGGCATAGGTGAAAGCTTCTTGTTGAGATACACATGCAGCAGATTTCACTGAGTAAGGCGGTGTACACACCATACATTTCAAGAGCATTTAAAGCACATGTCTTCTCCCCCCCCCCCCAAAAAAAATGTTTAGGGGTACTCTCATTTTGACTCAAGAAAACCACCATTTTATAGTTCAAATCGGGAAAAATAAATACAGTAAATGGACAAAAGTACAAAGATTCACAAAATGTTTAGGGATATGTGTACCACTGCGTACCCCCAGAAAAGAAATCACTGCTTCTCCCAAAGAATCCTGGGAATTTTAGCTTGCTAAGAGTGCTGAGCACTGTAGATCTGTGAAGGGCAAACTGCAGTTCCCATCAGTCTTTGTGTTTTATGTGTGCTTTAAATGTATGATATGTACACAACCTCAGTGTATGTGTGTGTTTGTGTGGAATAGTATTGCAATTTCAGATGTGATTCAATGTTTCCACAAGGAAAGACTGAGGGGGCAATCGCCTAGCAAGATCCAGCTCAGCTGGTTGCTTGCAGGATCAATTGAAGTTAAGTCCCCAACCCTGGCTCAGCAAAAGTTACGCCACTGCAATCTTGCTCATCCCAGTTTAGATGGAGCTCAGCTACCTGAGCTGAGGCCCATGAATGTCAACCAAAACAGCTGTGGCAGGGCTGGGTCCGGGTGTGTGAAATTAGGCTGGATCCTAAGCCCATTCAGTTTGGCCATGTGATGTCCTGAGTGAGCCCAAAATTTGATACCCAGCCCTCATGCTGCCTTCCCAAAGCTGGGCAAGGGAGTCACTGGGCTTTGAGAAGATGTGAGGCTCCAGCAGGTCCTAGAGCTCTCATGTCTCAGCGCTTACAAATTTTGGGAAGCTGCTCCCTTTCCCCGTGCGGTCACAGAGCCCTAAATCCTTCTCTGTATGAATTAGCAACCCGGCAAATAGCACTCTTTTAAAGGATTGTTTTGCCCTGCTTGGACAAAGCAGTATCCCTGCTGTTGAATGGGGTTTGGATCTGGTGCAACTTCATGTTTGCTTTACATCTGTTTCTTGTGTAACTAGTGAAGACAAACTCTTCCCTTTACTATGGGTTGTATCCAACTACGTTCTACACAGTGTAGACCCACTGAAGTGAATGAACCCAAGTTATACATCTCCATTAATTTCAGTGGATCTACTCTGAGTAGAACTAACATGAGCTGCAACTCCATAAACTGATGGATAAACTAAATATTATGCAAAACATGTTGCAGAATATTCTGCATTTGTGAAACTATGTGTGTTAAAATGCATATATATTTGTGAAAATAACATTGCATTATATTCAGGAATGTATTATATTTGCGAAAAGTGCTTGCAAAAATCTGCATATAGGGCAAATTCACATACAAAAATGAGTATACTAGGAGTGAAATGAACCTAAGACTGGGAAAATGAGAAATAGGGAGAAACAGAAGTCGCTTCTTTGAGGTCTTGCAGCCTTGCCCCAACATTCTATTGTCATTGCTTTGGTCCACTTAACCCAGTTAAACACCCTTAGTGCCATTTGCTTTGCAAAACATCCTTCAAAAAACAACAGCCACCCAACTGTAGTGTAAATCAATGGCAAATTGACTAAAGCTAAGACCAAATTATCACAGACAACCATGCCTATATTGGCCTCTGAAGCTGAGCTGGGTGGGGTGGAGAAACAATATTCAATTGATTAACTCTATTGACCATTCTTATATCTCTACTGGGAATCTTCTGATAGAAGAATGTTTTGCCTACAGTCACAAAAAGACTTGATGATCTGCTTTCTCTCCCCCCGCCTTTCTTTCTAAAATCTCTTTGCAGGAATAACAAGCGGTAAAGAAAAATAAAAAAGCTGCTGTTTCAAGAACCAAAGAAGATCCCTGCTGGATCAAGCCAAAGGCCCATCTAGTCCAACATCCTCTTCTCATAGTGGCCACCCAGGTAGCTGATACCTGTGCGAAATCTGCAAGCGCAAGAGCACTCTCCCCTCCTTCGGATTCAGAGCATACTCATTATGGCTAGTAGCCATTGATAGATTTATCCTTCATAAAAACAAATTAAAGAAATACAGCAAACACAGTTTTCGGTAGCAGCCAGCTTGTGCTATTGCAGTTCCAGCCAAAAAGGGGTGGTTATTTTTACCCTTAACCTTCATTACCTTCTCACAAAGAAATGGACAGGAGGTAAGGATGGCTCTCTAGTATCCTAAGTGCTCCCTGGTTAGCAAAATAATGTTGCCTATCCACGTTGCCTGGTTCCAGAGGGATACAAACACCTATCTATATTAACAGGATTTTTATTTTAAAAAACCCACACAACACATAGAAATATATATTAAATTAATTGGTCTGCTTGATTGTCCTGTAGGGGTTATCAAATCATTTGGAAGTACTACCAGCTTTGCAAAGTCCCCTGAGGCCTTGGGCTTTCTGTAGAAGGATCTAGCAAGGTTGAGACATGCCTGGTCATTTTTTGCTGCATGAGAAGGAGCTATATGAGTGTATCCTACTATTGGATCAGAACATTTACTTGCCTACAAGATACTAAGATTGAAGCAACTCAATGGCAAACCAAGGAGTTGTCGCAGTGCAAGACAGCCCGGGATTCGGACTCAGAAAAAGGCAAATTCCTATGTTCCCCATACTCATTCAAACAACAGGTAAAGGTAAAAGGACCCCCTGACCCTTAGGTCCAGTTGTGACCGACTCTGGGGTTGTGGCGCTCATCTCGCTTTACTGGCCGAGGGAGCCGGCGTACAGCTTCCGGGTCATGTGGCCAGCATGACTAAGCCGCTTCTGGCGAACCAGAGCAGCGCATGGAAACGCCGTTTACCTTCCCGCCGGAGCGGTACCTATTTATCTACTTGCACTTTGACATGCTTTCGAACTCCTAGGTTGGCAGGAGCAGGGACCAAACAACAGGAGCTCACCCCGTCGTGGGGATTCAAACCGCTGACCTTCTGATTGGCAAGTCCTAGGCTCTGTGGTTTAACTCACAGCACCACCCACGTCCCCTCATTCAAACAATAAGCCACCATAAAAACTAATTATAGAAATAGCCAATAAGTCAGCCAGCCATAAAAGCAGCAGATACTTGAAAATGAGGGATGAGATAAAGTGGCTTACTGAAATTCTCCACCATAACATAAGAGAATAAGAACAGTCTGCTCCTTCTGTCAGCAGTTGGCATTCAGAGGCATACTGCCTCCAGCACTGGAGGTAGAACGTAGTCATCGGTGCTGCAGCCACTGAACTTACATCTTTCAAAAGCACAGTTTACGCTAGTTGCATACCCTCCAACATTTCTCTGATGAAAATAGGGGCGTCTCATTCCATAATGATAATTTTACTATTTATACCCCACACATCTGACTGGGTTGCCCCAGCTACTCTGGGCAGCTTCCAACATATATAAAAACATAATAAAACATTAAACATTTTTTAAAAACTTCCCTATATAGGATTGTCTTCAGACAGCTCTGGGGTCAGATAACTCCATACCCTTCAACATTTCTCCAATGAAAAGTGGGACATTCCAGGATCAAATCAGAAACCGGGATGGCTTCTCTAAAAAAGGGGCGTCCCTGGAAAATAGGGACACTTGGAGGGTCTGTAGTTGAGGCTGAAGGGAATTGTAGTCCCTTTGGAGGGCACCAGGTTGGCAAGGGCTGGTTTACAGCTTTGCATGGCATGTGAAAGTGGCCACAGAATGAAGAGGTTAACTGACTCATTTGCAGTGAAGTATTGCCCTGTTTGGGTGCCACTACCAAAAAGTCCCTGTTCCTTGCAGTGGTAGACACAGCAGCCCCCAATGCCTGAACATCCTGATCAAAGTATGTGGCCAGGTTCAAACACTACTCTAAGGAAGTCGGAGAAGTGCTTAATTTTCACATCAATCCTGATGCCGCCCCTTCAAAGAACTTCCTTTGTACTTCTGCAAAGCTTCAAAACCCAAACCCAGTGTTAAACGATTCCTTAACATTGAATGAAATCTGATTCTAGCAGACAGCCATGATGTCAGCAACATGTAAGTGCAGAGAATATTTTTTACACTAATGACAACTGAGAACCTTTCTTTCATCCACCCCCCTCCCTTTCATATTGTAGCAGATGTCAACTGTAGTTAGATTCAATTCAACTTATTAGTGCGTGGCTTTAAGCCAACAGCCATTCACATTTCCAGAAGTATACTATCACATATGTCTTAATAAGTGAACCCTGTTTTTAAAAATGTATGTGATAAGTCACATATGCTAGAAGGAATATGGGCATCTTTCACTTGTGGTGACAATGGAAGCGACTAAACACTGCTGAGCGCAGCTGAAGAAGATTAACATTCAAGGGGAATTTTTGATGATGTTTGAAAATACAACAGAAGTGACAGCATGGGGGGGGAAGCCTTCTCCCCCCCCACAAGCTGAGCCTTCATTTCTTTGTCGTGTGTGTGTGTGTGTGTGTGTGTATATATATATATATATATATATATGTTTTTCTACAAAAGGCGTGTCTTCTAGCATAGCATTTTCCTACTGCTATACTGAAGTAGTTATTATTACTAACAACAACAATCATCATCATCTTATGGAAACCTTTGCATGTGCTTTCCAGAATGAAACTCAAGAAACTGGCCAGGTATTCTGTGGCACATTCTGGAGTGCACAATTAGTTGTCATGGGATGCTTGGACATCCTGGGCTTGGAATGCCCTCTTCTGAAAAACTCTGGAGAGTCGCTGCCAGTCAGTGTGAACAACACTGAACTAGGAACACTGAATTAGATGGACCAATGTTCTGTGAAGCAGCTCCCCATGTTTCAATGGGTTGTATTCAACCCAGTTAGAGTAGACCTGCTGAAATCAATGAACGTAAGCCAGTTATGCCCATTGGCCACACCTGCCAATGCTTTTGACCAGTCTGTCTATGCTAACAGACAGTGTGGAGGGAGGTCAGTAAAGGAAACAGAGCAGACCAATCATTTTGTTGCCTCAGAATGCAGCAGTACAGTCAAGGGGTGGAAATGGCAAGGAGCAAGATTTCAAGTAAACATTAAGGGAAACTTCCAAGTACTGGAAAGATTTTTAACAGCAAAGGTGATGGGCTCTCTTTCATTGGAGGTATTTAAGCAGAGAGTGGGGGTCCATATATCAGAGATGCTGTAGTTGCAATCTGCATCATAAACCAGGTATGGTCCTTCAGGAATTGCTGGCTTCCATCCTTGTTGTATACCCTGAACTGGGAAGGAGTTGGACTAAATCTGGTGTCCTTAATGTTACATCCATGGGCACCTCAGACAACCCCCTGTGTCCCTCAAGGTCCCTAGCTCTCTCAATTTTAATTTTTTTTTTAATGGGAAGGGGTCCTGAGCATCACCTTTCCCCCCTCAGAATATTTTGTGGCAACTACAACAGTTTCTTAGATTTCTAAATGTGGCTCTGAATTCAAAAACCCTGGAACAGATGACCCCCAAACACTATAGTCCTATGAATTTAATGTGCTTCACTATATCATGAAAATGTCTCCAAAGTATAGGGGTTGAAGGTTGTATTCAATATTAGCCATAGAGCAGACCCACTGAAATCAAAGCATAATTAATGTTGGTGCATCAATTCATTTGGTCTACTCTAAGTATAGTTTGGTTCGGCACAGCCTAGGTAGCTAAGTTGGTTACAGCATGATGCTGATAATGCCAGGATTGCAGGTTCAATTTCCATATGGGATGGCTGCATATTTCTGCATTGTAGGGGGTTCCAACTCTACAATTCTAAGATTCTATGAACCCAAAGTAAGGATGCACAACTCAACAAGTGACAACTCTTAGTTTTGGATACAGAAAACACTTTACAGTCCCACAAATCTGATTTAAATTGACGTTTGGGATAAGTGGGGAAGCAAACAACACACATACACAACCTACTGAGAAGCTGACACACATAATTTCAGTGGTGCGTGCCCACTGAAAACTAGGGGGTTTCCCCAGCACCAACTCAATCCTGACAAAAAGCAGGGAGACTCAGGCAGCAAACTTTCCTCCAAAGAATCATGGGAACTGTAGTTTGTTAAGGATGCTGGGAAAGGTAGCTCTGTGAGGGATTAAACTGCAGTTCTTAGGATTCTTTGGGGAAAACCATGTGCTTTAAATGTATGGTGTGTAGGCAGCCACAATGAAGAGCTGTGTGTAAGCCAGGCTAAGAGAGAAAGACATTTAGACCCCCTGGTAGAAAAAGCCTCATTAAAGAGGCTTACATTGCACTGTGAGAACTGCAGCTTTAATGGGAAAATAGTAACTTTGCACAGGTGGGTAAACTAATAAAACATATCAAAAATACCAAGCAGAATGTAATTAATATGCCTAATTTGCTCCCATGGGAACTAATTGAAGCAAAACCCAAGGATGCATTCAGAAAATATTTCAAATAGAAAGGCAACAGAGCATAAATAATACATGGAGTCGGGGAGATCTAGTCTGGCTGGTTGGCCGTCCACCTGAATCTTACTCCCTACCCCACCACCTTAAGTCTCACACTTCTGCTGGGTCCATTCGCATGATCCAAACCCCACAGAAACCATGACTATTGTGCACCACCCACTCCTTAAGACACTTCTAGGTACAGTTTGGGAGTAGATGATGCTCAAAGCACCTTCCCTTCTGTGGCTGACAGTATGTTGAAGGTGTGGGGTGGCAGTGGTAATTTTTTATCAGGACAGTAATATGTGGAGAAATTGCTCATTGCCTTTCCCTGTACACCATGGCTCTTGTCAGACCTCTCTGCAGGTGCTATTTAAAAACCACAGCAGAAATACTGCTATGAACTGAAGTAAGGTGTAGTTTGGCTCCTGCAAATCCTCTGGGAAAAGGATCTTGCTGCCGGGCTTGCATAAACTTACCCTGAGAGGCACCACAGACTTTGTGGGCTCTACATCATTATCAACAACATTAAACTATGGGGCCTCCAAAGCAATGGAGTAAATACAATCTGAGATGCCTTTGAAGCCAATGTCTGGCAGACTGCTTATCTCATCTTGCAGAGCTCTTTTCATGCACATGGGAGCGTTTTCCATATGTATAAGCAACAGGCTAGGAAGGGCCCAGGCACATAGGTGCAAAATGTTATTCCCATGTGTCCTACATACTCTGTGTTATTTCCCCTCTGTCAGACCTTCCCAGAGATTGCAATTAAAAATCATAATCTTTTTAGCATGGGCACACTCCCCCTCAAGGCTAGGAGATCTCTGCACTGAATGTGATTATAATATCATTTAGCAGCTATTCATAGATGACACATATTAATTTATGTAAACCAGGGACAACTTGGAGCCTGTAGCCATTAGTGAGCCATGGAAAATGTAAAACCTGTCCTTGTTGATCAGGGACTTTAAAAAAAGAGAAAAGGCTATGACTACAGAGTAACCTGAGTCACTATGTTTTTATTGCCCAGGTGTGGGGTTTCCTTTTTTTTTTTTTTTTGCTTGAAGTTCATTAAACCTGATTTTTTTCTCTCAAAGGGATATTAAAAATAACTTACTTTACAGGAATGTTTCGAGGCTTTGTCTTCTCTGCAGTCTATAAAAATAGGAAAGTGAAAGAGCAGTTAGTTGATCTTAGCAAGAGCAGCCTTTTAGAAAGACAGAGGTAAACCCAAGATATTTTCTTAAGACACACACACACACACACCAGCATATTTCTGAGAACTGCAAATGAATATGCACAATATTGTACTGGAAGCCTCCATAATTAAGCAGGAAGCACAGCAAGAGAAACAACTGTTTATCGCTTTTAATGGGTTAGTGGTGCTGAAGACTGGTAGAAAAATTGCAACACCACAGAACTTCAGAGAGGCAGATGGTAAAGCGATGACATGAATGCTGGGGATCTCACAGTGGCATCCATTAAACGTGCAGTCACCACTGGGGAGCAGCTTCTGTGGTGTAACCTTAATGTGGCCACAAGGACAGAGTGGATTGTGGAGCCCTTTCCAATGCTATTTGTATCCCACTGGGAGGAATGGCGCTAGCTGGGTAACAGAGACGTCTGTAATCACCTTTGCTCCTGTGACCATGGTAATGAATGCAGGACCATAGAGTGCGGTGCTCACCAGAAGCATCTCCCACACAAGCTTGGATTACTTGTGAATTGAGTCTCTCTCAAGATCCTGGCTAATCTGTGTCTGCCAGTCAAGCAATGCACATATTTTAACCAGAAGCTGGGGCAAAGTGCACATAGCACTGAACTTCTGGAGCTCTGTTATCTGAAAATGGGTCAAACTGACATACGGTTCAGAAGGTTGCATGCATGTGCAGCAGCTGCCAGCACCTTAACACATTTGTTGAAATAGCTAAACCATGTGAAGACATATAGATTTCTTTGTGCCTAGGCCTGAGAATATGTTTAGGCATTATGTCAAATATAATGAGGTGAGGTGGGCTCAAAACCCCCAGGAATGTGACTTTGCTGTCCTGCTGAGTAGGGGCAGACTTGAATGCAAAGGACTTGGACAAAGGGGTGTTAAATTCTGTAGAGTGAAGGAAAAAGTCAAAACCAAGACACTTCAAGGCATAGCTATCAACGTTTCCCTTTTTGTAAGGGAAATTCCCTTATTCCAAATAGGATTCCTCGGAAGAAAAGGGAAAAGTTGACAGCTATGCTTCAAGGGGCTTGATTGATACCATGGCAATTAGGGGTTTGCTTGTTTTTAAATCATCCCAAATCCACAGCTTCTCCTTGAGTTCCTTTACATGGCTAAAATTTGCACAACAAACAGTCAGCCTAGGGGAGCTCATTCCCACTGGAGGCCACTAACCTGGATGGCTTTAAAAGATGATTGAACAAGTTAATGGAGGATAAGACTATCGGTGGGTACTAGCCATAATAGGTATGCTCTGCCTGCAGCTGTGGAGGCAGTAATGCTTCTGAATGCTAGTTGCTGGAAACCACAGGAGGGGGAAATGATCTTTTGCTAAGGTCCTGTGAGAGTTTCCTCTGGGCATTTGGGTGGCCCCTGTGAAAGCAGGGTAGTGGACGGGTCATTGGCCATTCTTATGTTCTTATTTCGTATCAAGAATCTAAACATAATAAAACTTTTTTAATCTGAGTCAAAATGGTGTCCACATCTCCATTCACCTTTGGCCAATGGCTTGTGAATGTGTGGAAATGCAAGACATGGCTGTGATGGATTTCATGCCTGCATGAGAGAACGGGATTGTGGACTTGTGCTTGTATGAGTTTGACTGTGAACAGACTGACTTAATCATCCTCTCCCTCCTGATTAAATGTTTTTGAAAAAATTTTCAGCAAAAATTCCAGTCATCAATACTCTAGAAATTCAGATAAACAGACACACAATTTAATAGTCTGAAGTTACATATTATTAGCCAACAACACTATATGTGTGTGTGGGGGGGGGGCTAACTGAAAGCCAGTGGGACTCACTTTCAAATAGAAATGCACAGAATTGCACTCTTCAAGTTTTTTAATGCTTTTTAAAATTTAGATTTTATGGTCATCACAAATTGGCACAGATCTAACAAACCAGGAAGTAAATTTGTTTAGAATTATTGCAGCAACTGAGAAATTAACTTCATGTTAGCTACTGTCAGTCTTAAACAATGAGATCAGAAGAATTATATCTATCATGGCAGAATAGATTCTTTCTCCAAAGCTATTTTTTATTAGCCATCAACAGAAAAAGGCAAGATGGGATGACCAAATGTTCAGATCAATTTCCTCCTGTGAAACCTTTAAGAAAACACACTCCAAATCTTCTAAATGAGTAACTATCCAGGCCTCTTGGCCTGCACTGTCTCAGATTCAGAGGCTGGTTCCAGTTTATTGCTGAATCCATTGATCTGTATACAGTCCATTTATCATTCATGAAAAGAGCTGGTGATCTTCACAGTATATTAGAAGAAACAACTCAGATCATCTGTCAACGGCCCTCTTATTTCTGTTTCCCTCTCCGCAGGGATTTCATCTCCATCCATTCTTCTTGAATTAAAATGTTGCTAAGCAACACAGCTGGGGGCACGGATGGCAGAATGGCTAGAGTCTATCAAGCTGTTTAAGCTGTTGGAGATTTTAGTGGTAATGTCGTTCATATGTGTGTGATAGATATATATATATATACACACACACACACACACACACACACACACACACACACATATTTCGATGGCATAATTTGCTGCTTCTGAATTTTCTACCTATATAATGTGCCATATGTCTGTGGGCTTCTCAATGTCCCTCTTCTCGTCAACTGCTTTCTCAGTGGAGATGGGAAAAAGCTATCAGGAAGTTGACAGTAGTGATGGGTGTGGGGATGTTTAGGGAGGCAGGAGAGGATATATTATTTTATTATATCCTTCCTAACTTGCGTCAGAAAGTTCTATAACTTAGCAGAGTTGTTAAACAACCCCCCTTTTAAATTACACAGTGGTTTGCTAGCTGCAGGCTCATCTAAGCATCACTATTTAGGATTCCTGGTAAGATCCCTTTTTATATCCCTCCTCAAAGAATAGACACGACCATCTGATTAAAGTTAACATAAAACTAGTTTGCTTACAACCATCCAGTTGCCCTGAAGGCAGACTTAATTTACAGAACAACATATAACTATGTGAACTATCCCACAAGGGAAATACTCTCAAGCGACTGTGACTCAGCAGTCACTTCTCCTAACTCTTAGGAACACAAAAATGGAGAACAAAAAGAGCAGAACATGGAGGCTGTGTGCTCCTGTCCAAGAACAGGCCACACCCACATTAAATCACATGCAAAGGAAGTCTGTCCCAGATCAGGAGGAACTAGCAAGTTTTCTCCTGAGTGATACAAAGCATTCCCCAGCATGTGCATTGTAGGAATGTTGTATTTGACTGCAATACGTTTTTACATCCCACATACCCCTTCTCAGGCAATACAACATTTACAAAAGTAAACAACCTTAATCAACCACCCAGAGTCCCAGCTTGACACTTAGATTCTGGAAACTCTCTCTTGGCAGGGGCTTTGTCAGGATATCAGCAGCCATCTCTTTGGTGTTGCAATAAGAGAGTTCCACAAGTCCACTCTGAATCATTTTGCGAATGTAGTGGTACTTTACACCAATGTATTTCATTCTTGTGTGGAACTTCTCACTCAGAGATAGCTTCATGCCACTCTGATTGTCCTCTAGCAGCTTAACAGGTACCTTGCTCACCAACCCAAAGTCCTAAATGAGTTGATCCAGCCAGGCAACCTCTCTGCACGCTTCTGTAGCTGCAACATAATCTGCTTCTATGGAAGATAATGCTACACAGTTCTGTTTATAAATACCCCATGCAACAAGTCCATTCCCTACACACCACAACAGAACTCCATAGCTGAGGGAAAGTTTAGATCCATCATGGAGATGGCAAGATGCACGTTAAAGGATGAATCCCTGCCACAGAAGCTGTGGCCAGATGCAGCAAACACAGCCGTGTATCTCCAGAACCAAGGGAGCTAAACGCACACCTTTCAAACTTTGGCATGGGAGAGTTCCCAACCTGTCACACATACGTGTGTTTGGAAGTCTATGTTACTACCATGTCCCCAAAGAACACAGACACAAGCTTGACTCCAGGGCACAAGCAGGTATCCTTGTGGGGTACACCTCTGGAGGCAAGGGATAAATAATTTTGGACTTACAAACTGGTAAGACAAGTGTGCACCATGCAGTTTATTTTGATGAACTCAGCAAAGCTGACACTAAAAATAGTGTTGTGGACTTTTCTGAGCAGCCAGAAAAGGTTCAAGAACGAGAAAGCAATCATTTGAGTTTGTGGAATCTTATGGCCTCAAGGTGTGTCCACCAAGGGTAAGCACCTCTGATCCCAATGCCAGCAGCCAGTTGACAAGTCCCTTTCCCTCTGCCAAAATGTCTGCATATAGGGTCGGCCCAAGACATTTTGCAGTCTGAAGTGAAGGACGTTCCCTACCGTACGTGAAAAAGTTGGCTGAATCAACATTGGCAAGGGGATGGTATCCTCCGCTGCATCTGAGGCCAGGCCAGGTGGCACAGCTCTGTTTTCCAGCAGACTGGAAGCCTTAGGCACATGAAGAGGGGCTACTATTGTTGCTTCCTGCCTGCACAGTATGTACTACCTGAGGTGGCCATCTCTGCCTAGTGGTAGGGCTGGCTCTGACATGATTGCTTATCCCAGACAAACTTGAACAAAAACCAAAGGGATGATATAAAAGAGGCAGCAGGTGTAGGCAATGTGGCCACAGATAGGCGGAATGAAGGAAGTGAGCACTACCAGAGGGAAGCTAAGACAAGGCTAGTTGGCAAATGGGAGCCATTTTGAGATGCGAAGGGGAAAAAATGTGCTGATGTTTAAGGCCATGCATACACATACACCCCAGTTTGGATTATTGCACAGCCTGATTAAAGTTCTGTGGAACTCAAAAGTGTACCCCATATTTTGTGATAGGAACATAGGAAGTTGCCTCCTACTGGGTCACACTGTTAGGGTCCATCTGGCTCATGCTGCCTACACTTACTGGCAGAAACTCTCCAGCATTTCATGTATAAGGTATCCTTCCCAGCCCTGGAGATGCTGGGCATTGTGAAAAGCAGATATTCTGCCACTGAGCTACAACTCTGCCCAACTCTGGTTTAATCTATTGGTTAGTTTAATAAATATATTGCCTTAATAAGGGTTTTTGGAGTCTCTGTTAGGGTCCAAAAGATCTCCCTTTCCCTTTTTGTATCTATTCTCTTCAGTTTTGCTATGCAGTTTCTTATTGTTACTAGGATAGATTTCATTATTTCTGCTGCTCCTTTATAGAGTCTGGCGTTTTATGGTTTATTGAAATGCTGATGTCATGGTCATTGAAATGAAATGTTACAGGATTGTTTATTAAAACACTGCTATTAAAAATGCAGATATGGATATCATGAAGTGGACTCTAGCACACAAATGCTTATTATATCATAATAGATTTTTAAAGTCTTTAAGGTTGCACAGGACTCTTTGTTGCTGATTTGGGGCTTATTGAAAGATTTCTGGAAATGCTGATATTACATTTTGGAATAAAATTGTCACTATTGTTTTGCTGCATTTTTATTTTCTGAGCATTGCAAAGATGCCAATTTTTTTGTGACAAGGCAGCACACAAGTTTAAAATAGTAACAGCTAGTGGGAAGTGCCCAGCACTGCCCAGAAATTCAAATAACAAAATAACAACAAGAAAAATTGTTTGGTGATTTTATTTCAAGAGTTGTCTAAATGCACAGAGAAGAAATAGACAAGCGATTTCCTAAAATATATAGTAGAGGAGTGCCTGGAGCTGGCCATGCTTTTTTTTAATTAAAGAAACTCTCAAATTTTGTGATTTTTAAATGGATAGTGTAATTTGTGAGTTCAGATCTTTCACGCCAAAAACTGGGAAAAGTCATGCCAAAGTAACAGTTTAGTCTACCAGCTTGATTTAAAATGGAGTCCAGCATGAAAACATCAATGTTGGACGCTCACCGACACTAGAGGAATCCTTGTGCCAAGTTTGGTGACAACATATCAAGACATTGTTAAACCTATTCCAAGCTCCAAAACCACGCTGTCCACTTTAAAATTACAATTTTTTTTGCTTCCTGAAAGTACTTAGGCAGTGCTGGGACTCCCCACTAGTAAAGAAACAAATAGAAAATCTGGTAACTATGAGGAATACTGAAATCAAAGCACCATTCATTGATGCTTCATTGAGTACACGTTGCATTTGAATGCAAAAATACCGTACATTGTATGAAAACATGTTGTATGCAGCAGGTTTGTCAATTAGAGATAATTATTATTCTCTGATCAGGGGGAAAATGCATTATTTTCTTAATCTCTCTTTTTGTAGCCAACATCCTTTGAAATATGCATCTTTGCTGTAACATCATTATAAGAAAATACTGTCTCCAAATTAGTCCCTTCTCTCACCCAGTTCTCTTTCTTGGGATAGCTAGCTATTGACACAAATTGTCTGCATTGAGTAGTTCTCTCTGCTTTGATAATTAACTTTTGATCATTACTGACTTTAATGGTTCTAGTCTAATATTGTCATAGTCATCCTCCTCAATTACTTTAGCACTCATCACCTTTAATCTTTGAACAAAATGATCTCACTGAACCTCCATCAGCTTGACTACCGAGTTAATAATTTCTGCTTCTCGTCTTCCTGGCTAAGTTTGATTTGTCTGAGACGTGATGTGAACTTTTGATTATTAATTTAAAGGATTTCAGATGCCTTGCTTGCTCTTTCTCTCAGTTGGGATATTTGTTCAACCTACATAAATGTAGTCTTAGCAAGGGTTCCACCCCCCAGACAATTAATAATTATTTATGTGCTTCTGTTTTTATTTAAATGAAGCAGGAAGGAGGTTTCTAAACACTCCCAAGTACTCAAAGGCCCAGTTGTCACTGAAGCCATATAGCTCTATCTGGGCAGCACCACCTTAAGAAGCAGGTGGGGGTTATATCTATCTACCATTACGAGTCTCTTATCACGCAAGCTGTTTCACTGTACCAAATTGAAAAAGGGCATTAGGAACGCCAAAGCTATGTACTGCCGGAGGATCGAAAAACATTTTGAGAGCTCCGACCCTCGTCGAGTATGGCAAGGCCTGCGACAAATTACAGGGCAAAATATTAAAAACGAACTGGCTAGCAGCAGTGCGCACCTGGCTGATCAACTGAATCAATTTTTTAGTCGCTTTGAGGTGGGAACTGGAACTACCGTCACTACAGCATTGGCTACCAGCACATCATCAGAAACTACTACTGATAGACAACCATTTTTATTACAGACCTGTGACGTACAACGTGCCTTTCGGAGCATTAACATTAGGAAGGCAGCTGGACCGGATGGAATCATGGGACGGGCTATTAGGGACTGCGCTGCAGAATTAGCTGGTGTGTTTACGGACATTTTTAACCTATCCCTGTTGCAGGGTTCTGTCCCTACCTGCCTGAAGACATCGATTATAGTGCCAGTCCCCAAGCAGTCAGTGGTGGTATCTCTCAATGACTATAGACCAATAGCCTTAACATCTGTCGTTATGAAATGTTTTGAGAGATTGGTGCTAGATCATATTAAGGCTGGTCTTCCATCCACTCTAGACCCGTTCCAGTTTGCATACAGAAGAAATAGATCTACTGATGATGCTATTTCCATCGCTGTCCATACTGTACTGAGTCATCTAGAACGACAGGGAACCTACGCAAGGCTGTTGTTTGTGGACTACAGTTCTGCCTTCAATACAATTCTGCCAGACAGGTTATTTCTTAAAATGACCAATTTGGGTATACATCAGAAGATCTGTCTGTGGGTAAGGAATTTCCTGACTGATAGGCCGCAGACAGTGAGAATGGGCCCTTACTATTCTTCTACTCTAGTATTAAGCACAGGAGCCCCTCAGGGATGTGTGCTAAGTCCCTTTCTCTATTCCCTGTACACATTTGATTGCACCCCACTGTATAAGTCCAACACAATCATCAAATTTGCGGATGATACAGCAGTGGTGGGGCTCATTAGTGAGAACGATGAGACTGCTTATAGGAAAGAAGTACAGGGGTTAATTCAATGGTGTAAAAAAAACAATCTTATGCTTAACACCAAAAAAACCAAAGAACTCATAATTGACTTTAGGAGAAAGAAAAGTGTATTTTTACCATTGCACATAAATGGCGAGGAGGTGGAGAGGGTTAGTAGTTTTAAATACCTGGGCATTTACATCTCTGAGGACCTCTCATGGACTGCAAATATTAATATGGTTGTGAGGAAGGTGCAGGGGAGGTTGTATTTCCTGAGAATGCTCAGGGGACTGAATCTATCTCAGCACCTACTTCTGTCCTATTATCACAGTACCATCGAGAGTGTCTTAACCTATAGTATATTATCGTGGTATGGGAGCAGCTCTGAAACGGATAAAAAAGCTTTACAGAGAATAATTAAAATTGCCCAGAATGTTATTGGGCTCCAACTACCAACCCTGGATGAGATCTTCACGTCTCGCACTTTGAAGAAGTCACACAATATCCTGAGAGATCCCACCCATCCTGCTCACAACTTCTTTGAACTGTTGCCTTCGGGCAGAAGATATAGGACAATGAAAACACGAACCACACGGCTTCTGAATAGTTTCTATCCAAGAGCTCTGATTGCACTAAATAATGATCTCAGGGCCAGTTGCAAGAAATAGCAAGCAGGGAGTAGGAAGGAATGAGACAGGTTTTTAGGTTATGTTATGCCTTTAATAGGTTATGTTACATTCTGGAGTATGATATGTTTTTATAGATTATGTCTGAATAGGATGAGAGTGTTGGAGATACGTGCAAATGTGTATGTGAACCCGGTCTTTGGGTGGGTGTTTGATTTTCGTTGTTGTGTATACTGTGTATATACGGACAATGACAATAAATTTATCTTAAATCTTATCTTAAATCTTAAATCTTAAATCTTAAATCTTAAATCTTAAATCTTAAATCTTAAATCTTAAATCTTAAATCTTTTTGGTACCTGCTAAAAACATTTTTGTTTAAGCAAGCCATTCCAGGTATGTACAACAATGACATGCATTCTAATCTATTTTTTTTTTAACTTATTGAAGATTTATTTATTTTTAAATGTTTTAAATAGCTGTTTTGAACTGTTCTTTTTTACTGGTAATTTTATTATTTCATTCTTTTTGTAATCCCTTTGAAGTTTCATTACAATCCGGAGTAAATTTCTCTCTCTCTCTCTCTCTCTCTAGCATCTGGTGAGTTTGGGCAGTGCCATGCCATTGTCCTTCCAACAGTAGAGTTACTGCCATTTACTATGTTGGTACCAAGATGGTGGAAAGCAGGAACAGGCAGTGGTGCACCAGCAATGGGTGCACCAACAGAACCAGCATGAAGCCAGCCCCAAGTTTGTTATCACCCTACCCTGCCCCTGTGCCATCACGGTTCCAACCCAGTACAGTGGTACCTCAGCTTACATACACTCCAGGTTACATACGCTTCAGGTTACAGACTCCACTAACCCAGAAATATTACCTCGGGTTAAGAACTTTGCTTCAGGATGAGAACAGAAATCGTGCTCCAGCGGCACAGCAGCAGCGGGAGGCCCCATTAGCCAAAGTGGTGCTTCAGGTTAAGAACAGTTTCAGGTTAAAAATGGACCTCCGGAACGAATTATGTACTTAACCCGAGGTACCACTGTAACTGGAATTCAGTTCCGGCACCTCTCTGGTGGGCACCATTGCCATTATAAGCAAACAAGGGGAGGCGTTCATGGTGAGTTCCAACACCTCTTTTTCCTAGAAAAATAGCACTGCCCATTCATGCTGACTCCTTGCTTCCTTCATGTCTGCCTGCCTCCCAGATTGATACTGGGCCACATTCAAGGTTCTTGTGTTAATGCACAAAGCCTTAAACACCTCGGGAGCGCTAAACAACTGATCCCTTCTGCTTTACTTTGATCATTGAGATCGCCTCTGATGAGGCACTTCTGGTGTTTCCCCACATCTCTGAGTTTCGGATGCCCTTTGCTGGGGACTGAGCCCTGCCTCTGTGGTGGGCCCTGCCCTGAGGAACTCCTTTCCAGTACAGCTGGGAAGAAATCAGACAGAATCCTGAAAACGGTGTTATTCAGACAGGCTTTTGAAGCACAATTTCCTTTTTCCTGACCAGTATTTATTGATGTTCTTATTGATCTTACTGCAATTTTGAATGTTATACACGGCCTTGCTGTAATATTATGAAAACACAGCCTATAAATATCTAAATAAATATCTGCAGCCCTGGCATGACAGGGAGAAGACGTACACCAAATCCCTTCACCATGGGGCATCTAATTTCCCATGTGCTGTTAATTGTTTTGGAACAGAGGCCTATTCCGTGATGGCAGAGACTTCCTGTAGCCTGAAGTGGCACAGCTCAGTCATGGTTTCACAGCCTCAGGAAGAACAAGGTCTGAGAGGGGAGATCATACTGTGAAGGACAGAAATGGAATTGAAAGAGCCTAAAGTGGACCCTTAGGACATTAAGAGGGTTACATCATGTGGCTGCCGCTAATTTTGAGTCTGAAAATGTACATTAAGATAATTAAAGGTAATTGGAAAATGGAGAGCAGATTGAGGCGGACAATTTCACCACTTCACTTTGTAATTTCCTTATGATTTTTATACTCACGGCTATATCCCCTAGAATGTGCCATGTGATTGAAATGTCACATGTATCATCAGTATGTCAGGGTAGGATTTGCTGCGATGCTGCAGTCATTTTGTAACATAGCATGTGCTTCCTGGATATATATATATATATATATATATAATTTTGTCCAGTTTGTCAGCAAGGAGTTCAAAGCAACATATGCAGTTCTTCTGCTCCCCTGTTATCCTCCCCTGTTATCCTATGAGGTAGCTTAGGCTGAGAGACTATGACAAGTGCTGGCAATACGATAATCTCTCTCCATTTTTGATCCTGTCTTTACGGAGATCTGTGAAATTACTGGCCAACACATACAAGAGACAAGTGAGCTAGCCAGGCTGAATTTATTTCATGGTGAAAACTTGAATGTTTGCTTTAAATCATTAATTGAATATTTACAGGTGGTGGCCAAGGTTGGTGACTGCCACATTCTGGAAGGGATTGGAAGGGGCAACTCCTATGACATATTATCAAATGGTGTGGCAGATTGCTTTAAATGAAAACCTTACAAACAGCAGAATGACACTGTTTTGTTATGAATATGAACAACATGGATAATTGACACTATCCTACAGCATATTAAATCTTTTGACTGGTTTGATTTCTGATACTGTTTTTTTTTTTTTTAATTGCATTGGATTCTTCCTTTTCTTTGATTGGTTATATAATATGGCTATATTCTGTGCAGCAGCATAGTTATTAAAGCAGTAGGAGTTTTTGTTGTTGCATATGTGTTGTTGTTTAAACATTAAGAAGAAAAGCTTTCTATATCTATATAAAATGCTAGTATTTGTGCCCCAGTTTCTAGCATTCTTTTTACACAGTAATACTTCCTGCATCATGGAACTCTTTAAAAAAACAAACAAACCATGTCATACTAAATTACATTCAAACTAGTGGGCATGGGGTGGCAACTGCATCCTTCTGTTCCCACATGATTTACCCATGAAAATGGCGAGAGAGAACTGTATGCCACAATGCAGCCCTGAATTCCATCCCATCATTTTCGAGTCTAACCAGGTTGATTTCCCCCCTGCCCCTGAAAGCAATTCACACAGAAATGAGCACTAAACTTCCACTAGGTTTTCCTAGGATTGCAGAAATGGTTTTATTCTGAGTGAGAGATATCATTAACTGCAAATAAATAACAGGCAAGGGAAGATCTGGAAAATGAAAGAATGTGCTGCCCGAATGCAGTCTAAGTGTCCTAGCTATACCATTCCAACCAACCAATCCTTCTTTCCCATAAAACTATATTTATAAAGGGCAGTTCAAGACTGACGATTGCCATCACGATTGTATCCTGCCCTTCCACAATGAAGGTCAAGGTGGCATATACAGGGGCATTATTTCACTTGATCCTCACAATAAATCTTGTGATCTATGTTAGGCCAACAGATGGATGAACAGAATCACAGATGAGTAGAATCTGAACCCAGATCTCTGTGTGCCAAGTCCCAACAGCTTTTCCACTGTTACATTGGTTCTGGAGTCAGGTAGGTAGCCGTGTTGGTCTGACACAGTAACTGAAGAAGTGTGCATGCACACAAAAGCTTATTCCCAGAACAAACGTAGTTGGTCTCAAAGGTGCTACTGGACAATGTTTTTGTTTTTGTTTTTGTTTTTTTTAAAATGGATCTTGAGGATAGTTTCAGTGACCCAGCTGAGCTGACTTTATGGGAATTCTGGAAGGCCCTTTGCAGTCAAAGCAATGAGAAAATGACCCTCACGCCCTTTGGCATTCAGGGAAACTGGTACAGTGCAGTGACTGAGAGTTGTTCCTGCAAGATGGTGCCCCCAGCTCAGTGCATTGTCTCCCGAGGAAAATATCAGCCCTTACCCTAATCTCTTGTGACAAGAAGCTGGCAACTTTGCATCTGGGAGTCTGAGTGTCACAGTTTAGGTCAGCCTTTCCCTGAGGGTGATGCAAAGGCTGTTTATCAAAAGACTGCATTTGTAACAATGGCTCTCGTCTCCTGTGTCTCATATATTCAACATTCTCCCCATGCCTACATCTTCCATACAGAAAAATCGTTATTTAGGACATGTGTTTTCTAGAGAAAATACACACATCTCTAGCTGAGAAGCTGGTACCTGATTAATTTAACACTCATCTTGCTGTTAATTATAAGGTTGTAAGGACTGCCGGATTGGATCCGACCAGGGCCCATCTATACCAGCATTCTGTCAAATAAGATGCCTCTCAGTTGCTCTAGAAAAGGTCTATTCTCTTTATTTGTCTGAAGCATTCTGTAGTCAGACTGCCTATGAAGGTTCATATTCTATATAATAAGGATTTGGAACTTTTTCCAGTCCAGGAGCCAAATTTACTTCTGGGATTTACATGTCAGTGGTAGGTAGGAACAGAGAAAAGAATTGATTCAGTTTGCTTTTAAAGACAAATCTATCCAATCTGCTCTCTTCAAGACAGCATGTAAACTGAAACAAAGTTATCCTTCAAAATCCACACTCATCCGAATTTTGCGATGCAGTTCTCCAACCAAATAATAGTTACAAAAATGCATAGGGATGTGCATAAAAATAAATATATTAGTGAAAACAATGCACAAAAATACATTGTATTAGGGGAAATTGCTTGCAAAAATATGCATATTAGACAAAGCTGCATATACTTAGGAAAAAGTCACACTAAAATGCTGGTGAATTTTCACAAGTATATATATATATATGAGAGTATATATAGTATATATAAGTATATGTGTATATATATATATATGTGTGTGTATATATAAGTATATATATATACTTATATATATAAGTATATATATATACTTATATATATAAGTATATATATACTTATATATACTTATATATATAAGTATATATATATATACTTATATATACTTATATATATAAGTATATATATATACTTATATATATATAAGTATATATAAGTATACATAAGTGTATATATATATATATATATACTTATATATGTATATATAAGTATATATATGAATATATACTTATATATATAAGTATATATATATACTTATATATATAAGTATATATATATATACTTATATATACTTATATATACTTATATATATAAGTATATGTATATATAAGTATATATATATATACTTATATATGTATATATAAGTATATATATGAGAGCCAGTGTGGTGTAGTGGTTAAGAGCGGTAGTCTCGTAATCTGGGGAACCGGGTTTGAGTCTCCGCTCCTCCACATGCAGCTGCTGGGTGACCTTGGGCCAGTCACACTTCTTTGAAGTCTCTCAGCCCCACTCACCTCACAGAGTGTTTGTTGTGGGGGAGGAAGGGAAAGGAGAATGATAGCCGCTTTGAGACTCCTTAAAGGGAGTGAAAGGCGGGATATCAAATCCAAACTCTTCTTCTTCTATATATATTGCAAATTGCTGCAAAATGTAGATAACTCAATTTAAGATTGGAAAAATGAGAGAGAGAACCAAAATTGACACATCCTTCTATTCTTTGTGGTAAGTGGGGTCAGAAGTAGAGGTGGGTGTAGCAACAAATGTGAATTTTACCCTGCCCAATAGGCTATATAGGGAGTGTGGCTGGGAAGTCTTAGGTTCAGATGTAGAGCTCTGGCACCCTGGACTTTTTAGCTATATGCTAACTGGAAACTCATTCTCCAAGAGGGGTTCCTTAAGTAGCCAAAATGAAAACATCTACATGCAAGTGGGAAGTATCAGCTGACTTGAGGGAACCTTAAGACAGTTGGAAGTACAAAAATACTTTTGAGAAAAGAACTAAAAGAGAAGGAACCATAACAACCAAATGAAGATGGAATATGCTTAGTTGCTGCAGGATCCCGACTGACTGTGGAATGGGCAGGAATGGAGAACAGTGATGGAGAGGAATGGAATGGAAAGGGCATGGTTGGCTGGAACCAAGGCTGGGCAAAGGTTTGCCTCCATCTTCCTCAGTCCCTTCTTCTGAATGCAAGTGTGTATGGGGGAACTGGGGGTCATTTAGTGCTGGTGACAGAGAAAGTAATTTGACTTTCAGGAGTGGTGTGTGTGTAAATAGCATTTACTGCTGTAGGTTAGGTGGCCCGTGTCATTTTCTTTTTTAAGTCTAGAAATCCAAGCTGCACATCCAGCCAGCTAATGCATATTTTGAAGTAGCCATGGATGCTATAGGATGAATGACATAGTGTCCTAGCCAGGGACATTATATGAAAATACAAGACAGGGCCACTCCAAAACCACCAATATTCAGCTGGGCTAAACATTTAACCCAGCCCTCCCACTGGAAATCTTATGGGATTTGGAGCCCAACATCATCTGGAGGGTGCCACATAGCCTATCCTAATAATACATGAATATAGATTCCCAGAATATGGATTGTTGGTCCATTTAGTCCAGGACTGTTAGCCCATAATACATAGTATGGGTCTAAGTAGACTAGTCCTGGGTTTGGTGGGCCAAGAGTGAGCTGTCTAGCCCAAGACTTGTCTACCCTGGGCTGTCAGCTATACCCTGCGGCCTCAAGCAAATGTCTTTCTCACTTCTACTACATGAGATCCTCTAACAAGATACTGATCCTGGGGATTTCTGCATGCAATGGAGCACACATGCCCCTTAACTATTGCATCTCTCATCTGCCCACAATATTGCTCCTCTGAGAAAATATGTTGGTGTCTAGTTTAAGAAGTTAAGGCAATGCCGCCTGAAGATTAATTGGGATGTTTTGCCTTTGCACATGCTGTTTCATTTCCAGGTAAGGTTCCCAAGGCGTGTGTGGTAATTAGCAGCACCGCTTTAAGCTGTCCCAAGTCCCCATTTGTATCTCTGGTTCAGCTTTCAAAGATTGACATTTAGAGATCTTTTCTTTGCAACGACTCCCCCCCCCCTTTTCAGAATCCCAATGTGAGGGTGGCGTCCATGTTGGAAATCGTCTGTCGGCTTAACGCCAAACCCTTCCAGATAAGTAGCAGATAAGCTGCACAGGCTTCAACAAGTCTCTACAAATACAAGGGTGACATCCCAGGGGGAGAATCTCTATCTCTTGCTTGCTCTAACTAGGTCTGGTTTGTGTTCCCATTATTATTGCGTTGAAGAGAGCCCCCCTATGGGTTAAAATTCCTTTTGCCACACTGAAAGACGTTTCAGCAAAGGCTGTTCCTGGCCTCCCTTTCCTTGCAGCTGTTGCCCTTAGATTCTCCTTTATGATGAAGGTCTTCTTTATTGTGGTCCTTGGGGAATCTGCAGCAGACCCTAATCTCTATCCCTCTCTCAATCAATGAATAACTCTCCAGTGAGGAAAGGGCAAAAGCAAAGGATAACAGCAGCGACATCGTGGAGAAAGAAAGAGAAAGAGGGGGGGTGGAGTGGAGACGTGAGGCCTTGCTGCTGCCATTGTCGATGCAATGCTCCATTGCAGAGTTCATCTGCTGGGTTGTGGGAGTGTAAAAACCAATTACATGTTTACGAGCCATTATAAGGAATCACTAGGAGACGAAATGTAGATATGCTGAAGGTCTACGTTTCTTTCTGATCTGCTAAACTTCAGGTTTCTTGGCTGGTTTCCAGGTGGCTTGTCTATTGAGCATTCATCCTGCTTTGTTGGTGGGGAGGTGAGATGACATTGCGTCAAGCACATGCCATCCTGCTCTTTCCAGCATATTTCCCTGTTACTTTCCTTATGGGGGGGGGGGAGTCCAGTATTGGGGAGTGGGGGTGCAGTCGATTTGTTGTGCACAGCTCCAAAGCAACTTTAAGAACTGAACAACCTGAATTTGCTGGTATGTGATTAATTCCCATCAAAAAACAGAAACAGTTTGGAAATGCCTCTTGCCTCTGTCACCTCAGTATAAAGTGATAAGAAACTCCCACCCCCCCACACACTCAGTTGAGAATACAATCCTAAGTACACTTGCTTATGAGTAAGCCCTGTTGGTTTCAGTGGGTCTTTCCTCCAAGTAACACTAGTGAAGCTTCAACACACCCTTATTAAAGAGGTGGTGAAAACCATCCATATTGGCCTTTTAATACACTGTAAAAATCAGTTCTTAATTGATTCTGGAAACATTGTGCTGCCTAAGATGTCAGTGAAACTCAAAGGAAGGCAAACTGTTTACATTAAAATACTCCATCAAAGTTATTTGTAGCTGGTTTCATCCTAATCCTTCTGATTCCCCTAGCCCATGCCTTTGACAGGATGACCTTGCCCCCGGTATGTGTGTTCAGTATTGATGCCATTACTGAAGAATGATTCCTCAGCTTTTCTGCTGATAACTAAATAGAAACGTGGGGAGGAGGTATTGTGGGAGGTAAGCAAACTTTTCAGGATCTGGGTAATAATGGGTGCAGGGAGGTGGAGGTCGCTGGAAAAAAACAACGGATCCTGCTATTAAGATTCAGATGCCATATCTCTTTAAAACAGCACAACTATATCTTCCAAATTAGCCAGTTTTTAATCAGTTTTTAAAACAACACCAGCGAGACAGACAGTTGGAAAGAAATGTCCCATGCTTCCATTATCTATTGAAGGAAGGGGAGGCTCAACCTGAGGCCCGACAAGCGTCGGAGTGATCAAGTAATTCATTTTGCATGCAATTATCTAATACAAACACAGCCAAGAGAGAAACAATAACTGAAATATGACAGCCAAATCAGGAACAAGGATTAAGTAGGAGGTGGCAATGGAGTGTAGGGTTATCTGAGATCCACATGTGTAAAATTTAATTGTTTAAGGGAGAAGGGAGGGGGGAGTGTGAGGCTGAAAAGATAAAAATCCACTTCAGCAATTTGTTCTGCCAAGAAAATACTTAAATGCAGAAAATTTTTTTTTTTTTAAGTGAATGGTATCAAAGTTACTTGGGTCCAAAACACACAACACTCTGGCAATGTGTTTTAGATTAAGGACACACGTTTCAAAGGTTAAGAGGACTATTTCTTGGGCAGAATGCAGAACAAAGAATGGGCTGGAGAAGATTAGTAAACTGCGGCTCTTTAAAATACTAGTTTCTGCTGCAATTCACTTGGATAACTTTGAGCTCAAAGCTAATTGGGACTAGACAAGACCGCTTCAAAGAATCCAGACACTGAGCTGCTCTTATTTATTGTGACTTTGGAACAGGTTTAAATTGTTTTTATTTCTTTTTTTTTAAAGAATTGTACAGAGAAGTCAACAAGAGCTGATCCTGCTAAACACACATTGCCTGATCAAGGATCAGATCCTTGCATGCACAATTGCAGGAGAAACTATGCACCTCGGGGTTCAGTGAACCATCTGGGTGGAGATGGCAAAACACATATCCATGCAAAGCAATTAGTTGCTGCCTGAAAGTGGTGGCACATGGCAAGAGTTAGGTTGTGGCAAAGGATGCCGGGAAATTCCATCAAAGTGGGAAATGGTACAAGGAATTGTGTCTGTTCAGGAATGGAAGCCAGGAAGGCAACTATGACCAGTCACTCCCAGTCTGCAGTCACTGTTCTTATTGATGCTGTCTCCCCCACCCCTGAAATGGTGTGGAATCATGTAACACACCATGTGACAATCATGCAACAATCACATAATTAATTAAGTTATTAGATTTTACCACAGTAAACAGTGAGCTGAATAATGTGGTTTTCTGCAGAAGGTGAACTGCAGCGGAACAGAAATGGTGCAGCATATGATGGCCACAGGGTGGAAAAGAAAATCAATGCTTTTTAACATCCCTAGTTGTGTCCAGTGTTATCAATACAAAAATCCTAATGCTTATATTGAAGGGAGGTGAGTTGCTGCCAGAATGTCTTTTCTGTGGTGGGTGCCTTCGTTGTGGAACACTCTTTCCAGAGTGGTTTGCCCAGTCCTTCCTGTACTGTTCTTTTGGCACCAGCCAATTTTTTATTTTCCTGGGTGTTAAAGATGCAGCTTAAATCCTGCTGATTCTCCCCCCTCCCGCCCCACCCTGGGGGGTATCTAAAATTTACTTTCATTAAAGCCACATAATAAGAGAAACAATTATTGCAGAAGTTATTTGATTGTGCAAAATATAGAGCTAATGACTAACGACCTGACATTTATCCCATATATTCATTCTTTTCTGCTTAGTACATATAATATACTGTATATGTATGTGTGTGTGTGTGAGTGTGTGTGTGTGTGTGTGTATATATATATATATATATATATATATGCTGTGTTGCATCCAACACTGCCATTCTGCTCATGCAGCAGACCTGCTTGTGCAACGGAACTTTACCCTCCTCTCCTCTTTCCTGCATCCCTCTTGCGCACCCACCAAGTCTGCACCAGAACGTTGACAGATTCTCTGGAGCAGATCTGGGGGGCATGTGAAGAAAGGAGAAGAAGGGAAAGTCATGCAGGGTATTGGATGCGGCTTTGTGACTTTTTGTATTTACATTTTAATTTTAGATACAAAAAAATTTAAACATGCTATTTTAATTGTCTTCTCTGCAGTATCCCTCATACAGAACATTCACCCCAAGGAGGTTTGCTTGGCATCTACCTTATCATTGTTTCAGAACCAGGACCAGGACCAGGACCAGGCAAAGGCAGCTTTGTTTTACCAGGTATCTGGGAGCACCAATGATATAATATTGTTCTGTTACATTTGTTTTTAATACATTTATGTGATTTAATTATTATACTTTTTACTTAGCTGCAAATCACTTTGGGACTTTTTCTTTAATAATAATAATAATAATAATAATAATAATAATAATAATAATTTATACCCCGCTCATCTGGCTGGGTTTCCCCAGCCACTCTGGGCGGCTTCCAACAGAGCACTAAAATACAGTAACTTATTAAACATTAAAAGCTTCCCTAAGCAGGGCTGCCTTCAGATGTCTTCTAAAAGTCTGGTAGTTGTTTTCTCTTTGACATCTGCTGGGAGGGCGTTCCACAGGGCAGGTGCCACTACTGAGAAGTCCCTCTGTCTGGTTCCCTGTAACTTGGCTTCTTGCAGCGAGGGAACCAGAAGGCCCTCGGTGCTGGACCTCAGTGTCCGGGCTGAACGATGGGGGTGGAGACGCTCCTTCAGGTATACTGGGCTGAGTCCATTTAGGGCTTTAAAGGTCAGCACCAACACTTTGAATTGTACTCAGAAACGTACTGGGAGCTATGCACAAATTCACATATGAAACTCCTTGATACTGACTCTGAACTAGTGGTCTGACCAGCTCAGCATTGCGTACACTGGCAGTCCTACCTGGAGATGACATGGGGAACTGAACCAGGGAGCTTCTGCCTGCAAAGCAGTTTCTCTGCCACCGAGCTACAACTATTTAATTCTTTTTGTAAGCCACATGGGAATATGGTTGAAGGGTGGTGTAGAAATATTTATAACAAATAAAAGTTTGGGTAGATGAAGCATGGTGCGGAGCTACAGTTGCCCAGTACACAGGAAATTCAACTTTGCATCTGTGATTTGGCCATGGGAGTGCTGGTGGCTCTTGCATTACTTTCCACGCAGTTGGGTGAACTCTAATATTTTAAAATGCAGAAAACGCTTAAGTTCAGTTTAATGATACTGCTTAATAAAACATTAAGCAGATGTTTACCTGCTGTTAAGAATTTGTGCCTTGTAGCCTGGCCAGCATGCATATTTAAGGGGGAGGGGGATCATAGGAATGAGACCATATTGGTGGATAACTTCAAACAATTTGACAATACTTTTATAAAGCCATCAATAGAATTTTCTTTACTTTTTTTTTTAAAAAAAGCATTTGATACTGATTATGCAGCCCATTCTGAAAGAGAAACACAAAGGCTTGCATCTTTAGATCTTTTGGTGAACTGAGAGCACACAGCATTAATAGCTGCTGCACAGCTGTAAATGAAAATTGACTCCAGATCTAACCCTTATTTTCTGCCTCCCTTGGCACCCCAAAGAAACTCAAAATACTCACAGAGAATAAAAGGGGGACAAACTGGGCATTTGATATATGTGAAGGTGTCTCGGTGTGACTTCTACACCTTTGCCAAAGTATTCTGAAAACAATCAGCTCTGCAGAATGTGGATAAGCTTCTGAATGGAAGCTTTAATGCTGGGATGGGTAACCTCAGGCCAGGGGGGCTGAATGAGATGCCCCAGGCCTTTCCAGCTGCCCATGAGCCTCTCTCCAGGCCACACTTCTTTGTCACATGACCCTTACTGGTCATGCTTTGACCCTCCTTCAGTACTTTTGCCTGACTATAATGCACCTTGACTTCTTGCTTGCCTGGATAGAGGACTGAGAGGGATGTGTGAATGTGCATAGAAAAAATGCCTCCTTTGCAAAGGTCACGTTAACATCCATTACTCCACACAGTTTCTTCTTCTGATCTGCCTACTGTGGAATGTGGCCAAGAAGGCAAAGAGGCCCTTAGGCTGGAAACGGGTTTGAGCCCTGTTGCAATGGGTCTCCTTTCATGGAAGTCACAATGAAATGGTGTCCACAGGGGCAACCAACATTGATACCTTTGGTAAGATAGATTGAAGGAAGATCATACCTGAATGGAGATGTGTTTGATTAAGAAACTGCAAGAAGTAAAAAGGTACTCTCTTGAGTACTTTCATCAGGATAAAATAAATGCTGATGTATCTGGAATGAAGGACAACTGACAAGCAATTGCAAAGTCTTTTGAGGTGCTACTCATTAGCTACCTAAATGGAAATGACATTTAGGTGCTGGGCAGGCAGGGATGAAGTGTTGCAAATATCATAAAAATTCATGCGGCTACATTAGGCATTTGAGAAAGCAGACTGGATGTCAAAAATGTTACCTGCTCATTATCGTCTTCATCACTGCTGAGTTTCAGATCATCTTCAAGCATTCTTTCAGGAGGGAAAAAAGATAAAGAAAGAAAAAAATGCAAGGTTATTTAAAATGAACAATGTTTGAGCCTCTCTTGAAAATAACTAAGCAATATCTGTGCTAAAAACCAAAGCACATCTAGATTAGAGCTACTAAAATAATAAATCTGTGAAGCACATTCTACGCTAATCTATTTATAGTATTCCATGCTATATCCCATTGCTTTTGTCAGTTGTTTTGGAGGGATAACCTTTGGAGGTCCTTACTCTGTATGTCGAAGTTAAATGCATAATATTAAAAACAGTGAGTAGTTAGTAGTCTTATGCAGGGGCTCAGTCTATGCAATGATAGATTTTGAAACAGCTGTCACATCAGAGACCAAGCTTTCTTGCTACTTGAACACAGGTTCTGATCACGTGATAACAACATCTTAAACCACCACTAGATTAGTTAATTCAGGGTTATGATCTGGCTCGATGACATTTGAGGGAGTTGTCTCTCCCATGTGAACCTGCTAAGACATTCAGGTTTTCCTTAAAGACCCTGCTCCAAGTGTCCTGGCTGTTAGAAGGACAGGGGCTTCTCAGTGGTGGAACCAAAATTTTGAAACATCCTCCCTAGGGCTGTACATATGCACACCAAAATAGTGCAATTCTGGAGATTGTTTCAGCCCCTGTGTTTTTGACAACATTTTCAACATAATGGGATGGGTTTTCCCCCTTGAAAATGTTGCCAATCTGCCTGAAGCACCCTGTGTGAGAGGCAGGGAAAGAAATCTCTTCGGAGAGAAACTGGGAGAAGAGAGGGATGCTCCCAGGTGCAAGGACACACCCTTTTGTGAACGGGACAAAAGTTAAGATGTATCTGTGAGAGAGGATTCTGTACTTATTTATCTCTTCTATCTTTTCACTGTTCTTTTATTCTTTTTCTTTTTTATTATTTTTGTGTCATTAGTTTGTATTTTATTGTAATGTGAAAAGTGTTAATAAAACTTTATCACGAAAATGTTGCCGATCTGCTAATTTTTGAATCCGCCCCCCCCCGGTTTTAAATAATACAGCCAGTAACCTTGTTGATTGCTGCATCAAAATGTGTTACATATTTTCATATTAATTTTATTTTAAATGAAAGTAACATCACTAACAGGGACACGGGTGGCGCTGTGGTCTAAACCACAGAGCCTGGGGCTTGCCGATCAGAAGGTTGGCGGTTTGAATCTCCACGACGGGGTGAGCTCCTGTTGCTCGGTCCCTGCTCTTGCCAACCTAGCTGTTCGAAAGTACGTCAAAGTGCAAGTAGATAAATAGGCACCACTCTGGCGGGAAGGTAAACGGCATTTCCATGTGCTGCTCTGGTTCACCAGAAGCGGCTTAGTCATGCTGGCCACATGACCCGGAAACTGTACGCCGGCTCCCTTGGCCAGTAAAGCGAGATGAGCGCCGCAACCCCAGAGTCGTCCGTGACTGGACTTAATGGCCAGGGGTCCCTTTTATGCTCTGTTCAAATACATTTCTGTTCTTTATTTCAAGAAATGTTCGTTTACGTAACAATCACACAGAACAATGCAAAGCATTCCACAATGGACTGGGGGGATATTTACAGTTGGTAAGTAACTCAATAAACAAAACTGGACAAAAAAGATGCTGATGACAAAAATGTTAGATGTGCAGCAAAAAATTAAGCACAGAAGCACCACTTTTTGATGTGCTACTAATAAAAGGGTTAATAAAAGGCTGTGAAGATCAAAACATACTTTTAACGTATAGCAATCCATGACTGCCATTTTCAATGTCAACAAAGAATTCTGTGACATGATCTCTCTTGGGCTACAGCCTACTATTTCTTTTCCATAAAGCAACCTGGAAGGTGGCTGCAAATATTTGAGGGTACAATTGAGCAAAATGGTCTGACAGCCACATAATAGGCAATTGCTTTCTGTTTTGAGAGAACCATTAAAGTTCACTTCAAGAAAAAATGCTACCATATTTCTTAATGAACTCTTTTTAACTCAGCAACTTTCCATTATGGTGTCCGTCTGAACTCTTTGTATGTAAAGTTCCATGGATATTATTAGCACCCCAAATTTTAAATCTATCTGTTTACTTTTTAAAAGTGCAAGAATGCATGTTAACTGGTTTGTAAGTCATTCGTCTTTCCCTGACCTCTGTTGTCGGGTGGCTCAGCTGTTACGAAATATCTAGACCTGAAACTACTGATCATTAACCTCTTAATCAATGACAGATGCCTCTGTCAAGTGCAAACCCATAAACG
Organism: Podarcis pityusensis; assembly: GCF_964106645.2. Lineage (NCBI taxonomy): Eukaryota > Metazoa > Chordata > Lepidosauria > Squamata > Lacertidae > Podarcis > Podarcis pityusensis. Next base: position 42,895,583 of record NC_138044.1, read on the forward strand.
TGTGACCAAGATCACAGATCTTTCTTTCTACCTAAAACAAGAGACCCTCAGCAAATATTAATCTTTAGCAGTTTGGATTTGGGGTGACAAATGGGTGCTCGTTACTTGTTTATCTAGCTGCCATCTTTGTTTCTACAGTGGCATTAGTCGCCCGTGATGTTCATGACAACAGACCACAGAACCTCTATTTACCCTTGATTTTTATCAGCATAGTACATTACACTCTCTTCAAAGGGCAAAAATGCCTTTAAGATTCAGTTACAAAAATAGCAGCCTACTGATAAGGCTACATCACAATGATGACCACCATTAGCTCCAGCCTAAATCCTTCCTTTAAAACTTACATCTCTTTTCAATATGTAAAACTCTGTCTTTTAGAAGATTTTTTTTTTTTAAAAAATAATCTGTTCTGTGTTATTAAAAAAAATTATAAGGAGAGAAGCATGAAAATGATTTTCTTTTAATCATTTTCTGAAGGATCTCTTTATTGAGCACATTTTCTTTATTCTCTTACATGTTAAACATCCTTACTTGACACACTGTGGTAGAAACAAACAGAGTGGATAAAGGAAACTGGAGATTAGACAAATGGAAAGAACAAAGGAAAAAAGAGGAAGAGATGATAAAACTGAACACAATGACTAAATGAGACACAGCCATCTAAAGGGGCTGATGAAGAACTGTTCTTAAACACCACCATCCTACCAAGGGATGAGCAAATATGTCAGTTTTTGTTTCTCCCAGTTTTGCATTTTTCCAGGCTTTGGTTTTCCACATTCCCACATTGGCTTGTGGGTTGTTGCTTTTTTTAAATGCCAGAGTGGCTTAACAGTCAATCCCTTCCCCCAGGGAACTCTGGGAATTGTAATTCTGGAATTCTGGAAGGGGAATACAGGGTCTCTTAACAACTCTCAGCACCCTTAATATAAGACAGCTCCCAGAATTTTTTGGTGGAAGCCATGACTGTTTCAAGCGGCACCATTTTGCTTTAAATTCATGGTGTGAATGTGTCCTTAAGCACTCATGTACAAGCAATTAGTGATTTCACTGGTTAACAACTTTATCTTCTACTGCCTGTAACTTTGGTGTTTCCATTCTAATGGCCATTGGATACAAACAATTAGACAATGAATCTGAATTTGAAGCCAAATTACTTCAAGAACATAGAACACAGGCAGCTGCAATCAACCGCGATCTACCAGGATCTCCTGGGGATCTATCTGTCGATCGCAGTTGACCGGTTGAACATGTTTGCTATATACTAACAGCAAACTTCTTTTCTGAATGCCTTTCTTTATGCAGCCAAAACAGTAGCATTAACAGCTTCAGGAGAATCTTGAGGTTTGAAGGTACACAACAATGGGGTGACCCTAAGTGGAGGATGAAACTCAACACCAAAGGATTGGGAATGCTCAACTGGTGGGTTCAGAATATTGACTCTTAGAAGGGTAGGAAAGGAACACTGACTGGGATGGAGAATGGAATAGTGTGCTCTGAAAAAAGGTGGCAGCTAGCTAAAACACTGAGCGCTTCATTATGTGTTCGTATGTTTGGAGGGGGGCTTGCGTATGTGCATAGACATATACATATAATACACCTTCACAGGATAGTAAAAGACAATGCTAGTGTGTGTCCCTCTCTGTGGGTAGACACACACACACACACACACACAAATGGAGGAAGTGAAGCTAAATAAAAAGGGAAAGCAGATTGCCTAAGAACGCGATCTCAAAGGATATTAGGAATTCACTTCATTTTCTATTCTTCTCTGACCTGACTGGCATTATTATTGAAAATACATATACTTGTTTGTCTTCTCATCCATAGCTAATACCCCATATCACTTGGGGGGGGGGGGAAGCTTACAGAGGATATTTTGATCTCATTATTGGAGCAATGCCATTTACATCTGATAGTTAGCATATTCCTAGCCTGTTCCTTCCTGCCTTTCAGACTGGCAGGCATTAGGGCAGTCTATCAACATAATGCACAGTTTCTAAAATTCTCTTCATAACACTCTGAATTTACATGCTTAGAACATGCACGGGAAATTACTGGGGAAAGGGGGCTAGGAATGTGATGAGGGAGTGAAGTACAGGAAGTGGTGGTACTGAAACGGGACAGGAGAAAGATAAAAGAAGGTTATGGCTGAATACCTCCCCATCTCAAAATATTTTCCCAACCCACATGTGAAGTCTCACAGGCTTTTAACCTGTGAGTAATAATGAAGAGTTTGCCATTTCCCCATAAACATAGAAACCACTTGCGTTTGTCATAGGCATTTACTGAGAATGACAGGTGTATGTGTTGTTAACATATACATATGTGTTTTGTGTGTGTGTGGACATCTACAAGTGGCAAACTACTCTTGCTACTTATGTGATTTTCACAGGTATTTTTTCCATTGTAAGGCAGGTTGCTATTGTTCCCATTTTACAGTTGAAAATCTGAGTGACTTATCAAAGGCCAGACAAGTTCCTAACAGAGATGGGAAATGAAGTTGTGAGTTCAACTCTCCATTCACTAAGCAATGCAGTCTTGGCCATCCTATAGATTCTACACCGGTTCACAGAATGTCCTTGACAAAGGAGACCTGTACATGTTTACTTGGAATCAAATCCCACTGTGCTTTCTCCACAGTATTTAGGATGTTATCAAGAGGAGAACCAGCGTGATGTAGTTGATAATGTTTGGGATTCACATCAGTCTGACCTATCTCTGAAGGTTGCTGTGAGGATTTTTTTTAAAAATTAACCACCACTGTGGATCGATTCCTGGGCTGTTTTGAGGGAAGGTGGTGTACAAATGCAACTCTCATGGCTGCAACATTTAATCAGTTAAATTAGTTGAGACACAGCCTTAATGTCTACTCAGAAATCCCATCGAGTCCAGTTGGGCTTATTCCCAGACTGCAATTTCAGAAAACAAAAACCTACTTCCAACCAACTAACAACATTTTCCTGATTAACTGGGTTGCAGTCCCCCCTCCTTTAGAAAACCCCCCATTGTTTTTAACACCAGTAAAAGTTGCACACAGCAAACACCATCTTAAAAGAGGGTATTGGTCTGAAGGCACATAAGGTGGTGAAGCTAAGCAGGTCCAGGGATGGTTGATGCTTGAAAGGGAGACCAGCTGTGAACCACATGGATGCTGCCTTGGTGGTGCTCAATGATGAAAGGAGTTTGGGATATCAGTACCCAAAGTTATCTCACATAGGAGGAAATGCCACTTCTAAGTGCTACAATGACACATGTTGCATCATTTAAAAACAAGGAAAGTATGCTTCTTGTTTTCAGAACTATTGCTTTCATGCAGGTTCATTCTGTTTTAGGGATTTGCAATCTTCCTTTTGTGAACAGTGCTTCCAAGCCCAAATACAATAGGAAACCATTTAAAATATCCACTTTGTGGCAAAGCTTTATAAAGAGAGTTAGACAAATTCATGGACGATACGGCTGTCAATGGTTGCTAACCCTGATGGCTAACTTCCAACTTGTACTGTTGGAGGCAGTATGTTTCAGAATACCAGAATACCAGCTGCTGTGAACAAGCGGGTGAACGGAGTGTGCTTGTGTCCAGGTTGCAGACTTCCTACAGACACCTGGCTGGTCACTGTGAGATCAAGATGCTGGACCAGATGGGCCACAGGCCTGATCCAGCAGGCTCTTCCTATGTCCTTCTTAAGTGCTTACTAAACACTTAACAACGAATGCAGATAAATTTATCAACTAAAACATAATATGTCTCAACTAAAATTAATATGGTTCATGAACTTTGATTTATTTAATTGGGTAACAGCTCTGGTAGATGACAACCGTTTTCACCTTTTTTTGCATAATAAAGCATTGTTCAGTGGGAATTTGTTTCCTAAAAATGGTAAAGTAGTAACTAATGGGTTGCACAAATGTAAGGCTTGATTATAAAAGTATTTATCAGATGTGTTTGTATGTGTGTTCATATTTTGTGGAAGAAACTCTCAAACAACTGATTTCTTAAGCAATTTTGTAATGCATTTTTTTTTTAGGTCGTTGTTGGGAACTCAAAACAAATGGCAGAGTAATCTTGGAGAAAGAGGAGCCTTTGTTTTAAAACATTCCCTCTATAAATCTTGAAATTTGATATTCACTTGTTGGGCAAAATGTGCAAGTCATTTTTTAAACATTTCCTCTGAGATTTTTCAAGAGTTATAGTTTTTCTTTTTTAAAAAAAAAAACTTTTTAAAAACTCAGGAGAATAAAAAGAATTTACAAGCATCATTTAGCTTGCTATTCAACAATTATAGACATATGCAACTGCATTTGATTAAACTTGTGTTTTACTTAATTTCCCCCTTTTGTTAATACTGTACTTTGTTCAGTTTGAGCTACCTTACTGTACTGAGGACAGCTCAGATCACCTCAATCCAGCAAGGACAATCTGTGCATGGAGACAGTATTCCATGCACCAATCCCATTCCTGGATTGGGTCCCTTACATAGAAACATGTTTTGTGTGTATGGTCTCATTTATGCTGGACTACCCAGACAGCTCCTCTTGCTGCATCAGTGCTGTACAAGCAGCCCTTGGAGGTGACTGGAAAAGTCAGCTGTGATCACTAATTTGAAGAATGTGGGCTGGGGCAAGTTTCTACCTCCATTGATCAGTTTTTCTGTCTGCAAAATGGAAATAAACAGTGCTCAGCTTCACAGGGTCTCTATGAAGATAGTTAGGATTATAGAACAGTTTACAAATTAAGAAGAAAGAACCTTAAATACTAACAATTATATTATGACATAAACTATACTTATGCCATATGAAATGTGTTACTCTTTATGATGCCACAATATGGTTGTTGTTTTTTTGCTGGAAGAAATTAACAAATCTCCCCCTCTGGAAAAGTTTTCATTTTAATAATATTGTTTGCTAATATCATCATCATCATCATCGAGTAGTATCCAAATCTAGTCCTGCTCAGAGTAGATTCACTGAGGAAATGACTTAGGTCTATGGATTTAAATGGATCTACTCTGAGTAGAACATATTAGAGACAACTTCTCTTAATGTATTAGTTGATTGACTCAGCTGTTAGTCAGGTCCATGAATTTCAGTGGGTCTGCCACCCACAGAGTGACTTACGAAATGTAGATGCATAAAGTCATGACATAAAATAGGAAAGAATGAAAACAATACTAAAACTAATGAATAATACCATGTATCTTATTGTGGTGAGCTTCCTTGAGCATCATTTTGTAGCAAGGTTGGATAAAAATTAAATGAATAAATAATAAACTAAAAATTGAGATGTTATAACTACATCATAGGATTGATTTTAAAATGTAATATTGATACAGCACCTTTCATATGAAAATTCATGTGAAGGAAATGTGAATTTGGTCATTGGGTTTTAAATTTTTATTTATTTAAACCTCTTACAGATAAAATACCTGAAGCTGTTAACCACATTCTGCACAGTGACAGATAAGTGCAGGCCCCCAGTGCAAGAACATTTTGGGTTGACCGCCCTACCACCATGACAAACAGATTGGCAGAACTGAATCATGCAAGGGACATCTTTGGCAGCAGATAAGAGGTGCAGAGGTAATTTGGTCAAGTCTAGGCAAAATTTCAGCTTGCACTCCAAGAGCTAAAACTGATTGTATGAGGCAGGCTGAGCTACTTTTTAATGCTAACCAAGAGTGTGATTGAATTGTATTAACTGTGCAATCCTATACATGTCTATTCAGAAGTAAGTTCCATTGAGTTCAACAGGTTTACTCCCAGGTGAGTAAAATACAGCATTATTAGTGTATTTATTTAGGTGTTGCTTATGCATATGATTGGTTGTTGTGTTTGGTTACGGCTTTGTTTGTTGAATATTACTGAATATTGTTGATGTTACTATATTTTTTTTGAGCCAATATCCCAAATACAGTACATCCTCCCATGTGTCATGCAGAACTAGTTGGTAATGGGAAGCTGTCCTATACAGCGGTACCTCAGGTTAAGAACTTAATTCGTTCAGGAGATCCGTTCTTAACCTGGAACTGTTCTTAACCTGAGGTACTACTTTAGCTAATGGGGCCTCCCACCACCGCACGATTTCTGTTCCCATCCTGAAGCAAAGTTCTTAACCCAAGGTATTATTTCTGGGTTAGCGGAGTCTGTAACCTGAAGCATCTGTAACCTGAAGCATCTGTTACCCGAGGTACCACTGGATCAGACTGCAACATTGCTTCACCTAAGCCAACACTACTTACTCTTATGGGTAGCAACTTCTCTGGGTTCTTGCTACCCTATACGTTTCAGTGGTGGCTGGGAATGCCAGCAGCCATCCAAGGTTTCAGACAAGGGTCTTTACAGCCCTATCTGGAGAAACCAGGCATTGAGCCTGGGATCTTCTGCTTGAAAAGTTGTGTGTTTTGCCATCAAGTTTCTCTGCAGCTAAGTCAAAGCTTTGCTCTTGTGAGTAAACCTTCAGAAATAAGTGGGTCCACTCATGGGCAGAAAGCTGTTTAACTGACTTGCTCATTGCAGAGTGAGGCTTTTTCATTTGAAAGATGGAATCTGAGCAAAGCGATTCCAATGAAATTTCAGGAAATAGCAAAGGAGAAGATCCTATATCTGGGAGGCCCTGCTTGATGCCTCCCAACCCCATGGGACTCATCTGCTCTCTTTTAAAGTTCTCTCCTCTCAGCAAACTGATGAGGTAGAGGGAGATCTTATGTTGCTAAGAAACACTCCATTTTGTGTTGTCACACTCAATCTGCCTTAGCACCATATCAGTAATTAGTGTAATTACAGCTACTGAGAAGAAAGTAACCCCTGTGGTTATCTATTAGGTAACTCACAATCAGAGAGTGCACTTCATTACTCATCTCTCCATATCATCTCCTAATTTCAAAAGGATTAAACGAAATGAATTCTTTTAGCAGGAGAATGTCTTTATCTCGATGGCCATTAATCTCCCCATGTAAAAAGCTCTTCCAGGCAACTCAAATACTAAGTTGTTACTAAGTGAACGGAAACTGCAGCTCTTCTGATAGGTGTATCCCTTCCTTTCACAGAAATAAAGATAAAAAGAGAGGTCAATCAACTGCAGTGATGTGTGTCCCAACAACAAAATGACCTTTGGAATTATGACATGCCATGGTAGCTTTTTTCAGGCATCTGTAATCTGTGTTGTGTAAACACATATAGGTGATGTAGGGACAAACATGCTAGCCCTGTCCCCGTCCCCCACCCCACTATGTTTATCAGGAATTGGAGGTTGACCTTTTGAAGCCAGGAACTTAATCTACTTGTGTAGATGTTGGTAGGTATGTTGAATGTTGATCATTTCAGAGGAATTCGGGGAATGGCCGAAAACTGAAAAATATGTTAGTGAATGTTGAATTGTACCTAAAAGTGATAGCTAGCACTCAGTCACTCAATGGTGTATGTCCAAAAAGGGGGGGGGGGAGGATATACAACTAATTTTAGAAATTTACAAACTATATATGGGAATGTAAATTTTCACTAACTTTTGAACATTCATTAACATATAATAGTTGTTGAAACAGAAAACAATGGCATACATCATGAGACTGTCTTACAGCTGTGTGGAAGACACACTTCGGATGATGCGAGAAATGGATGTTGCCAGAAATCAGTACCAAAGGATAAAAGCGGAGTAATTTCTCCATAATCCACAAAACATGTTCACAGAGGAATTGGTACAGTCCTGCTATTCACAGTGGACTAATCTGATGTTCATAAACTTGTTTGTGGATTGGAGTGCAACTATCAGTCAGACTGCACCACTCTCCAGATTTGTAAGATAGTTGCAGTCCCCAAAAACATGCACAAAAATACGTCTCTTAAGGAACAAATGCATACATAATAGGTATTTTAGGTTCAAATGTAAACAATTATTTTGCACATTCTTTCAGGAAGTCTGCAAAATTTGGCACAGAATAGACCTATGAAACTGACATAAAATGGACTTAGGCTGATCTGTCCATAACTAGCCACATTGCCACATGTCATTATGATCAGGCTTTATAATAGTGCTTTCATGGGAACATGGGAAGCAGCTTTATACTGAGTCAAACTACTGGTCATCTAGCACTATATTTTCATTACATTGGTGGCCAGTGACTCTCCAGAGTTACAGATCAGTGTCTTTCCCAGCTCTAACTTAAATATGCTAGGGACTGAACCTGGGACATTCTGCATGCAATGCATGTGTTCTGCCACTGAGCTACAGCCACTCCAAATCTCAGATCCAAACAACAACAACAAAAAGATTTAGCTCCTCATGCTGCAAAATTTCCTGACAATATACCACAACTCCCTATTCAAAATTACACTGATAATGTATTTCATATACTGACCTGCTCCAATGCTGTACAATGTCATGGCTTTAAGTCAGAGGTATGCAGGGCAAGATGGAGATCTTCAATATAGGCTAAACACTATGGAAAGGCAGGGACAGCAGTAGGTGGTGTGTCCACAGAACCCTGACAAGTTAGGTTGGGCAATGTCTGCAGGATGTAGACAGCCACCCAGAGCCCACAGATGTCTGTGGCGGCCACCAAAGTCCAGCAAGGCCCTGACTTTGTTGGATCAGAAGCATCCCTTTAAAGGCTCACTTGTCCATTTAGAACCTTGCCCTTTTCCGGCCACCTGTGACCTTCCAGTGGGTCTGACTGTGGCGTCTGGGGCCAAGTGATAGCATGGAACAATTAAGCAAAAATGAGAACTTCCCCCTAACCAACAATCTGTGAAGCTGAGTGTTATGCATGTACCTGATCCAGATGTTTAGGAACATGTATGTACATAGCTGCTGAGACATATCTGGAGTTATATTAGGACTGCCTGAATATACTTCAGACATTGAAAATAAACTCTGATGTGTATGTGTATGTGTGTGTGAGAGAGAGTGTGCTCATTTGGTGGGGCAAGCCAACACATTGTCTTTGATGAGGTGGGCTGGAAGATGATCCTGAGCAGGGATGTCACTAGAAATCAAATAGGGTTTCCTGAAAAACACTAGTGGCCTGCTGGGTATGCTCACTGAGCTGTGCAGTTTTTTGGATCCTAGCCTATGCTTATCCAAATGCAAATCCCACTGATTTTAATTAGATTTCTCAGAAAGCAAATATAGTGCTGCAGCCTTAGAGTTTTGATTAGAGGGCTGCAATGATGCTATCTGCACACTTTCTAACTGCTTCACTAGGCGGCTGAAACCTGCCTTTTCTGACAGGTTTCTGATATTTATTTATTTTGAAATGAGGAAAACCAACATGCACACAGAAGCACTCACCCTGTACCACAACCACACAAACCTGCTACTCATCCTAGACTGCTACATAGCAGATAAGCCACACACTCACACTGCAACCACACGAACACACATACCAACTGCCCCCCCCCACTGTGGTCACACACGTATATACACTGAAATCACCCAAACAGGCCACACATCTCAGACTGCAACCATACGCACAGACCAAACACCCATTGCTCCACACAGCCCTTCATAAGGAAAATTGGTGATGGACATGCACAATCTACACCTGAAATCTGTATTTAAAAAGAGCTCTAGTTAAACATGAGGGGGCCATTGTTGCAATGATATGTATGTATAGGGGGACTAATCCAGATTGGGATTCTAGCATGGGGGGAGGATCTAGGTGTCAGGGACTGGCTGGCTGATGAAGAGTGGTAGGAGACGCCAGTCCGAGAACCCCCAGGGATGATACAGGGGAAGAACACTTAGACCTAGGACAGTGGTGGTGGGACACTGAGGACCAGTCTGCGGAAGGGACAAGCTGGGAGGTGATAGAAGCAGGAGGTTTGAGTGAACGTGGGGGCGGTATAGAAGAAGAAAGCCGTTTCAGGATAGGGCTGGGCACCGAGGTCTCAGTGTGAGCGCAGACTCTGGGCAAATCTACACTGGTTGGTTATAACATTAAAGATGCTTTTTTAAAAATTTGACATCAGAGGGTGCTGTAAAGCAGCGATCCATCGGCAATGGGAAATTGCATTGAGGGCTATATTACTTTTATCAGTGTAGATCCAGCCTCTGCCACAGAGGAGCCAGATGCTGCCTCAGACAGCCCTTCTTCAGCTAGTTCTTCTCCTCCACTGATACCCAGATCATGATGAGCCTTGCACATTTCTGAGCAATAGGCCAGAGTTTATGGCTTCTTGGGAGGAGTCCAGAGGGAGAGGGCTAGAGAAGGAAGGAGGGGCCAGACACCAGTCCCAGCAATGTCTTCAACTAGGGCAGGTTAGATGTTGTGTTTTCACTTTTGTGAATTAAAGCTGACTGCAATCTGCATCTCAAGTCCTCTTCCTGACCTGTGGATGAATCTGCATTCTTGACAGTCCATTGAAACTACGGGGTCTTTGACACTTTGCCTACTGTTGTGGTCATGGTCCAGGATGCTAAGCATTAGAAAAGGAGCACCTAAGGTAATGTGTGACTGCCTTTCTGCAGATTGGGATGAAGAGTTATTGAGAACATTGGAAGCTGCCTTATAACAAATCAGATCATTGGACTATCTAGGTCAGTAGTGCCCACAGTATAAGACTCTGCATTGACTGCCAATAGCTCTCAAGAGTATGCTTTGGAAAGCCACTGCCACTTGCAGCAGAAAGTATTTGGATAGATGAACCAGTGGGCTGACCTTAGTTTAAGGCAGATTTATAATACGTAACCTGGAACACCAACCTAGAATGTTACTGTGCGACTGAGGCAAATGAAGCAAAGTATGTAGGCTGGTTACTTACAAGTCACAACAATGGAAGGACAGGCATCTGCATGCAATTTGCATTTGCTAATTTATATACAAATTCAGCAGTAACTGCCATCATTTAAATATAAATGCAACCAACCTTAATGTGATGGAGAAGACTGACTAGCTGGCTTGTATACCTTGTCCATCTGCTGTCCAAGTGTTAACTGCTAATGGGTCATGTACTGAGTATGGGTTGCTCGTGCGTAAGTTGCCGCCTCTCCTGGCTATGTTGCCTTGTTTAAACCTTTCTGTCTGGACAGCCCTTCACTTCGTGGCTGTTTCAGTCGCTAGTAGAATCTGTCAGTGGGCGTTTCTTAAACCTTTTCCAACATAAAAGTTGTTTGACGCCAAGTCTCCTCCTACTCTCCCTGCGCGGAAGCCTTCTGCGCAGGGAGGGCGTGGGTAGCGGAGGACCCATGCTCTCCCCGCTGGTGTCCAGCGAAGAGTCCTGGAGCCCTCTCGCCGATTCCCCCATCTGCCCCCCTTTATCCCTGGTGTTGCGCTTATTTGCTTCCCCATCTGCTGAGCTGCCTCTCTCCCTGCTGGGCCCTTCTCCAGCATCATGTGAGAGCCTCCCCTCCGCCTCTAGCTCCGATGTCAGTTCCCTGACAAGTCATTTCAAGTCCTGCCCCCTGCTGTCCCTTCCTAAGAATTATTGTCTTTAAACTGGACCTGGACTAGACAGTGCAACAGTAAGAGGATGCCTTTAAATAGAGGACTGATCTCTGAAAAGCCTTTCAAGCAGAGGGGTGTCCTCAGTGAAACAGGACACCTGGCACTCCTATAAAGGTATGAGTGCTGTTCATGGTGCAGTTAAGTAGAGAGAATAAGGGGCAACTGCACATAAATCACAAGAATATCCCTCTTTGTGTTTTCTTTTTAATACAAAAGATAAATGAAAACATATTTGTTTCAACTTCCACGTTTTGTGTTTGATTGAGATACTATTTTTTTCCCTTGGCAGGCTCTGTAAATGTAATATTGCTTGATAACCTGATTGAAAAATTTGATCCTATTGTTTTATAACGGGCTCCAGCCTGTCTGAGCACATTTTACCCCTGAGTAACAGTACAAGGCTTGTATTTCCCTAGGCAGTTCAAATTTTTTTGTTGTTGTTGATGTATTTGGCTGGAGCCCCAATCTTGAGCTGCCTGGAATCCAGGAGAATTTCCCCTCAGCATGGTGAATTGTGGCTGTGAAAGGAATTCACAGCCCCTTCTGTGTTAGTTATCCATGTTTCATGATATATTTAGCTCTTGCAGAAAGTTTGTTTACCCTGCAGTATTATAGCATATGACGTTTATGTTGTTGTTTGCTAAAAAACAGCAATGCCACATTGGGCTTGGGGTTCAGAATGGCAAATTATTATTTCCTATGTCTTTTCAAAGACTGTTTTCACCGACTTCTGAAGTTTGTTTTGTTGTCTAGCTAAATACTCGGTTACCTGCCTGGAGAACACCAACGACGGAGACACAGCGATAGCTAATTAGAGAGGGATTCTAATGAAAGAAAACGTGTGTGTGTGTGTGTGTAGAAAGTAAAAACCTAAATGCAATCTGTACTATATCTTCAAATGGTAACATATAATCGCCAAGAAAGAAATCTAATGCCAATCAAAACAGGCCAAAAAAGCTCAACCAACCAGCTGAAAAATACTTAGTAATCAACAGTGGGGAACCTGAGATCAAAATCCATGTTAAAGATAGGAATGTAGGAAGCTCGCTTATACCCAATTGACCATTGGTCCCTCTAGCTCAGTACTGTCTACACTGACTGGCAGAGGCTCTCATGGTTTTAGGGAGCCTTTCCCAGCCCTCTCTGAAGATGCTAGGGATTGAACCTTGAATTTTCTGCATGCAAAGCAGATGCTGTATCATGAGCTATGGCCCTTCACTGTAAAGATAAAGGACCAAACTGCAGAGCTGAAGTGCCTCTCAAGCATTAACACCTGGACAGTAGTCTGAGCACTGCTTCTCCTCTGTGGACCACACCATGGAGCACACAGTCTCCTTCACATGCGTACAATGAGAACATGCAATGCTTATGCAAATCTAATGCCATGTCTCTCTGGTCCTCTGGATTCTCCATAGGGCATGCCCTTCCCAGGCCTCTCCCCCTCCACAACCCAACTCTGAACCTGTATTTATTGTTTTTGCCTGTCTTGATCTATGACGATCCCACTTGCTTGCCCTGGATGTAGAAGTCGTGCAGGCCACATCCATTGATCGATCCACTTTTGACCATGGGCCCAACCATTTTTATGTGGGTGTCAGCTGCCTTTGCTAGTTGTCAGTACTGGTTCTTTTCTCCAACCATGAAAAGTAACAGCTATAGCAACACATTGTAAAATATTATTTTAACCAGGTTGGATCACCCTGCTCTTCTTTAACAATGATTTGGGGATCGTCTCCCCAGTGTGGAAGAGTGGCAGCTGACACCATATGTGACAGGGGGAAGCTATGCCAGTTTCCTAAGTTTATGGAGGTAGTGAGTCTAGTGACAGGTGGAAACCCTCCCAGATATACTGTATCATCATTAACCAGCACATTCAACCTCTCTTGTCTCTAGGTAGGGTGGGAAAAAGCCACAGCACAACAATATTGAGCTGGTTGGACCAGTGATCTCAGTCAGCATAGATAGGCTCCCTATTTTATCCCTGTTGCATGTCTTGGGAACACCTCAGAACCCTGGGGTCTTTGGGGTTTCCCTCACTCCCATTCAGAACCCATAATCTCTTCAAAAAGACTCCAAAAAGGCACCATAAATAATGAACCCCCTCAGTCCTTTGGGTGGATCCAAATCCACATCTTGATATCTGCGCCATCACTAACCATGTCTAGAATGAGATAGAAAATGGCCAAAATCCTGCTTCAGACCATTAAGCCAACACATGCTGCTTCTTTTGGCCCACTTCACTCAGCTGAGGATAATCTGGACAGGGAAACAAGTCACTCAGGTAATGTGCACCTCTACTTTATGGGCACAATCTTCCTTCTTTAAGCTTTGCTTCTTCATTACCTATAGCCCTCCTTAATATTCAGGGATAACCTTCACATCCTTAGGCAGGGTGTAGTCTGCAAGTGATCAAAGGTGTTAAATTAAAAGCAACTGCAAAGATTCAGAACTCTGAGCAATTTCCTTGGTAGCATTTCAATTTCCTCTGTAACCACAGCAAGGAAATATCCATGCGTCTTAGAAGACCATGTGCACTTTATGACACTGTATAATTTCCACACCAAGTAAAAACAAACAAACAAACAAACCTCAGTCCCATCTCCAGAAGTAAATAAGTCATGTCATTGTGATTGGGCCCTAATTCATTGCTCTTCCAACAAGCTCATGCAGATCACATTGGTTTCAAAGGGGGACTCTGGTTCCCTCTCCTGCTTGGGGCTACTGCAAAGCAAACAGGGGCTTCCCCTCTGCTTTGAGTCCACTTGTTCTTTGTTGTTTTTAATCGACCACCCATCAGGGCTGAATTGCCTTTAACTGTCACCCACATGTTCGTTTGACAGAGATAGCTACTATTGTTAACATGAGCCTTCACTTCAGCCCATTTAACTTCCCTGCATTTGACAGCTTCACAATAGCCACCTTCCATCCATAGAAAACTGTGATTTAGTAGAAAAGGGGATGTGGGACAATAGTCTGATCTGTCACTCAGTCTCCTGTGAGTTTTCTTGGCATAAAGTTCTTCCACAATGCTACAGGGATGAAATACTATGGGAATTAAAGATGGCTATCAAAACACACACACACACACACACACACACACACACACACACAGTTACATGTTCCAGGAGAATCTAAGGATGTCAGGGTTGTATACAAGTATGATCTTCTCAAAGTAGACCCATAGAAATTATTTTATCAAAGCTAGTCATGTCTATCAATTTTCAATGCAACCCTCAGTTGAAGAAAGATATGTACAAAAAAACACAGGCCTTTCTTGTCAGTAAATACTTTTTGACATGGCAATAAAAACCCCCTGAATTGATTGATTTTTTTTAAAAAACACACACACATCCATGTCATTTTTTAAAAAATAAACCTTATTCTTCCAAAGCAAAGATTTAGTTTTTGTTCATCCTTAGTTATTCACCCTGTAATTGTTCCACAATTGATCTATGGCAGCTCTAAAGTGGGAACTGTATGTCATGAGTAAAACCTTTAAACCTTTCATTGTGTTACTCGTTCCTCATTTTCCACATGTGTTGGCATGAAAAGATATTGATAAATTAAGAACCTATATGTTCTCCCTTGTGGACAATTAAAAAACTTCCAAATTACAGTAGGTCATAAAATCTCACTACAAATTTCACTGTGTGCTTTGAGTAAAGCAGTTGTGGTTCATATGCAAGGATACTTCCCTTAAAATATATAAATTTGTAATTCATTAATTTAGTTCTTCTAAATTTTGCAATCTCCTCCTCAGGAGGGAAAACAGTCAAACCCAGGAGGATATAACTATTTGTTCAACTTTTTAAACATTTTTATTTTCAATTTTTTAAAAAATGAAGATGCTCAATCAACTCAGTTGACAAATGGTGGGGTGCTTGTTGGTATATTTTTAAATACAACCCTATTGCAACATGAAACAAATTATCTGAATGGGTTAATGGAAAAGGTAGATATCACACTGATAGTACATGAAAAGCAGCAGGAAAATCTACAATCTACTGTTGAAGATGGAGTGCAATCTCTCATATTGCAGATTGGTTTCATAGAATCTGCAGTCTTGCTATGAAGGGGAAATGGAGACACTGGCCTGGTTCTCATGTTATGCTAAGCCTAATCTCGGTTTACCAAGACTGCATGTGTTGTTTAAATGGGCGTTCATACTTACACTCTCTCTTCACTAACCATAACATGTAGCACTTGGTATTCATAGCTCTTCAGGGAGCTCTGGACACACATTTGCAAAATGCAATTCAGCCATCCAAAAGTTGGAAAGCAGGTGGACACCAGTGGTGGCTGGTGCTTATTGGGACTGGCAGAGCAGAAAGCAAAGAGTCCAACAGCAAATGGAGGCAGAGTCAATGATGGGCAGAGCCAACTAATTCTTCCCATTGTCCTCACAACAGAGCTCTATAAGGGCATCACTGAAGAGGAGGAAGCTGGCAGTTATTCCACCCCTTGGTCTGGGTGTAACAAGGAAGGCAGGTGGAGGCAGGCCAATGGAAGACTGGAGGTTGTGGGACAGTGCCCCATTAGCTCACTGCTGCCTCTGAAACAGTCTACCTGTAATTCAGGATTCAAATGTACCATCCAAACTGATCAGTTCCTAAATACAGTGCCATCCTACCCACCATTAAATGAGTAAGAAACTTGTCAGGCCATATTATAGTTAATGATGGCTAAACACAATAGACTTCTCTCTTCTTTGGAGCTCCTTGCCTCCATTCCATCTTTTTATTAGAATGGTTTACATTAGAAATGATATTACATGAAAAGCTTCTATATTGTTTATGGGGAGAAAAAAGCTTCCCCTCTCAAAGGGTAGCTAACACAAAGCTTTATCTGATTTATTCAGCAATCTATATAAATCTGCTTTTATGTTTTATTTGATTCCAGCCATTAGCCTGTGCTAGGAAGTAATACTAAAATATACATCATATCAGCAATTCAGCCGACTACATCACATTAATCTACATAAATCTATACCTGTTTGCAGGGCCTGTTTCAGGCTAACCTCACAGCTCAGAAAAGAAAGGGGGGGGGGAGAGAAAGAGAGAGAGAGATTACAGTAATTCCACTTGTGGGTTTTCTAGGAAAAATCAACGTTTTCCCTTAGCCACTGGCAGGAATACAAATGTTCTGAGCTTTAAAAAATCTTGTGTTTAAATTAACTGCATCATCATTAACAAGGTTTTATGTTTTCAATTTCAGAACAAGAAATTGCATATTATGACTAGTATTTCCTCTGTATGATTGATTTCAAGTTAGGGACTTGGAACGGGAAATCATTTTGGAACAGAATATACAACTGTGCCCCTTACAAAAGCTTAAGTCACTCATATTAGCCTAAAGAATAAAATAAAATGTGGGTAGGGGATTAATTCTACTTTGAAACACTGACAGAGGCCAGCTGTCAGTGTTGAATGTTTGTTTTAAAGAATTTTAATCCTTTTCTTCTTCTTTTCATGGTTGATTGTTCCCAGGTCATTTAGAGATCAGTGCCCAAAATTTGTTTGGAATCTGGAACCAGATATTCTTATTTTTACTGAGGGAATAAACTATGCAAATATATGTAATACTTAAATTTCATGTATTTATTTAAAGCTGTTTTTAGCCTCATCATTTAGCCAAAAAGGCTCCCAAAGAAGCTTATGCAATACAGTGGTACCTCGGGTTAAGTACTTAATTCGTTCCGGAGGTCTGTTCTTAACTGGAACTGTTCTTAACCTGAAGCACCACTTTAGCTAATGGGGCCTCCTGCTGCCGTCACACCGCCGGAGCACAATTTCTGTTCTCATCCTGAAGCAAAGTTCTTAACCTGGAGCACTATTTCTGGGTTGGTGGAGTCTGTAACCTGAAGCATATGTAACCTGAAGCGTATGTAACCCGAGGTATCAGAAAGGGGGGGGGAGGAAGCCTGTGGACTCAGGTTTACAATAAAAAGGCTGGTTTTGACCTATAAAACCTAAGACAACAGCGTAAGGACACAATGACAGCCACTAGTTTCTATTTTCTCAGACACATTGATGGTATCAGAACTTGCCAGTGTGCTACTTTGTGAGATGGGTCTGGGCCTTCATTTTCCATACTTGACTTCATTATCAAACTGGCCTTCCAGGAAATATAGTTCCTGACTTTGATAGTATTTAGAGTGCCTGCACAATCCGTTTCCATTTAGTTTGGAAAAGAACAGGGCTGGGATCCAAAGAACTACATGAATGGTTCAGTTCAAGAAGTGTACTGTTCCCACTCAGATGGCTCCCCATTCAACTTTGAGAAGAGTCTCTGGAGGCAGATGATGCAGTCATATTGCAGAAGGTAAGCAATTCTGGGTCCAGTTAGTACCTGGATGGGAGACCACTTGGGAACTGTGTGTCTGGAAGGAAGCTGAGATATAAATGTTTGCTTTTTTAATTGGATAATTAAGAGGTAGGCTCTTGGCAACAGCTGAGTGACCATAAGCTTGTAAAAACAATCAATGGTTTTGAAAATCCATTCCTGAATGAGGCGCTGTGGCAGAATCAGTTTGTCAGGAAGGGAGGGGCTGCTATGCTAGCTTCCCAGCAGGTGGGGCACTGTTACATATCAGAAGAGAGAGGGACAAAGTGATGGGGTGGTCCATGAAGTGCAAACACATCAGCAGGCAGGAGTGCCAACTTGAATAAAATATTGGGAGAAGGCACGCATGGACACATCATTTGAATGACAATGCCCATCAACTTGGGTGGGCCCTGGTCCCCTCAAATATGTCAACAGCAGTGCCTGATTGGCTCCCCCAAGGCAGGGTGCTCTTGTCAATGCCCCCCCTCTTGCTAGTGAGTCAGCCTTTGGCAGATTGCTGACCATGCCAATTATTGGTGCCAGCCCTGTGACACAATGTACAACTTGGTTCCCACTAGCATTTCTTTGTGTGACAGCATAGTGAGTGCAGAACTGTATGAGAAGCATGCGTTGGCTCTGTATTTGTTCCTAAACCGAACTCATGTAAAGTATAAGAAATGTCAGGTAGTGTCTGAACCCAGGCTCATAGTTAAGCTCTCTCCAGATCAACCACAAACTATAACCAGTGTTTGCACTAAGCTAAGGTTTAGTTCCTGTGGTGGCCTCCAGTGCTTGTGGATGACACTACATTTTGCCGCCCCCCCCCCAATCCCTTGAGAGTTTAGGTTTTTTTGCCCACAGAGGAAACATAAAAGCCACACTGACAGCGGTTGCGGGCTTGGCCTGCTGTAAGAAATATCTATACACATTACCTCTGATGATAGGCAATAAGCCTGAAAGCTTTCCTTACCTGCCCTGACTTCTAAGGGGGAGCTGAACTTGAACATGGATGCCTCATTGATGGTTTACTGGCATTTTTATAGCGCTATTCCATTGGAAAAGGCCTCTGTCATTATTTTCTGGGTGATATTTCAACCTCAGGTCACCAAGGTTCATAGAAAAGTCAATTAATCAACTGGTTACAGGGAGCATAAAGAACTCCTGGTAGCCATTTCCCATCCAGTGTGAAAGGAAAGGGAGAATTGATGGAAGGCTCGGGTGGTTGGCTGTTTGGCCATTCCTGATGAATCCTTCATTAGCTGCAGGATATTTTTGTATTTATTTAGTATCTGAACAATGCACTCAAGGCAGTTCACTGTTTCAAGTAATGGTTTACAATTTAATAGGCATTGGGGAGGGGTGGGGAAGAAAATGAGGGGGGAAGGAGAAACTAAGCAGATTCAATCCCATATGTGAGGCAGCTTGAAGAGGGAAGGGGCAGTTGGACTTGGCCAGCCCAATGGAGGGGGTCTCATGTCACCCTCTGAAGCAGCCAGATCTCTCTATTTAGCTTACTTCCTAACTATATTTGCATACTACCTACCGTATTTTTTGCTCTATAAGACTCACTTTTTCCTTCCTAAAAAGTAAGGGGAAATGTGTGTGCATCTTATGGAGCGAATGCAGGCTGCACAGCTATCCCAGAAGCCAGAACAGCAAGAGGGATTGCTGCTTTCGCTGCGCAGCGATCCCTCTTGTTGTTCTGGCTTCTGAGATTCAGAATATTTTTTTTCTTGTTTTCCTCCTCCAAAAACAAGGCGCGTCTTATGGTCTGGTGCGTCTTATAGAGCGAAAAATACGTTATTTACCAATGAGTTTGAGGCAGTCTCCAGTTTAAAATAATGCCTTGCAATTTAATCGTAAAAATAATGCCTTCCAATTTAATATAAAACTGAGAAAGAGACACTCTTGGGCATCATGCCCACCTGGAAGACAGTTCTGGGAAAGAGGAGGAGTCAAAAAAACTGAAGGAAGAGGCCTTGCTGCCTCAGCTCTCCTTTTTCATCCAGGCGGAATGGTGCAAATGAAGGCAGTTCTGAGAAGGGAGGCACTATCTTGCACTTGGTCCTAGCTCAGGGCACTCTAATTTTTCATACCAAGTGGGCCACAAGAGTACTTCAACATGGAACCTTGTTGCATGAGGGGTTGTGGGAGAGTGAGGCCAAAACTTGATGCTCCCTCAGCCCTCATGCTGCCTTCTCAAAGCTCACTAAGGTTCTGGCAGGTTTGTGGAGCCCTCCCACCTTCTTCCCAAAGCTGGGAATGCACTAACTAGGCTTTGGGAAGGAGGTAGGATGATCCTGTCAGAGCGCTCACACTTCCTTCCCAAAGCTCAGTGCCTCGCTTACCTGGCTTTGGGAAGGCAGTGCAAGGATTGTGGTGTGTGTGTCAAATGTTGCTGAGGGCCACCAAAAAAGGCCTTGAGGGCTGCATGTGACCCTCAGGCTGCATGTTAGACTGCCCTGTCCTAGCTGAAGCAACAGGCAATAATTGCTCCAACCCTGACAACTAGGAGGGGACACCATACTCCACAATATGGGTTCTCTTGTCAACAATCATCATACACATTATAGTTTTTATTTCTGCTGTTGGCCCATTATGGGTCAATCGGGAAATTAAAGGTAAATGGAACATTTGTAGATTTTAGATATGCTCCCATAGTTTATATGGAAAAGAAACTAGAAACATAACCACTGTGAGCATTCTGAACATTATCTCTAATCCTGCTCTCTAGATATATAAGCTCTGCTGGAACAGGCCAATGGCTAACCCAGTTCAGCATCCTCTTTATCACAATGGCCAACCAGATGCCCTAATGAGAAGTCCACAAAGAGGGACTCTCTGCACTAGGATTCTTAGCAACTGGAATTCAGAAGCACATAGCTTCTGAAAGTGGAGCTACAAAATAGCCATTGTGGCTAGGATCCACTGATAGCCTTGTCCTCATGAATTTGTCTACTCCTAGGTTAAACAGTGAAGGGACGTGGGTGGCGCTGTGGGTTAAACCACAGAGCCTAGGACTTGCCGATCAGAAGGTTGGCGGTTCAAATCCCTGCGATGGGGTGAGCTCCCATTCTTCAGTCCCTGCTCCTGCCAACCTAGCAGTTCGAAAGCACGTCAAAGTGCAAGTAGATAAATAGGTACAGCTCTAGTGGGAAGGCAAACGGCGTTTCCGTGTGCTGCACTGGTTTGCCAGAAGTGGCTTAGTCATGCTGGCCACACGACCCGGAAGCTGTACGCTGGCTCCCTCAGCCAATAAAGCGAGATGAGCGCCGCAACCCCAGAGTTGGTCACGACTGGACCCTACAACCTCCAGATAATCCCCTGGAGAGCCACTGGCAGTCTACGCAGCTAGATGAACCATTGGTCTAAGCTTTCAATGTTCCAAGCACCTTGTAAGCTTAGTATAAATCAGTACAGTGGTACCTCAGGTTACAGATGCTTCAGGTTACAGACTCTATTAACCCAGAAATAGTACCTTGGGTTAAGAACTTTGCTTCAGGATGAGAACAGAAATCGTGCTCCGGCAGCGCAGCAGCAGCAGGAGGCCCCATTAGCTAAAGTGGTACCTCAGGTTAAGAACAGTTTCAGGTTAAGAACGGACCTCTGGGACGAATTAAGTTCTTAACCTGACGTACCACTGTACATCTAAAAAAACATGAAGTATCCAGTATCCCCTCATACACAGTGTAAACAATATTATATTTATTTGTAAATTAGCATGAGTTAGTGATAAGAATTGCATTATTGCTTAAGAAATACATGAAGATGTTTCAGTAGCACATGATTTAAAGCAATGATTTCACAGAACAGCCCTGTGCACGTCTACTCAGAAGTATGGCTCAAGTGGGTATATGATTGCAGCCTCATTCATGGAATTAAATTGCCTTGATTTTAAATCATTCTGCCCTACTTGAGATACGCCTTAGTTAAAACTGGAATATTGGAAAGTTATAACAAAAATTGTCCCAGGATTCTCCAAGGTATTCTGAGCATTAATTTCATAGTGTCGTTCCTGGAGAAATGAGGGAACCTGTACATAAATATTATTAAATGGGTTTGTGGTTTTCAGACTGAGTAATTTTCTACGGAAAGAAGCTGCATTGCCTGAATTTTAGTGCCACCAGAGGCAGCCATTCTCTTCTCCACCCCCTGCCATCTCAAGAATGGGTTTGCAATTTGCTATTAACAATTACAGTGGGGGTCTAATAAAAGGGAAAAAAATAACTTTATGCATCTGTCTGCATTATACAAACTAAGTACAGTATATTCAGAATATGGAGCCACTTTAGAATTCAGTATCTCCTGCAGCCTGACTGCAGTGGGAGAAAGAGCGACTCTATTGGTTTGTGCACTGAAATACAGTAAGTGGAGAGGAGAAAGATCTGAATGCCAAGATTTCATTGTGGAAAGTCTAAATGTCATGGAGTTTGCAGGTTTCAGAACATTGTCCATTCATAGTCCATTGTCTCCATTCTCACCAACTGGGCATGGCCCATCCTTCCGCCTCACAGAGACCATCAGTTCCACCTGCCCTATGAAGAGGAGCATCTAAGGCAGGGGGAGAGATGGTATCAGCTGAGGCCTCATCAGCCTACCTGCTGTGGCAGGAAAAACAAGAAGCTAGCAGGTTCCAGATTGGAAGGGCCCATCTTGCAAGGTCAGCAACTTCATACTGCATTGGGGTCCCTCCCAGGAAGGTCGGGCAACCATGTTACCCCCACCCCCAAGGGGCTGACCCATCTCTGAGCAGAGGTGTTGTATGCTGACAAGGTCTGGCTCTTGTCAGCAATTGTACCATTAGCATTTGCCACTAAATGCAGCTTCTGGGTCCAGCACAAGGGGATTTTCCCAATTTGTAGCTCCATCACTTTGGGGGGAATCCTATGGCAAGATGTGCCAGGATAAGCAGTTTAGGATGCAGTAGACATTCAGTTCAATCCTCAGCTCATCTGGGTTCATGGTGGCATAACTTGCTGATCCTGGCTCAGCCAGGGCTCAATCAGCTGAGCCAAAATTGGCTCAGCCAAGGCCAGTGGAAGTCCCCAAAGTGGAGCATTCCATTTTGGTGGCAGGATTAGAGAGGAGGCAATTAAGCTGGAGCCTAAACCCATTTAGCTTGGTCATGCGACCTGGAAATCCAATGTAAAGCACTACATTAAAGACTTGGTTTCCCTCTGCCAGGCTTTAGTAGAGCTGTAGCCCCGCTGCTGAACAGGGTTTGGATCTGATATTGCTTTTACACCAGCTCACCTTACACCAGCTTGCTTTACGCCAGCTTCTTGTGTCTAGGATTGCTTTCTTAGCGACAAGTCTACCCTACTTCCCTTCTCCCACACACCTTCTTAAGCCTCATTTTCAAGGGATCCATTTCTCCCCCCTCAGTGGACCTATTCCCACCCCACCCTCCACAGGTGACATTGCTTACTGGTCAAGTTTATGCTGTTTTATCTTTGCACTTAATGGAATTCTTAGCATCGCACAGAGGGTCATAAATACAATAGCACTCTTAGTCCTAAAAGCTAGCACAATGCGTATTATTACAGAGCACCGCAAAGCTAGACATTACTCTGACATTAGGTATCTTCATGTTAGGCTCATATTGATTTCTACACTCCTGTGCTGTTGAGCAGGGATCAGGGATGCCACTCAGGGATTTAAATTATATACTGTGGCTTTACTACAGGACAACGTTAAGAGATCTTAAAATCATCCTGCTAGTGCAGCCTTCTCCCCCTCGCCTCCACCCCATGGATCTTGTACCAGTGGAGTTCTTTGAGGTTCTGGTTAGGTTCACTGATTATGGTTTCACATCCACTATGAGATCCCATGATTTCTACCCTATTAGCCATTTCATAAGAAGCTGCCTTATACCAGGGCAGACAATTCTTCCATACAGATCAGAACTGTCTATGGGCTTATTCACAGCTCTGTTTGCCCTGCTGCTTCTCCCCAGGGAAACCCAATCTTTAGTACTGAATTGGAGCCAACAACAATCAGGTTTTCTGCAGATTGCCATTTGTTCTGATTTAGCACTCAGGAGCAGATTTTCCCGGGCAAGCAGTGGGGCAAAGGCAAAACTGCTTGGACCTATGTCCAAAAAGAGTGGGCCAAGCAGAAAACTTCTTGGAAATGTGCTTTCTAGGCACAGGACAAGTGGAGGTATGGATGAGCCCTGTGATGATTGACAGCAGTCAGAGATCTAGGACAAGGCTCTTTCATGTTACCAACTACCTGGTTTATTTATTTTTTAAGTTGGAAATGCCAGAGATTGAACATGGGACCTTTTCCCTGAAATGCATACATTGCAAAGCATTGTAAGAGGATTGGAAAAATTATTGGGGGACAAGGCTATCCATGGCAACTAGCCATAATGGCTATGCTCTGCTCCTATGGTTGGAGCAGTAGTGCTTCTGAATAGCAGTTGCTGGAAGCCCCAGGAAGGGAGAGTGCTCTTGTGTTTTGGTCCTGCTTACAGGTTTCCCCATAGGCATCTGGTTAGCCACTCTGAGAGCAGGATGCTGGACAAGATGGGCCCTGATTCAGTAGGATCTTTTGATGTTCCTAATCTAACACTTGAGGTATGGTCACTTCTCTTGATTCTGCACCATTACACATGACCAGATAAGAAGCTCAATGAGTGAGGAGCGTGACAAAGTGCTTGTTTGATGGTTTGCCATGTAGCAACATGGATCTTTCATCCTCAGAATATTCTGCAGTCCAAGGCATGAAGAAGAGTTGGTGTGATGGCCTGGGAATCCGATTCAGAGGGTGAACTGGAGGAATCCCAGCCTGCACAGGAGTCCCCGCCTCCAGGGCCGGCTGAACTGGGGCAGGGCCTTGATTCTGAGGTGCCTACACCTGTGCCGGATCCTCAGGAGCAGGCACCAGGTGAATCCATTCTGGCTCCAGAGGTGGTTGAGGACTCAGTGCCTACAGGTGAGTCTCCCCCCGGGCCCAGTAACCCTTCAGTCTCTCCTGAACTGCAGAGGCTCAGGGCAGAGAGGCGAAGGGAACTGGTTTCTCCCAGGAGGAGTGCTCGCCTTAAGGCCAGGAGAGGCGGGTCTCCTGGGGGCCGGGACCGCCCCTGGCCTCAGAGAAGATAAAGGCCAGTCAGCCCGGTCCCAGGTTGCGGGAGCAATGTCGTCGTTGAGTACCTGCTCCTACCCGGACCCAGACCTGACCTTCCAGTGTTCCTGTCCCCGCCCGGCTTCCTGCTTCGGACCTCGCCTCGCTCCTTGTGAACTGTTTCCAGGCTAGTGACTCAGGACTGGACTTTGACTACGACAACGGTAACCTTCCCCCCGGGACTAGCACAGTTTGGATTTGATATCCCGCTTTATCACTATCCTAAGGAGTCTCAAAGCGGCTCACATTCTCCTTTCCTTTCCTCCCCCACAACAAACACTCTGTGAGGTGAGTGGGGCTGAGAGACTTCAAAGAAGTGTGACTGGCCCAAGGTCACCCAGCAGCTGCAGGTGGAGGAGCGGGGAAGCGAACCCGGTTCACCAGATTACGAGACTACCGCTCTTAACCACTACACCACACTGGCTCTTTGTGGTGGAGACAAGATGCTGCCCCCCTTGCCCAGTTCCATTTTAAGTAGCTGATCAGGCTGGCCCCTGAAACTTACTTCAACACTGCTGATGGGACAGTGTTCTCCTGAGAGCAGTAGTCTATCTGAGAGGGCACAGGGCAGACTTTGTGCGCAACATAGCTCTGTCTTCCACTAGCACAACTCATTCACCTCAAGCAGCTTCCTCACTCTGTCTAATGGTAGGGCTGGCCCTGAAGTGTCAGTTGACTGGAAACAACTGGCCTAGAAAGGTTCACACTGATAAAGCAATTTGTCCAATCAGTACATGTACCTGGTTGTTTTTTTGAGACTCCTCCTTTTAAATGATGTCTGAGTGACATTAGCAGAACATTCCACAACAAATGCAAATGCTTAGAAATATTGTATTACCGGTTGATAGAAGGACGGGTAAGCAACATAAACAGTAAACTACTGCTATGTGCACTTGTTCATTCTATTAATGCCCTTGCTTTTGATTGTCTTCCCAAACGAAGTATGCCTTTCATCAGGCAGTTAGCACAGTTTCTAGGGGTGGGTTTGAGGAGAGGGGACAGGATTATTGATCCAATAGATTGCAATAGCTCTTTCTGAGCCATTCCCATCAATCATTTCAATGCATATTCAATGAGCTTTAATCTGCAAATTTGTCACATTTGGAAGTCATTATTCTTTAATGGATTTATTGTTTGTTTTTTGTGTTTTTAAATATGATGCATTAATTCTGCTTTGTTCACTGCATGCTTAGTCACTTTTAGTGAGGGGAAAAAATAGAGTATAAGGCAGACGTCAGCTGTGTCTGCTAGGTTGCAGGATAAGCCCTGCCTCATGACCAAGCATTTAGTCTGCTGAGACTAGGGGCCCCTCCAGCTTTGTTCATGAGGATTAATGCTCATGGTGGTATTGGGGCAACTATATATGATGCTGTTTTCAATACTGCTTGCACCAGGGGAGGCAGGCATACGGCTTCATCTCCAATTAGTACACTCTTGCTTTTGTTGCCCCTCCAGACAGCAATAATTCAGTAACATTGGGGAAGCATCACAGAACAACTAAAAAATTAGAATGATGTGTGGATGGTCCACTATAAATCCACCACTAATGTACAATTAGGCCTCATTCACAGTGTGCATTTAAGGCACTTCAAACATAATTCTCAGAGTAGTATAACAGTCATTCCCCCTTCCCAGGGAACTCTGCTGGTTGTAGCTTTGTGAGGGTAATAAGCGTCTTCTAACAACTCTCAGCACCCTTAACAAACTACAGCTCCCATAATTCTTTGGGAGAAGATATGGATGTTTAACGTGGTATCATAGTGCTTTAAATGTATGGGTTGAATGTGGCTTTACTGCATCCATGGTACGTTGCAGAATTCCTCCCCAACAGCCCCCCCCCCAAAAAACCCAGTTTGGAGGGCTCCTAAAAACCAAACCTTTTGCATCCAGACTCTGTAAAACCCCAGCAGAAGTCACTTTTACAATACTATTTTGTTGTTGTTCTTAATTCAACACAGAGTACACAACCAGCTTTTCAGGCTTGGGACAATCTCTAACAAGTTCGCATTGCACATAGGCTTAGCCCGCGCCATCTCAGTTTTTCCAGGACTATTCCAGTTAGCTGTGGATTCGTTAAATGGCACCATTTCCCAAGGATAAAAAGGGATTAGTCCACTGGGCCCAAAGCACAATAAGATCCGACGAAAACAAATATTTTTAACGACACAGATCTCCTTTATGATGCTAGTCTCTTAACTTGGTGCTTATGGAGTTTGGAAAATGGCACCTTAGTGGTTTATCTTTCATAGTTTCCTATAATGTGTTTACAAAGTCCCTGTTACTGCTATATGCTTATATATTTTGATAAACAGCACATGCCACCGTAGTGTGCCTTTGGAGAGTTCACTACTCTTCTTGTTGTTATTTAGCTTTGTTCTTGGCAGAGAACCCTCTCCCCACTGGCCCCTATTCCTGTGGTCGGTAGGCAATGATTGCAGAATTAAAGGCCAGGTGAGCGAAATGGTCACATTACAAGAAATGCAATTAACCAATTTTATTTCTTATTAAAACTTGGAAGTGTGCTTTCACTTCATGTACTACTGCTTGCAGGAGAGGGTACCATTGGCTTTGTCAAAAACTGAGAGCCACTGTGGTGTAGTGGTTAGAGTGTTGCACTAAGATTTGCAAGACCTGAATTCAAATCCCTACTCAACCATGAGGCTCATTGGGTGACCAGTCACTCACTTTTGGCATAGCTTGGGGAAGAAGGAGAACCATGCACACCAACTTCAGCTCCTTGGAGGAAAGGTAGGATATAAATGTAATACATAAAAATAAATAAGCAGAAAAAGAGATTAATTGGACAGAACTGCCCACAGAACACAGAATGTGCGATCTTGGAAACAGCTGTGCCAGATTGCAGTACTAATCCCAAATTTTGCCAAAAGGCAAAGAAAAACGAGACAACTCCAGTTTTGTTTATTGATTATGGATGAAGGTAACTCACTTTAGCCAAGGGTCCATGGAGCAGTTGCTGACTGCACCTCCCTTCCTACTCCTTGGAGACTGACCTTATGCATGGATGGTGGTGGGCTTCAAAGGGCACTTTTGGCCATGATGGGCTATTACAATGGGAGCACCTGACATAGGACCCAAAACATCAAAGGCTAGAATGGTGATCTTTGAATGTATCCAGAACACATTCTAATCTGACATAAGTATCTCTAATAAGGAATGTCTATGGGTTTACACCCACCCACACCTGCCCACAAATATGGAAGCAATCAAATAACCATTTTTCTTTAGAATTACTTACTTTTAGGATGCTTCCTCTCTTCGGCAATTTACAGACTGCCTCTTTAAATTACACAGATAGCCCCTCCTCCAGCTGATGACATCATAATGTCAACAGCTCACATTTTATAGAAGTCTGTCAACCCCCAGATAAGCTGGTGGTTTCTGAAGGCTTGTGTATATGTCACAACTTTCTCCTTTCACCACCACACAGGTATGGGGGAACCAAGCTGTGAGTACCACAATATCCACGTGACGTCAATGCCATCAGTGTGAAGGTTTTATAAAAATGTAAACAAACAACAGCCAGGAGTGAGGGGAGGAAGCAGCACCAGGAGGACATGAGGTGGGATGGGGGAGATTAACTTTTCCCTCTGCAGATATCCCATATGTCATCCCTTTAAATTCCTATTTGCTTAGAGAAGTAAGACTCCAAATCAAATCAAATATCTTTAATACGGTCAATGACTAGCAAGAAGTAAGACTCCATTGCTTGCCATGGTAGCTCCAGCCTGGACCCACAGGGAGCATTTTCACCAGGGAACATGTCAGAAGGGGAAGGGGTTAAGCACCACCCAACTGGGTTCTGAAACTACTGTTTACATGAAACATGACAATAACTACATTGGTCCAATTACCAATGAAATTAGGAATTATTGACTAGAAGTTTCATACAACTTGAGATTTCCTTCTAATATGAGTGGCAAATTTCCTCCCTACCTAATGACTCTCAGCACTCTTAAAAAACTACAGTTCCCAGGATTTTTATATACAGTTTAAAGCAGTATGATTTTCCTTTAAAAGTATAGCACAGGTGGGGAGCCTTAACAAATAAATCTCTTCAAAAGATAAAATCTTTCATTCTTCCATTTCTTTTTTTCCCTTCCGTTTGTCCTTTCTTTTTTATATATATACAAGTAAAGGGGAAACGCAGATTATTTCAATTAAGGAGCAGTCTTTGACAATGGTAAGCAATCTTTCTCCAGAGTTCAAAGCAACACTTGCAGTTTTAAGTTTCTTTTAGGCATATCTGTCAGGATCTAATTTTCAAGGCACAGTTGCCATGGCAGCTTCTTTGAATTTTAATCTAGCACTAAAGGTCAAGACAGGTCAACAGCTTCAGTTCCTCTTCAATATTAGAATAAAGACACACATACACCCTGCAACAGCCTATACAACATCTAACCTTAAAGGAATCCATAGGGGACACCCCAAGATTCTAAAATGAAGGATACGTAGAAAGTTTATGATTTATACAAAACCCTCAAATTCGTCTGGTACTATTGAAATCAAAGCTGAAATCAAACGTGGAGAGATGTTTCTCTTAAACGGAGTTAAGGACAGTGGTGCCTTTTGAAATTACTTTAATGTCTAGCTCTGGAGAAATAACTCTGTAAAATCTAATTGTTTTCTCAAATTTTATTCTATTAGTTTAGCAGTGTAAGTGATAACTGTGTTATCCTATCCAATTGACTTTTAAAGATTATGAATAGTTTCCCCAACCCCCCATTCCTAGATTGCGGGTGAGTTACTTTACTCATGGTGAGAGCAATGATGGTTGGGGGGGGGTCTGGAGGGTCTGCATTTCAAATGCAGATCTTAGGCTGCAAGTGGTTTAAGATTTTGGATAACAAAAGCTTAAGCCTGTTGTTGCTTTTCATCAACCTGCGTGTTTGCATCATGCTACCACATGGCAGCAGCAATGTTTGTATACACTGGAGGAGGACGGGGGAGAATTTTTTATCTACTTCTCATTGGAAGGTGAACCTCCATAATTTTCACTTTCCAAAACAATACATAAGCTGAAGCCATCCTTTGAAAGCCTCACTGCTCTGAATTTTGCAATGCAGTTCATCGATCAAGTCATGTGCACAGAAATTTACATACTGGGGTAAAGTGTCCATGAAAATGCACATACTAGTGGAAATAGCATAAAACTGCATTGAAAAAAATTATGTATATTGGGCAAAATTGGCATACAAACATATATATGAAGTGAAATTTGCACAGAAATATTAATAAAATTTCATGAGGTTTTTTAAAAATAATAATAATAATAATTAGAATAATAGAATTGTAGCATTGGAGGAGATCACAAGGGTTACCTAGTCCAACCCCCTGCAATGCAGGAATCTTTTGCTCAATGTGGGGCTCAAACTCAGAACCCTAAGATTAAAAGTCACATGCTCTACTGACAGCTATTCTGGCTTATTAACTGGTGTGAAAATGTGGAGAACTGATCTTAAGAGTGTCATGGCTCCCCCTAAACAAAATCCCAGGAACTATAGTTAAGGGTGCTGAGAATTGGTAGTAAAGGTAAAGGTACCCCTGCCCGTACGGGCCAGTCTTGACAGACTCTAGGGTTGTGCGCTCATCTCACTCTATAGGCCGGGAGCCAGCGCTGTCCGCAGACACTTCCGGGTCACGTGGCCAGCGTGACAAGCTGCATCTGGCGAGCCAGCGCAGCACACGGAACACCGTTTACCTTCCCGCTGGTAAGCGGTCCCTATTTATCTACTTGCACCCGGGGGTGCTTTCGAACTGCTAGGTTGGCAGGCGCTGGGACCGAATGACGGGAGCGCACCCCGCCGCGGGGATTCGAACTGCCGACCATGCGATCGGCAAGTCCTAGGCGCTGAGGCTTTTACCCACAGCGCCACCCGCGTCCCTGAGAATTGGTAGAAGATTCCTATTTGTCACTATTCAAGAGGAAAAGAGGGATTGATTCTTAAAGCACTCTGGAAATAGAGCTCTGTGAGTAGAATAAGGATCTCCCATTTTAGCAAAAATTAAAGTAATATTGATGCAAACATGTACAAAATAGCAGATGAGTACAATAAACTAAGAAAAGGCCAAGGACTAACACCCTACACAAATCTGGAGTGAAGTCTGTAAGGCAGTTGGATGGCACCTTGTATGCTTCCTTCCGGCAACTCCTGTAGCCAAGCTGTTGCAAATTTATTTCTCTGCCTTTCTTTGGGTGACAGCAGTGGGGCCAATAGGGGGCACTTGCCATCTGGGTAGCCCAGGACCTCCATACTCGCTGCCCAGGCTTGCACCCTAGGGAAGTTATTTCAGTGTTGCAAACGCAGCAAAAACAACATGGAAGGCAGAAGCTATGAGTTCTCCCCTATATCCACAGGCACTATATCTCTCCAGTGGTTAGATTTTACCCCTGAAGACACACTCTTCCATTGTGGCCCAAGACAGATGAATGCCAACAATAAACTACAAATAATACCAGCAAAGGCCACTGAACGAATAAAAGGTAGCAATTCGATTATTTATTCATCCTCCTCCCCAAAAGTATGCTTTTAGGATTATCAGGAATGATCTTTACCTGAAAGGAAGAAAGATGTATAAAAGATAACTGATGCAATAAGAGATTAATCACTGCCACCCATCCATATTCTTCAACTGGTGTTGTGAAGAAGAACGAAAGGAGCTGCAAGTGTATGAACTGTATGAATGCTTACATCGTGGCCCTAGCATGTATTCATTTTGTGGCCTTGGCCTGCATTGTATGTAGTTAAACTGCATTATTCCGCTATTCTGTACATGGTTGCATCAATATTAGTTTTACCATTGCTAAATGGGGTTCCTGCTACTTGGTCTCTCTATTGACTACAAAACTGAACAGAAGCACTCCACGCTGCAATATTTTCTTGTTGCAGGCCCCACGTTACATTTTACATTGCTGCTTTCTTCACTGAAATTCAAGGTGACAAACTACTTGACATACCAAGTGGGGATGGAGCAAAAATCCATGCTTTCTGAAACAATGTGCAAACTAAAACACAGCTATCTTTTTAAATTTGTGATGCAGTTCTCTAACCAATGTTTACAAAAATGCATATAGCAAGGTGAAATGCGCACACATATGAAGATGATCTTAGTCAAAATAACATACAAAATGCATTATATTGGGGGATGAGATTAATGGGAGAAATTTGCAATAAAATGCTGATGAATTTTCGTGAGGTTTTTTTGTTTTTAACTAGTTAACAAATTGCTGCAAAATGTGGGGAACTAAATTTAAGATTTGAAAATAAGAAACTGGACAGACCTTTCCATTCCTAGTATCAAGTGGTTTCTCATGCAAGAACTGACCAGACTCAGATCTGCTTAGCTTTGGCAAGTTTGCAGCATTATGTGCCTTTGGTCTATAATTTAGGGACACTTATGTAGCACTCTCTTCCTTTTCATTTCTCTGTTTCAGTGTGTGAGATGAAAGTGGCAGCATATGAGCAAGAAGCATCTAGGGTTGAGCAATGACTGCAGCAAACTGGTGATATGCAGTCACATCAGAGGAGCTCCATTGCCATCCCTCAACATGTTATAGGCACCTTTCCTCTAACCAATGCCACACACTCCCAACTGCTACATCAACTCAGTCTCACAAGAATCAAATGGCTTTCTCTCCTGACATTGTAACACAATGGGATCAGCTCTGCTCTGCTGTTTTTAAACCTGTCCTCCCAAACCCTGAAGTTCTGAGCTCAATAGGAGTACTCCTAGACTGTCACTACAGTGGTGCCCCGCAAGACGAATGCCTCGCAAGATGGAAAACCCGCTAGACGAAAGGGTTTTCCGTTTTTGAGTTGCTTCGCAGGACGAATTTCCCTATGGGCTTGCTTCGCAAGACGAAAATGTCTTGCGAGTCTTGAGATTTTTTTCCCGCTCCCCCCCCTTTATCTAAGCCGCTAAGCCTTTAATAGCCTTTTAGCAGCTAATCCGCTAAGCCGATAAGCCTTTAATAGCCGCTAAACCGCTAATAGCGCTAATCTGTTAAGCCGCTAATAGGGTTGCTTCGCAAGACGAAAAAACCGCTAGATGAAGACACTCGCGGAACGGATTAATTTCGTCTTGCGAGGCACCACTGTATCTTGTGGGAGGAATGCAAGCATATGCCGCAAATTTAGATTTGCACAATTAATGTGGATTAATGTGCTCCATCATCCTAGCACAACAAATCTACTTTATATTTAAAAAGAGCTCATTTTCAGATCAGGAAAGTGATGTGCAAATAACTGCAAAGTATAGGATGAACAGATGATTAACAGGAAGATGTAGAAAAACCCACTAGTAAATCAGGTTGGGTGTTCATTGTTGTATAACCACCCCACAAACAAATCAGAAAGAATGCTCAATAAAGATAATCTAACCTCCACATAAACTTTGTGCAAATAGATCAGGATGAATGCTCAATAAAAACAGGTTGTCTGGAGGAGCCCCGCCTTCTTTAGAGAAGGAAGGAAGAAACGGGGGGGGGGGCGGACAGCACCTCACTATATTTTAGCTGCTGAGGCAACTGGGTACCAAAAGCACTACGTAGCCATGTGTGTACTGACATTCAAAATGGAGAGGTAATGGCTGAACCAATTCGTGAAATTCTTTTTCAATAGTACATCAAAGGCCCCACGCTTACATTTTTTTCTTATGGTTGGGCTGCTTGTTCCTGCCTCCTTTAAAGTACCAATTAGGCCTGAGATGCGCATGCAAATTATTCAGCACCGGGTCATTAAAATATAACCAAATTAAATTCCCATTGTCACAGAATCTTTTAAAGTAATTTATAAACATGTCAAGAGTAGGCTGCTTATTAGACCGGGCTAGCAAATATTTTATTCTGACGGGGAGGTTAAGATGCATGTGATTCATTTGAATAATGAAAACAAATTAAAAGATTCATTTGTAAATTATTTTGAAGAATAGCCTCATCTGCAGGGGCACACCAATCTTAATTATTTGTCTGCATTAAATATAATCTGAATTGTCTATTATTAACGCTGCACTGAACGCTCGCCTGTGAATATTTTCTGTGCGATAGGTATGCTTTCAAAAGAGACAACCCCTCCCAGTCCTTCTACATCTCTGAATGTTCACCTCCCCCCCTGCACATTTCACAATACATACTTCTGCTGTGTTGTCACCCTCCCTCCCTTTTCTCTCTGCCAATCAGTGTAAGATTCCAGCCAATCAGGGGTCACAGAATGAATCTGATGGTATCAAGGTGCTGCATAACTAATCAGATGTGTTTATATGACAGCATCACTGAGGGAGAATGGAGGAAACTGGAAGAAAGAAAACTCCCTTATACCGAGTCCAGACCCTTGCCCATCCTGCTCAGAATTGCCTGCACTGATTAGTGGCAGCTCTCTAGAGTCAATCACAGCCCTACAGGAAGATGCTGAGGATTGAACCTGGGACTTCCTGCATGAAAAGCAGTTGCTCCGCCACTGAGTTTACTGCCCTCCCCCCAATTGATAAGGCAAAGCTTCCAGTTAGATCACCTACTTTCCCCACTGTATCAGCTAACACTTTCAGGACCTTTTACTGCCTCCCTGCTCCCAAATCACAAAACGTATCACCTGGTTTGGCCCACAGATGCACTACCACAAATGCAACGTGTTTCACTACAGCCCATCAATTTATGTCCATCAATGTTTTGCCAGCATTTATGAACCCTGCCCCACCTTATACTGAGCCTTTTCATTTCCAGGTTTTCAGCACAGCTGTTTCAGTACTGAGACTGACCTTTCCTCCTTCTTCGCAAAGTACCTGTGGATTAGTTATTAGACCTGGAGCAGGAGACCAGCTACATTTGTCCATCCTGGAATTTTATAGGCATTGTGACTTTGCTGCTCAGTTGATCTTTCGTGGTATTTTATCTATTGTGCCTTTGCTGTTTTTTTAAATTAATCATAGACTAGCAATGATTTGTTGTAATTGCTGGGAGTGATTTTCTGCTTAAATACTACTTGCTGATATTCTGAGTTAATTTTATCATGTAATTTTTATTTTTCAAATGGATGGTTGGATGTTACCTTATTTAAGTCATATATTTTTATAGCCCAATTTTTCATTATCACTTATTTGTACTGGACTGGATTGTCATAGAATGTATGACCTTTATTGTATATTTGCTAAATCTATGATTGCCTTGTGTACAGCAATGTATAAGTGTGGTATACGAATCGGAAACAAAATTAAATCAACACATTCAACTGCCTGTCATCAAATGCCACAAAACCAATTCATGCATATGTATGTGTGAACCAGCCTTTGAACTGTGCTCATGATGAGACAATGCACAGAACCCAGCATAATGGATCCAAAACTATAGTTGCACATCAAGCGGATGCAAGACTATTTATCCATCTAGCTCAGTATGATTTTCTCTGACAGTGATTCTCCAAGTT
Source organism: Podarcis pityusensis (assembly GCF_964106645.2). Lineage (NCBI taxonomy): Eukaryota > Metazoa > Chordata > Lepidosauria > Squamata > Lacertidae > Podarcis > Podarcis pityusensis. Next base: position 42,930,909 of record NC_138044.1, read on the forward strand.
CTTAGGCAGGGAGGTGATGAATGTTGGAAGTTTCAGAACAGATAAAAGAAACTACTTCTTCAAACAGCACATAGATAAACTATGAAACTTTGGAGGCAGTGATGGCCACCAGTATGGATGGTTTTAAAGAGGTTTAGACAATTTCATGGAGGATAAGGCTATCAATACTTACTAGCCGTTATGTCTATGTTCCATCTCCATGGCTGGAGTCTGTACGTCACTTAATACCAGTTGCTGGGTATCACAGAAGGGGAGACTGCTGTTGCCCTCAAGTCCAGCCTGTGGGCCTCCCTTGGGTATCTCTGATTCAACAGGGCTTATGTTCCTGGAACAATTTCTGAATGCTCCACTGTTGGAGCCATTATGACTCTGAACACCAGCTGCTGGGATTCACAAGTGGGGAGAGTGATGTTGCACTCAGGTTCTACTTGCAAAGTTCCCACAGGCACCTGGTTGGCCACTGTGAGAAGAGGATGGGCCACTGGCCTGATCCAGCAGGCTTTGCATATTTTCATGTACTGCTAGCTTAAGTGAAAATGTCTTGGGTTGACCATGTGGCCATCTGCAGGTAAAACACATGATCTGACACTTAACTGTGGCCCCTCCCATCTATTTCCTAATACTAGAAAATTAAAAAGTAACATGTTTCCAATAAAAATAATAATTAGAAAATATAGGCGTGCTCATGCCTTTTTATGACTGCAAAAAGTTCAAAACTTGGGGGAGTTGGAGAGGAATTCAAATGCCACCACTGACAAGACTGCGTTGTTTAATGTTCCTTGTCAACTTCGAGAGAACACAACTGCATTTTGATTTGAATGTTCTGAAGAGCAATATTGACTGTTGTCACATTACCCAATATGAAAAGCTTGCTGTGAAAACCCTCTTGATGCCTGATTGCTCTTCATAAGGGGTTCCTGCTGGTTCATTTCAAAGAATGAATTACCTTTAATTCATAGCATGAAGACATTGCCAGTTTTTGTGTGTGTTTTGTTTTCTGTGCTCCCAGGTGGCTCCTTTTGATGTGGCAAAGAAGTTCCAAAAAGATAAGATGAAACACTCTTCAAGAGTAGCTAGATATCATGAAGTGTGTTTCCTTTTTCAAACAGACTTCCAAGAAGTATACTCATAGTCTTTGGGGTTAGGAATCTAGTGGCAATTATCACTGATAGCGCCAATCTTGTAATAATATAACTTCTAGCTCAGTAATGGCCCCTTGCTTATTTTTCATTGTTTTGAGCTCTTTAAAGACACTGTTTTGATTGGGGTTTGTTAAAGTGTTGAAGCAGCTGAGTTTCGTTCAAGACATAAATCTGTTGATGTAAGATGAGACTAAGACGCTGCTAAGATTCAGTATGCAAATGACCTTTACACATTTCAATATACAGTATTAACTGGTTCTGAACTCACAATAACCCATGGTTTACCATGATGAGAGTAAGCCACAGGGAATCTCAGGCATGCACACTCTCAATGTTCCTCTTCTCCCCCACTGTGGCCACAAAGAAAAGAATGAAAACTTCCACTTACATTTTTAAAAAACTTTGTTTTTCAGTTTCTGAAAATGCTTATACCAATCGCCATATAATCCCCCCAAGAAACATTCCATGCACATACAGTGGTACCTTGGGTTAAGAACTTAACTCGTTCTGGAGGTCTGTTCTTAACCTGAACCTGTTCTTAACCTGAGGTACCACTTTAGCTAAGGGGGCCTCCTGCTGCTGCCGAGCCACCGGAGCACGATTTCTGTTCTCATCCTGAAGCAAAGTTCTTAACGCAAGGTACTATTTCTGGGTTAGCGGAGTCTGTAACCTGAAGCATCTGTAACCTGAAGCGTCTGTAACCTGAGGTACCACTGTACAAGGCAAATGAAACTGCCAAACATTAAGCAAGTTTGTACAATAGTTTAGGAGTTCACTAAAGCAATTAAGTGCTTTCTACTATCCATTTTAACAGATTGTCCCAGAATGAGCAGTAGGTAGCTAGTCACTTCCATTTTTTGTTTAACACATCTTAGCATGTTACCGTAAACTGTGGTTAATCTTAACTCCAGATTACTGAAAAAAGCCATCTGATTCATATCCCATGGTTTGAAACTGGTTGGCTTCAAACAAACTATTGCTAAGATTAACCATAGTTGTTGGATACATATGAAATGACAAGCTGCAGTTAATTAAAAATGGAAGCAAAGGGTTTCAATCTCCTCCTTGCAACTTTGCTCGAAGAGGAGGGGAAAGGGGGAGCATGCTGGCCCAAAGCTCACTGTGGCTCATTCATGTCATGATAAACCATGGCTATCTTGACATATTCATTTATAATCCTAAGAGGGCTTTAAAAACAAATCTTCGCAGACATGGGGCTCAAGAGTATATAAACATTAATATGACATTTGCTTGCAAATTTATTTTCTTTTCCTGTTTGTATTGAGCTACAATGCTGTCTGCACCTATTCATTAATGTCATCACCAACACGTACCCAACCACATAATGATATGCATTTGCCCCAGTCAAAGATTGCCATGATTTTGTACCCATCTGAAGCCTTTGCTCAATATTATTTTGGAACTTCGGAGCACCTTCTTCTTTTACTTAGGCTTCTGCCTTGATTCTGTGAAACTGCCAGTCTCACAATACACTTCTGCTGATCTTTGGACATGTAGATGAATCATGGGATGTTGTCATGCCATTAAAGTATAATGTGTGAGCCTGTTTTAAAAAGGAACCGGTGAACCCAGCGAGAACCATCTGCTTGCAATCTGGTGGTTGGTTTTTCCTTTAACACACCCAGGATTGTAAGGACACATGAGGGCCTTAAATATGTATCTTGAAATTGTTACTGAGGCTGTGCTGTCCTCAAAATCACTAGTGCTTTTCTGGTTGTGAGCTGCTGGCCTGGATCCACTTGGAATCCACCCAGGGCCCATTTTAAATGAAGGACATCATGTTCTGTTTGTCACATTACTGAGCATTCTTGAGGACTTCCCTTAAAAGCCAGTCAGAAGTAAAACGAGGAAGTGAAGAGTCATAAAAAGGATCCTTGTCATCAAATAACATTTTGAGCTCACTCTATTAACACACTGTTAAAAGGTCCTGGCTCATGGGCTAGGGAAGCTACTGAGAATGATTAAAGACTTGGAAAGGCAATGTTTGAGGATGCACACCAAATCCATCTCTTATTATTTCAAACAACCTGGCCAATTCTTTCAAACCACCATTTCACCAGTTCCTGGAAACTGCAGGAAAGGACAGTGCTTTTCCACTCAGGTCCTGCTTGCGAGCTTCCCATAGACATCTGGCTGGTTTCTGTCAGAGCAGAATGCTGGACTACATGGGCCAATGGCCTGGTCCAGAAAGCTTTCCTTGTCTTTTTATGTACATTTAGAACTGCCCCTCCCCAAATGCATCCATGATGGCACTTCTTTTCATTCTCTAAAACTCCTGACACACCCCTCCTTTTTCTTTGAAAGCTTTGGTACAATTTCTTTGTACCTATTCCCTGCATTAGGGTTGAGGGACCTATGGCCCTCAAAATGTAGCTGCATCTCCTATCATCCCTGGACATTGGCCATGCTGGCTAGAGCTGATGGGACTTGGAGTCCAACAATATCTGAAGGGCCACAGGTTTTCCAAACCATTACTCTGCTCCAGGTAGTAAGAGTCACCAAATATGTAGGATGTTCCACATTTTAGGATAAATGCAAACATTGAAATAAAATATACATTTAAATGTGTGTGTGTGTGTGTGCTCACGCAAGCACCCCCCTCCAGATTAAAGCTGAAATGTGATCAAATGGGGTCACATATGTGAAACAGACACAAACTGGGGGGGGGGGGATGTTCTGGTCACCTAAGATGGCCTCCATAAGACATCGTAAACCAGGTGTTGGGAAACTTTGGTCCTTCAGCTATTACTGAACTACAACTCCCATCAGCCCTAGAAAGCATAACCAAAGACCAGGGATGATGGTAGCTGAAGTTCAGAAAAATCTGGAGATTCAAAAGTTTATCACATCTTCTATAAACATCCCTCCCCGCTTCTTCAAAACTGGCTCAACTATATGTCCATAGGACCCAGGGGCAGGAAGCAACAGCAAAGGTTTTGCAGATCTTCCTTTGGAAAGTAAAAATAAAAGTAACTTTTTTATTTCAGCTTTGATCTGTCACGTGTAAAATCCATCACCTTCCCTAAGATGGCAGATCATTCCTCACAGGATTCTGATTGATAGCGCTGGAACCTTAGATCAAGCAGCAAAACAATAAGAGAGGATCATAAAACGTACTCTCCGTGTCTCTGGTTTTATATTTGGCTTCCTGTAGAGAGAGCTTTGGTCCCATTAAATGCACTATATACCACTGAGCCTAGAAATGCACTCTCCTCCTCATCCTGAAAGCAGGCATATAACCATATACACCATGATTGACATATCTACTACTGCTTGTTATAAACTACGGAAACACTTTTTGTGATAAACTCAACTAAAACTAAAACTCAACTCAACTAAAATATTTTTTTCCAGCACACAATTCCAGCCTATCTGTTTAAAGGAGCAAAACCATTTTTTTAAAAGCAAAGATGCCAACTGTTTTATTGCAGGAATGGCACACTGATGTAACCTTGAAATAGGCTGCATACATGCTAACCTTCCTGAAGCACAAAAACACAGATCTGGACTTGCTGATGCTCATCCTCACCATACTGCTTTCAATCTACACAAGGTTAGGTGTGGTTACTTGAAAACTTGAATCCCCTTGCTTAGGTTATCCATGCCTTTTTCTCCCTGCACATGCCCCAGGTGAAGGAAGAAGGAAGTAGTGATTGAAATATTGGAATACGCCCACCCACATTATGCACATTTGCACAGCGGGTCAGCGGTTCGAGTCCCCGCAACGGGGTGAGCTCCCGTTGTTCAGTCCCTGCTCCTGCCAACCTAGCAGTTTGAAAGCATGTCAAAGTGCAAGTTGATAAATAGGTACCACTCCAGCGGGAGGTGAATGGCGTTTCCGTGCGCTGCTCTGGTTTGCCAGAAGCAGCTTAGTCATGCTGGCCACATGACCCGGAAGCTGTCTGTGGACATATGTTGGCTCCCTCGGCCAGTAAGGTGAGATGAACGCCACAACTCCAGAGTTGTCTGTGACAGGACTTGTCAGGGGTCCTTTACCTTTTTACATTATGCTATAGCTGGGACCACCTAAACCTATTTTTCAAATGGACACATTGCAGGGTAACACAGAATCAGGCTGCAACCAGATTATGTTTTCTGAATTAATCCAGTTTCTCAATAAGAGCTTATTGGGGGCATAAAAACATGCAGTATTTCCCATTTTTGTGGGGACTACATAGAAAAAAGAAGAACAAAGACTCAGCTTTTGTCGATTCTAGATTAAAAATGCCATAGCTATGCAGCCATATTGTGTTCTCAACAACACAACAACATTCTGCTGATGTGCTAACACCATTTTGCAGAAAAAAGCAGGAAGTAGAGAGCACCTTGTCGTTCGCTGCTGGCTGAGCAACTTCCTATCATTCCCACCTGTGACACACACAATTCCCTCCCCCACCAGAAAGTCAACACTGTTTTGCAAAACAGCTAAAAATAAAATGACAAGAGTGGTTTTGCTACTTCCCTATCAAAAGGTATTAACAAAGATGGCCTGAGCATATATGCTCAATGCTCAGAGTCCCTAAACATCCTAATGCCAGAAGCTATAAATGATTGACGTTGCAAGTCCAGGCTTCTGCTTTCCCTTGCTGACAAGCTGGAGAATTCTCAAGTACAATGAGGTTTATGTTTTTTCTCACTAAATAGAAACTAACAGACAACTGCCGGAGGGAGGGAGGCAAAATGCTGGCCCCCTAGGCAATCCCAGCTGGCAGAATGCTTCGAAAGCCTTCAAAATGAAGAGGAGGACCTGCTTCATCCCTTCTGCCTGCCAAGGGAACCTGGCCTCTTAGCTAATATTAATAGAATTGTAAGAGACCATGAGGGTCAACCAATCCAACCCCTTGCAATGAAGGAATATTTAGCCCAACATGGGGCTAGAACTCACAACTCTGTGATTAAGAGTCTCATGCTCTGCCCACTGAGCTATTCAGGGTTAGCTAAGCTTCCACATCTTGTCATGGCCAATGTTCTCTGGCACTACACTGCTCCTCTCAGCAAGACTTTTGTACCTTTGCATGTATTTATGCAGCCATTCTGGATTGAAAAGGTTTGTAGATTAAGATCACAGGACGAGCTTGCTGGATTAGGCCAGTGGTCTATCTAGTCCAGTGTCCTGCTCTCACAGTATTGAGATGCATTATGTGTCAAGTTTGTGGCTATCACTGCCTCCTGAAGGAGCAGCTCAGGAGGTGACTTGCACTGGAGATACTGCAGTTACACTGTTCCCTAAGTGTCTAGCTGTCATTGGATGCCTGCACACATGGGAAGATGGTGGCTTGTCAGTTAGCAAACATGCACTTGCATTGTGTGAACTAAGGCTCCTTTTCTGCACCTCTGTCTCCCCTCGGATTCTGGTAAGGATGGAAATTCACTACTTCCTTCAAACCCTTCCCAGTGGTTGCCAGCAGGTCCTGCCAGTAGATCACTTCACCAGCTATTGAACCTTCCCAGCTTGAGCTGGCCTTTGCTCCTAGATTACATGAATCTGGTAAGCAATAAAGCCCCTTCCACATAGACAGCACTGGTATATTGTTCTTACACGTCAATAATACCTCTCCAACCACTTCTTAAAATGTGGTGGGGGCAGACAGAGAAACTAGAAGGAAGAAAACCAACACTTCCTGCTTAGTTATTGGGTGAAAGAGGTCCACATACATATACTCTGCTGAACTTTCACACAAACTATGGTGTGTTCTGGGTGTATTTGAGATGAAGTATTAGTAACAGTTCTCAGAACTAATATAGACAGTGGAACAACAAATGTGGAATGAAACTTTGTGGATAAAGTGCCTTACATACACAAAGCATTAGAATACACACATATACAACACAAATTATACATATATATCCTGCCTTCCCACAAGCATTTATGCATACCCTTCCCTCTCATACTTTCAGTGAAGAACGTTTTGATTCTGTAAGGGTAAGATTTACTCTCTGCCCCAGAAATCCATTTTCTGGGGTTTTCTATGAGTCACTGTTCCAGGCACGCCTTTTGATTGGAGGGCAGCCTCTTTCAAAGGCTTTTCTCTCCATTGGGAATGATTGGATGCTCCAAACTCACCCAGTGCAGAAATGAGACAGAAACACCTTTCTTTCCTTTCCACAGAGGCTAACCAGAAGGAGGGAAAGCTAGAGGATAATCATGCATAGGGAAACTGCAGGCAGCTTCTCCCATAGATGAGCACTTCTTCTTCTTTAAAAATAATTAATTTCCTATAGCGTGCTAGTGTTCCCCTGCACATTGGGGTAGACTCAGATACGGTCATGCTTGGAGTAGACCCATTAACATGCCCAACAATTTCATGGACCTACACTAAGCATTATTAAGTCTGGATTCTGACCATAGTTTACGAATGATCTTGAACGCAGCCTGGATATTGCTGGACTACAACCCCATCGGCTTCAAGTAGCATGACAAACCAGACAGGGATTATGAGAGTTATAGCCCAATACTATGTGGAGGGCACCATGTTGGGAAAGGCTGCATTGCAATACATCACGGCAGGAAAACACAGCATCATCACTCAGGCATATTGAAAACTTTTCAAGGAGGAAGGAGAGGGAAATTACTTACGATTTCTGTGGCACTGATTTGGTTGCAACTTTGCCAGCCGGCTCTCCCCATTCTGAAAAGAAAGAAATCACATCCATATAATTGCACTGAATTTAACAGCACTCTCAAGAAAGGCTTAAGTGACATCAAAACTGGTCCACAACACATTAACACAACAGTGTGAATAAACAACATCTATTTCAGCAGCGCACTGATTAATTTTAAACCTGTTGTCTTAATGATACTGTATAGTGGGCAGAAAATGATAACTGATAGTTTCAAATAATATCAGGGAAGACCTACTTTGAACTCCACATCCTGAGGTCAGATGCTGTGGATCCTACAACAAAAGCACACAAAATGTCAACATTAGTTAAGAACTTATGAAGGAAAACCTGTATTTTCTCCTTAGACTAAGGCACCAAAGTGACCTTAATAAACAAAGGAAGCCCCTTACAGTATGTAGTTCTTGCAACAACAATGGCACCAGAGAGAAACATTTGTTCATTTGTACAGTCAGAGAAAACTATTGAATTGTAGCCAATTAGGGCCCTTTCTGCACTATGCATTTAAAGTTATAGCATGGCTTCCCCTAAGAATCAATGGAACTGTAGTTTCATGAGGGTGCTGAGAGTTACTAGGATACCTCTATTACCATCAGGTAGCTATGTGCATCTATGCCTATGAGTTGGATCATGATAAATTAAGGGGTTTTTTTGGACTGGGCAAGTGAACAGGCAATCTTCCTACAGGGCTATGCCTGAGCCACTTGTTTCTGCCAGTGTTGACATATGAACCAACCAAGGCTCTGATATCACCATCAGAGGTCCATCTTTGTAAGCCTCCTCCATGGAAGGCCCAGAGTGTGGCAATACAACGATGGGGATTTTCTACAGTTCAGCTCCCTGGTTGTGGAATGTTCTCCCCAGGTGGGCTTGCCTGGCACCATCATTATATATCTTTAGGTGCCAGGCAAAAACTTTCTTCCATAACCAGGCCCTTGGCCTTTAACTATCTATGACCTTTCATAAGTGGGTAGGATGTATTTCCTTTCCCCCTTTGTTTTAATGTATCTATGTGGGGTTTCTTGTTGGCTGGTTGGTTGGTTGGTTATAAAGACTCTCCTCCTGCAAGAGAGGGGAGTGGTTGTGGTCGGGAGCCGGACTCCGCCTCAAGCAGGGGGCGTTAGCCCCCTGCCTCCCACTCACCTGGCTGGGGCCCACGCCCACGGGCAGGCACCCAACCAGGTGCCTGTGAGGGGGCGTGTTTAGCAGCCTAAATTGCTGTGGCACTAGCCTTCCGGCCTCACTATGTGGGGTTTCTTGTTGGCTGGTTGGTTGGTTGGTTATAAGTTGCTTTTGGTTGCCCTGGGCAAGATAAAGCAAATAACAAATAACAATAATAATAATGTCCTAGGTGATGGAGCAGAGACAGTGCCAACTTGAAGTTTGAGCCATCTTTGGTCAAGGAAGCAAGATAAGAGTGTTAAGCAGCTTCTGGGCAGGTATAGAATCAAAGAATCATAAAACTGTAGAGTTGGGACCACAAGGGTCATCTAATCCCACACCCTGCAATCTAGGAAGCATTTACCCAACATGGGATTGAACCCATGAGCCTGAGATTAATAGCCTCATGCTCTACTGACTGAGCTATTCCAGGATTTGATAAAGTACCACTTCTGGCAATCTATCGGGCTTGTCCCTGGGATATGATTCAGTGCCCATAACAACCTTCCCAGACAACGACAACACCTCCTGGGACCGGACATCGCCTGTCACACACTTCACCAGGATAACTGGCCTCCAATTCTTCAAACTTCCCCCACCCCTCTTCTGTAGCTGGCCAGCCCTTCCAAGATGTCTCTATGGGGCGCACAACAACATTGTTGATATGCATAATTAAGTTGAATACGTTCAGGGCTGAACTGACGCCAGTGTAGCCAAAACAGTAATCTAATTCAGCTGAACCAACCTATGGTCTTGATGCCCAATCTGCATTTCAAAGTCCACTCTTAACCTACCTGTGCCTTGCCCGAAATGGGAAACTTATTCTGTTCAGCCTTTCCAGGTGTGTGTATAGCAGTAAGTGGTGGAGGCCAGGAATGGGTCATCTCCTAGCAAGAGAACAAAGAAAAATCAGAAGAATGTAGTCCACATTATACCCCCATCTATTTTCTCTGGGTTGTAGCCAATGCAAGTTCTACTCAGAGCAGAACCACTGAAATTCATTGCCATGGCTACCTTAAGTTCATTAATTCCAAAGGATCTATGGTGAGTAGAACTTTGTTGGCTACAGCCTTCTATTTTGCTTATGATTTAATGAGCATTCAGAAAGACATTGACCATTTAAAATATATTTAAAGTACAATGATACCAATTCAAATAGTCATGGCTTCCCAAAAATAAGTTTATTAAGGATTCTGAGTGTTGTTAGGAGGCCCCTGTTTCCCTCCTAGAGCTACTATTCCCAGAGTTCCCTGTGAAGAGGGATTGTCTGTTAAATCACTTAGTGGATTGTAGCTCTGTGTGGGGAATGGGGTGTCAAGATTTTCACCCCTCAGTGTAATGATTTCAGAACAACCATACTGGATAAGAAGAGTAATATTCAATGTTCATCCTCATTTTCTCCAGTGAAATACTTATTCCCAACACAGAAGCTCACCCTTGTTCTAAGTTAGCAATACAGCTGGACCTGATACACACTTCCGAAACACTGATAGGGAATAATCAAGGTTTCTTCATTCACTTATTTGTGGAAAGAATTAAACATCTAAGATTGGAAGGATTTGAAAAAATCTCTGAGTATCACAGAAGTAACAGAAATGTTTTAAAGTGGGGTGTAATGGAAGTTCAGAAAATCAAACCAGGGTTTACTTCCATGTGGTTTGGACTTACAGAGTCATGTTAGCTATTGGAAAGGGTGCAGAGTTTATGCCCCGAAAGAAAAGGGATTAAATGACAGTTAAGTGGGTATGGTTTTGTTGGCTTCAGAGTTGCTTTGGCCCTAAGGATGTATCTGCTTATCAAAGTGTATTCCTTCCTAGAAAAATTATTTAAATATTGTTTTAATTGACACGGTGTGTTTTATTATAAGGGCTAGGCATGCACACTTCTCCAGCCAAGTCTCCTCCTCCTTTTTCTCCCCCCCCCCCTTCCAACCATCCTTTTAAACTAGTTGTACATGCCCTGAGGTAAGGAACTGAGAAGGATAACATACAGAAGATGCTTAATGAATAGCTAGGGAAAAAGAAGCAACAGCAGCATAATTTGTCTGCAAGGCTGTAGGGTTAATGGTTCCTACAGTGCTCAGAAGGACTGGAGAGAATTAGCAGGAGGCTCATGTAATTCTGCAAGGCAGGTTTGTGAAGCGGTTGCTGCAGGAGGAACTCCCGTCTACAAGTAAGAAACGCCAAGAAACTTTCAGTAAATGAGCCCAAGGAATTTGGACTAGAATCAATTGCTCTCTTTTCAAATGATTGGTTGTCTTAAGAGGAGGCTGGCTAGATTGATAGTGGGTAGATCTATCGTGAGCTGAGAGGCCGTCAGTAGTTGCTGGCAGGGTGGTTTGGTGAAGGTGGGGCTTCCCAACACCATGCATCACTACCACTTATGGAAAGAGAGAGGGGCAAGGTAGCAGTGGAGCTTGCATGGTGTGTGTGCAGCTTTTGGAGCATTGGATTGGCCTCAATGCTGTGCTTGCACCATGCTGAGCTCCCTTCTGCCTTCTCCCCTCTCTCCTGGTAAGCAGAAGTGATGCATGGCATTAGGAAACTGTGAGAGCAGCCCAGCATCAGCCCCACTGCCCCACCAGCTGCCACTGTAGGCAATAGTATCTAAATAGAACTTCCATGTTCGGATGGAACAAAAGCAATTTTGGGGAATAAAAATATGAGTAGGGTTATTGCCTTTGACTTCATATCTCACTTGCAAGTTTCTCAGGTGTTAAGAGTTTGCCCTAAAGCTATCAGGGCTTTTTCTCAGTCTCGGGGGAAGCAGTTAAATCAGAATTGAAGACATAATTGCCAATATTGTGCTTTGCTGAATCTGAGCTGCCTTAAATCTGTGATGTGTTATTTGTATATTATGCAATTTGAGTGGAGGAGCCTTTCCTAGATGGTGGCCTCGTTGTTTATCTCCTCACCTCTGGAGGGCCAGATTTAACAGTGGGGTTCCCAAATGCCAATCACCTGACATCACAGTGACATCAGGGGATGGCACACTTTAAAGGCTCAGGGCTTCAGAGTGCAGGATGGGGCTGTTTGAAAGCCTTTTTGCAAACCATCCTATGCTGCTCTTTAAACCTCTGATCTTTTGGGTGTGGAGTTCCATTATGCAAGGGTAAATCCAATGGAACAAATTGCTTAGCATTGCACTGGACAAAAGTCACAGGGTTGTATCAAACATAAATCATACTCAAGAGTAGACCCATTAGCCATGCCCATTATTTTCAATGGCTCTACTCTGAGTTGGGCTAACATGAGATGCAACCCATAAAATTCCAGCTTACCAATGGAGCAGCAACACATATTTAAAGCTGCATCAAAGGACAGGAGGAGGAAAGCTAATTTTTTTAAAAAGAACTACTAATACTAAGTAAGAAATAATTTTATCTCTGAAAATTTTAAAACCCTGGCAGGGTTCTTTCCACAAAACAAAACAAAACCCTCCTGCCACTTCTTGTTCTGCATGGGTGGTTTTTTAAGGGGTATGTGATAATTTGTTCCATCCATCTCAAGAAATACAAACAAATTAAGAAACAAACAAAAATACCCTACCACATAGGCTTCCCTTAAAAATAGCCAACACTTGGGCTTTGCTCCAAGAAGAGAATGTAATTACAATTTGCAATTGTCAGACAAGGCTGGAAATATCCAAAGGCATTTATTTGCATGTATGTATGTATGCATGTATGTTCAGACTGTTTCCATTTCACGGTGTAATCAATTCCAATTCCATACACAAAACTTAGCTGACAGTTGCAAAACAGATTGATGCACAAATGGGAGCAAGGTTGACGCAAATGTTTGGGACATCAGCGGCAGGCGTCCACTTCCCAACATTGACTCTGCATTTTCTGCCCCTGTCTGGAGATCCTTATTGAGACCTTGTGGAATTGACAGCCATGTGTTGTTTTTCATGCCATTCTGCGATCATTCAGAACCCAAAGCATGCTGGGCCCTTTCAAAAGACTGCAGATAATCGCAAATGAAAAATGTAGAACAATTGCCATTGTAAAACTACTGATATCACAATGCCATTATACAAATTATGGTGCAACTGCATTTGGAATTATTGTGTGCAGTTCTGGTTGTCTCCCCTCAAAAAGGATATTGTAGGGTGGGGAAAGGTTCAGAAGAAGGCAACCAAAAAGGAGGAAGAAGCAACCAAAATGAACAAGGGGATGGTGGAGCTACTCCCTTGCAAGGAAATGTTGTAGTGTATGGAGAAAGAGCTGTTGTATGCCAGGTTGCAATTTATGTGGCAAGCAAGTTGGAGAAATTTGGCAGGATCTTCTGTACAGGGAAAATAAATGGAATAATCCATTGCAAAGGCTCTCTTCAGCACAACACAGCCCTGTGCATCCACCTAATGGTCTTGAGTTTATAATTTAGTATCCCGTTTTAATGAAATGCATTCATGGCTTATACGAAGCAAGTTAGAATTAAACCAAGGAAATGGAGAATTCAGGCTCTGAATCCTCCTATGTGCTAAATTGAGTGCTAATGTGCCACTGGCTGGGATTGATGTGTTTAAATCCTTGAGGATTTTGGCTGGACTCATCTTGGGCCTTTTGCAAAGATGCAGATTAGTGACGGACTCCAGTGGTTTGGAGGCTTAGTGCATAAAGTAGAACTAAATGGTTTCAGGAATAATTCCACAAACAGGCACTGTGACAGTTTAGTTTTGTCCTTTAGAGAAACCAGAGAAGTTTCTTTTTGGTGCTTTGGAAATCAGTGCTTCTGAAATGAAATGCACTCCATGAAATGTTTATCCTACTGAATCTAGCATCACGAAGGGCTCTATATCCACAAATTCTCTGCTGAGGGAGTTCTTCCCGGAGAAAGGGTGGATGGCTCAGGTTATTTCTGTTCTGTGTCACTTTATATGTGTTCTGTTATAGGTCTCCTTTGATCTATTTTCTGCACACACACACACACAAAACATATCATGCACAATGAATTCACATTTAAATTGTGTGCATTTCCACTCAAAGTATGTATTTTACATGTATTCTTTCCATGAAATGAATTTTTTGTAAGCTTTTCAATGCATTTCCCCTTAAATTGTGTATTTTTGTATGCATTTCTACAGCATATTTTGACCAGAGAGAGACCAGAGAGCCCCAATGAGTATGACCCCAAGACTTCAGATGGGGTTCTCTCTCAGCCCTACCTGAAGATGCTGAGGACTGAACCTGGGACATTCTGTATGCATATCAGATGCTGTACCACTGTGCCATGGCCCTTCCCCATGTTCCTTATGTTCCTAAGAAAGGAGGAATATAAATGTAACAAATAAATATTTGCAAATAAATCTAATTTTGTGAGCATCAGTTCAAGTCATTCCTTCTTTATTGGCTTTTCCTCCCTGAAGGTTGAATGTCTGGAGCAACTGTACCCCAGAAGATGACTCAGAAACTTCAGGTGGTTCAAAATGAAGTAGTTAGATTACTGGCTGAGGCTCCCTCCAGATCTCATATAACCCCTGTTTTAAAACAGCTGCACAGGTTGCCAGTTCATTTCTAGGCCCAGTTCAAGGTGCTCATGTTATTTTTAAAGCCCTAAATGACTCAGGCCCCAAATATCTGAAAGAGTGCCTCCTTCCCCACAAGACCGAATTGAGGGCTAAGATTAGCAGAGAGTGCTCCATTGATTGATCCACCAACCTCTGAAGCTCAGGGTGTGGTGGACAAGGAAAGGACAAGGAAAGGCAGCCCCTAAGTTGTGGAACTCCCTTCACACAGAGGTATATCTGGCACCTTCATTTATACAGCTTTTGGCAAATGCTGAAGAGGCACTTTTTTACCCTAGCTCTTAACACCTGAGATGTATGCTTCAGGACCTATCTAAAAACAAGTTTTAAATATTTTTTAAAATATTGTGCTTTAATTGTTGCAACCCACCTTGGGACCTTAAGGTGAAAGGTGGTTAATAAATTGAAATGATAATAATGATGGTGAAAATGGTCTGATTGCATCCCACATTAATATTACCTCCCGGCAATGGCAACACACACTGCATTGTGGGTGATAATGATTATGGGATTCTAGCCTAGGAATACTCAGGCAAAAGAAGACGGTTCAGGGCGTTCAAGAGCAAGCTCACAATTTCTCAATGGTGTTATGAAATACAAATGATGCGGGAATCCTCAAGGTTCTCCTTGTCCTTACTCCCTAAAAGCTACAACCTTCAGAAATATCTAGGGGATGGAGAAACTCACCTAAGAGAAAAGTTCACAGCATTTGGGGGGTTCTTAATTTAGAGAAAAGACAAGCAGTAAGAGACGTGATAAATGTGTTTAAAAGTATGCACAGAGTGGAGGAAACAGATAGAGAAAAGTTTGCTCCCTCTCTCATAACACCAGAACTCATGGAAGTTAAATGAAATGTTGGAACAGGACAGACAAAATAAAGCACTACTTCATAGTTAAGCTATGGATCTCATTCCTCCCACAGGAGAGTGTGATGGCCACCAACTTGGATGGCTTTAAAAGAGGCTTCCCCAGATTCATGGAGGTTAAGGCTATCAGTGGCTACTAGTCATGGTGGCTATTCTATGCCTCCACAGTCAGATGCATCATTCCTCTGAATACCAGTTGTTGGGAATCAAAAGTCAGGAGAATGTTGTTGTGTTTAGGTCCTGCTTGTGTGCTTCCCTTAGACATCTGTGAAAACAAGATGCTGGACTACATGGGTCACCGCCCTGATCAAGTGGGACTTGTCCTATGTTCTAAACTAAAGTCACACAGGTAAAAACCCTTCACCGTCTTCTCTTAAGTATCACATTTTTCAGCCAGGGCAAGCAAAGAGGCCACAAAATACTATTGCAGAGAAATTCAGGAAAGCTTTGAGAACCCTGACTTTTTTTCTTCCTTCCTTTCTTTTAAAGAACAGATCTTAATTATTACTACAGCATGCATTGCCTTTGTTGCCTCCAGCTGGTCATCAAACACTAGCAGGCTGTTCATTAGCGACAGTTTATCAGGGGGTCACACAGAAAAAGCTGGATAGACGCCCATGTAAAGACCACCCAGAAGAACCGTGATTACTACACTAGTTAGCCCTAAGCAGTGAATGTTATTCATAACTCCTGCAAGTGTCAAGCAGTGACAATTACCAGTTATCATACAAAGCGGAACTGGAGTAAACCTGCCAAAGAACACTGTTTTTCCCCCTCCTACCCACAGTGCAACATGCAATTTATTATCAAGTTCCAGCAATTACAAAATGGAGTTGTTGATCTCGCTTTGCTGGAGAGATACAAAGGCTAGACTTGGTAATGTAGCAATGTCTTTCTCTTTCTTACAAGGATAACTCATGTTCATGTTCCGAGAGAGAGAGAGAGAGAGAGAGAGAGAGAGAGAGAGAGAGAGAGAGAGAGATGCCCTAAAATGACAACTCCACACTGGCAAAAGGAGACAGAACAACGCATTTAGCAAAATCCCCCAGCCCGTCTTTTCAAAGAGCAACAGTCAGTAGAACTGCTTCTGAGGACTATTCTTCCTTTTCAGACGCAATCGCTTCCTTGTAGTGTTCACTTATCACATTAAGAAAAATGGTAATGAAGGGATCATGACAACTTCTTTTTGAAAGTGACAAAGGCAGAATTGCTCAGGCGAAGAAATAAGGAAGAATGATCACTACTTTCTTGGAGAGAGGCCTCCAGTGAGCAACTCAAGAGTACTGCTCACTTTCTGTCGTTACCTGAAAGCCGGGGAAAGAGAAAAAGTGGCAGGCAGCTCCAGGTTTACATCTTAGCAGAGCACCTGCGCTTCAAGGTATCTTAACACCATTCTCCCCTCAGGGCTTCCCACAGCATCACATTTCCTGTTTCTTAGGGCACACTGCCTTCAAAGATGTTTCAAGTGCACACCTAGATCATGCCTAGAAGGGCCTCCTAATTTTGCCTATGAGGCTGTTTTTTCCAAGTCCCACCCTCCTGCCCTACCCTGACATTCTATGGGACAGATAAAGAAGTGAGGTAAGCATCAATCAGCTGACCAGTGCTTACAGCAAAACCCACAGGAAATGATGCCTTTGCCCATATGGCTTGATTTCAAAGCACACAGGCAAAGGAAAATGCTTCAGCTGACATCATGGTGACATCAGATGACTAGCAGTTTTTAAGCCCCACTCATCTGTCAGTGTGGTCAACACAGGTTAGAAGACAGCAGGATCTAGTAATTTGTGTAGTACCTAGTCTATTGTACAAATGCTCTACCTACTTTTGCCTCTGGCACCACCTACTACTGGTATGTGGCCCTTAGCATATTGCTTGGAAGGGAATATGGCCCTTGGGCTGGGAAAAAAATTCCTAAGTCCCTGTAGCTCTCCTGCCAAACTTCACAAACAGCAGAATTCATGCCAGGAATGTGGTTCCAGTCACTGTTCATTGATTGAAAATTCTAGCTGCCATATGGAAAACTGTCCCATGTTTGCCACATGTTCATTCTGGGCCAGTCTGGTTCCCAATACCTCAAGGTTACCATTTTCCAGCTGAGCATACTTGCTGACTGAGTTCTAGTCAACAGACTTTGTTGTCTTTGGAACAAGAAGAACAGTAAACGCGGGGTGTAGGGATCTCAGTGTGGCTGCTCAGAGACATGGTTGAAACCTACAACAGTTTATCAGATATTCTTATAACCAAGATTCTCTTGTGTTGAGATAGGATTTCTTTAGGCTACTTGATCTGAATTTGTTCTCAAGTTATTGCTGCAAACCACTTTGAGCAACTGGAAAAGGGAAAAGTGATATATACATTTAAAAACAAAACAAAGTAAACGTGTTTCTCAGGTTCATGCTGGCCCTTTCTGACAACAACAGCAAAACGGCTGGGCATATTCTCTCCTCTCCAGTCAATTCCCCACATGCCTTCAGGGGAAACATAACATCAAAGGTGTTATTGACTCTAGGTCTGGTCTCACGCTATTTTAAACTAATGGCTAGTGGACCTTTGAGTTTTGCCAACCAGCCTGCAGAGTATGTTCTGTCAATAAGCAATGCAAGGATGTAATGCTATCTACAGTGATGAAGAAGTGTTCCTATTAAAAGAAAAACTGGCAAGGAATCTTGAATCAGAGAGTCAAGACAAATGTGCTCCCCAAAAACTCAGTTATAGAAAACAATACTTTCCTGACCAATCCCTAATTTTTGTTGGGGATAAGAGCATTCCCCATTGCTGATAGACACCATCACACAGTTTCAGTTAGTTTTTAAAAACATCTGCTCTGTATGATGTGCAGACCACACATGGCTCGCCATCTAACATCTATCTTTAAATGTATTGCTCCTTGTAAAATATCTTTGCTTCTGGACTTAGACTTTATATATAGGAAGTCTTGGCCCAAAGCTGATAAGGAACAGAAAACAGAGGTCTCTAGTTAATTTATACTTCTTTTGACTGAGGGACTGTTGACCAAAAATCAAATGCTTAAAATGGGGGGAAACAAACCCCTCTCTAGCAACTTCAGTCTGGAGGTACATGCTGTAGAATATGTAGGGGTGTTGCTAGAAAGGTCACAGGTTCAGTCCCCAGCATCTCCAGTTCAAAGGCTCAAAAAGCAAGTGAGGTGCCTCTAAGATACATTTTTTAGGAGCCACGGGATTGCATTCCAAATTCTCTCTCTCTCTCTCTCTCTCTCTCTCTCTCTCTCTCTCTCTCTTTCATGCAAAGAAGCTGAGCCAGTCTTGATGTTTTTACTAGCCTTTACATCTCAATTTCCACTGCTGATTTGTCTAACATATTGCGGATATCGAAAATATTGCCGAGCAAATGAAACTGGGCCAGATTTATGATGCCTCACTGAGATCTACTTATGTGACCCTGATGCTGCATTGTCTTAAGCTCTGCATCATCATCATCTCCACACCTGTACAAATGATTAGTGTTTGACACAGAATATAAATTTTCTGGGACAGATTCCATCCCCCTCAACGTCTAATTATTGCACAGCTGGGAACACGCAGCATATGTAAAACAAGGGAGATGCGGCCAAAGGGCAATTTTCCTGTGTCAGGGAATCCTCTGGCAGCACAAAAATTGCCAAGCTAGACAGATCAGTTTCTACTCCAGTCCTTGCCTCACCCAGCCCACAAGAGAAGATTACTCAAATAAATCCATAGAGACTGAGATGTTAGGAAAAATTGCCTCTTAAGACAAGGGGTTGTACTCAGCCGAGTCCTACTCAGAGTAAACCCACTGAAATTAATGGGTCTAATGTTAGTCATGTTTATTAATTTCAGTGGGTTTGTTCTGAGTAGGACTAGTGATGGATATAACCCTAGTTTCCCCTCCAAGAACACCTACATCTTGGATGGGGAATTGGTGGACCTGGTGCCCACACACTGTTGGACTACAATTTTCACCATACCTTATAACTACTAGCCATGCTCAATGAAGCTGATAGGAGTTGGAGTCCAACAACATCCAGAGGGCTACACACTCTCCATGCCTGCCCTACATATGTCATTGACGGGTCATGCTTTCCATTAATTCTGTCTCCTTTCTGCACAAACAATAAAACATATTTTCCAAGACAGCCAGCCAGGCAGAAGTCTCACGCCAACAGCACAGGGAAGGAGAATATGTGACCTTCCACATGTTGCTGGACTACATCTCCCATCATCCCTGAACTTTGGGACAAGAAATCTAATTGCGTGCCAAGGCCCAGTGCCCCGCAGTACCCTGCTGAATAATAAACACACTGACACGAGTGTTTAGGATTATGGGCTAAAACAGGCCATAACTTTATTGGCTGCAGATGTGAGCAGTTTGGTTTAGGCATTGGGTGAAGCCAGGCTATATCTTGACTCCTACCTGTCTGCAGGGAGTCACACTAAGGGTAAACCACCGATAGAGGGAGCCCTATGACTTACACCAAATAAGAGCACCCTGGAGGGTCCCCGTTGGGGTCATGGCATGGCCCTAGCCCAGGTTTTGGCCAGGATCCACACCCCCGGATCCCTTTAACAGGATACCCTTAATGAGGAGGGGCAGGCAGAGGCTACAACCCCCCCTCCATTTAAAAAAGGCTTACCCAATGCCTAACCTTACAAAGTTGTGGCGATTGCTACTAGGTAGGCGAAAACCAAATGGCAGGTGCCAATTCGCCAAGTGGAAAAAATTCCTACCCAGCCCCAACAACAAGGCGGCTGACATTTGTCCATAGCAAGGTTATGCCATAACAAAGCTTTAAAAAGAGGGCATGTGGGTAGGGAGATCTGGCAAGGAGGCAAGAGAGGGAAGCCCCCAGCCGCACCACTGTTTAAATTACCCACAGCCCCTCCTCCTGCTGGGCAGGGGTCACACGGCAGGGGCAGACGTGGAGGGGACATCGATCCCCACCCTTGAGCTGGGTCACTACAGTGGCCCAGATGCCCGGCCACAATGCTGCCCACTACGAAAGGTTAGAGGTCCTAACAAACACATATTAATTTCAGAACAAAACAAAGCCAGCAGCAGAAATTCACTAAACCTATGCCAAAACAGGGAACTCCAGGGGGATAGGTCAGAACAATAAAATGGTCTCCCATCCATCCATCCTGTTTGTAACTTGCCTTTCTGTCACTGAGGTTTCCAAGGCAGCTTATGAATATGTTTGGATAAAAGTTTTTCATAACTGTGGTCCCCCCGCCCCGCTAATGACCCACCCATGTATTGAAAGAACATGTGAAGGGGCTGCAGCATGGACAGGCTAACAATGCCACATGCTGCGGCCGCATCCTCTGCTGTCTGCATGTTTACCTGGAGTAAGAAAAGGCTCTACATAAGTACAGGTTATGCATGCAGAGTCACAGTGTCGCTATGCTGCCTCACTTTCCTTTGCTTCCCTTTGCCTCCCAACATGGCAGGAGCTTCCTTAGGAGCTCCTTCAACTCTTGAGGTGCCCTTTTGTGGGCTTCCCTGATGGCATATGGCAGCAGCAGCAACCCTCCCAAGAGCACCTAAGACTTGCTGCTGCCATTTAAATGTATCAACCTGCCCAGAGTGTCCATCTTGCTCTGGGGCATGGTTGTGATGGGGATTTAATTGCCAGGCCTTGCTGTTATGGTGCTTATCAAATTGCTGTGTAATGACAGCCCAAGACAGGCATTGTCAGTTGACCCTTTCAGGGCCCTGAGTCCTTGGCAGCTGCCCTAGAGTGCCAGGAACTGACACCATATCTATTCTAGCTCTAAAAATATTTGCCGAAGAGTTCTCCCCAGCACTGGTGCTAAGCCTTAGGTAGAGACAAGGTGAGTAACCTGGGGCATTGAAGATCCAGGAAACCACCACCCGCTGCCCTGACCATGATGCCCATATAGTCCTTCCAAATGCCATGGGCCAATTGGACATCACAATACAAGGCTCTCATTCTCTCTGACTTGCACCATGCAAGGCAGTAGTGCAAAGACCTGAAGTCTCCCGTCTGTAGCCCTGGCTGCTCCTGGCATATGGGTTGATTTATCTACTCTTCTGTTGGAAAGTGCCCATTCTTACTCATTCTTCAGACAGCAAAAGGGCTAGGTTGCTAAGTTACTGATATTTGACATCACATCCTTCCCAAGGTGTTCCTACATTTGACAGGCTTGCATGATTTACTATGCTGGGTGGCTTGCTGTTCTCAGGCCCAATGACGTCCGTAAAGTCACTTGAAATTCAGATCATCTCCTCTCCTGCCCCCCTACCCGACCTCTTCCCAGCAAAACCTCTGGATTCTATGAGAAAATATTGAAATGGCTTGTGAGCAGCCCTGCTAGACACTGTGCCGGTGTGTTTCAAAATGCAATCAGCACCCTCATCTTATGCAGTTTTCCAGCATCTCTTTTTTTAATATAAGTCAGAAGAGGAAACAATGAATAGGGTGACAAGGAAGGTGGGGATGTTGGGATAAACCTATTAGTGGGCTAATTTTGCTTTGTGAACAAGTCACCTCAGCTATGGCTGGTACATATTAAGTCGATTAGCGCTTTTTCAAATGCTACGAGAAAGGTAATACCGCATATAATTTACTCAGTCAAGGGCATTTTCACCTGCTGATCAATTTACATATTCTCCAATGTCATTAGATTGAATCCAGTCATCAGAAGGAGAGAGGAGAGAATAAATTACAGCCTTTTGTTCATTTAACTCAAGTCATTTTACTCTAATTATCGGCAGGTTTTGTTTTTGCTCAAGACTACAGAGCTTTTAATTAATATCACACCTGTCCAGCTATTTGTTCAAATGTTCAAAAGCTGAATGTGTGTTCCTAACTTAGAGTAGTGCTGTTCTTGGAGTGGGTATCTGTTGAGACACTAGGGGAGTTCCCAGACTGCAGCTGTTTTGACATGGGGTCCAATCACACACCAACAAATTCAGGCTGTGCAATTGTAGCGGATTGGTAAATCCAGATTGGACTTTTTGCAGTAAGGAAAGTGGCAGGGAAATGCCATGGAAAGTGTGAGAGAAAACTTGCTCTGGTGCAACATCCTCTAACCTCACCAGCAAACCAATCAGAACAAACCAAGAGGAAGTCCACACTCATAATTGCCTTTCACTTCACAGCCTCCTCCACTCTCATTGGAACTGTTTCTCAGTACTGGATGGCAAAGGGGTGAGCACAATATTTAACATGTGGATCCTCTTGCACTGGATGGAAAGGTCATTTGTGAAACTATGCATGGTGTGGAGAAAGTAGATAGAGAAAAAATGTCTTCTCCCTTTGTTATAACCCTAGAACTTACAGGCATCCTATGAAGTTAAACGCTGGAAGATCAAGGATAGATAGAAGAAAGTACTCGTTCACACTCCGCATAGTCAAACTATAGAACTTGCTCCCACAGGAGGCAGGAGGATAAGTCTATTGATGGCTACCAAGCATGATGGCTATGTTCTATTTCCCCTGTCACAAGCAGCATGCCTCTGACTATCAGTTGCTAGGAATCACAAGTGGGGAAGAATGCCGTTGCGCTCATGCTTAGCTTGCTGGCTCCCCAACGTTCTTGGGTGGCCACTGTGAGAACAGGATGCTAGACAAGATGCTAGGCATTGGTTGATCCAGCAGGCTTGTCTTATGTTGTTTAGAGTTTTCTGAAGTGACATAAATACTTTTTTTGACGATGAACAGTATACATGTGGTGTCTCTACGTGTTGTAGCTTCCACCTGGCGGAGCCATTTCCCCAGAGGCCTCTATTTGGGGGTAGTAAATGGTTCTTTGGGCTGGCTTAAATTTGTCAAAATGTGTGTCTGGTGTTGGGCTGGACAGATTGCTGTGAACAGTAGAACAGGTGTGGGGAACCTTTGGGTCTCTGGAGGTTGCCGAACTACAACTCCCATCAGCCCCAGGAACCATAGCCAATGGCAGGGGATAATATGCCATCAATATTTGGGGGCTGAAAGGTTCAGCAACAACTGGAGGTCTAAAGGTTCGCCATCACTGCCATGAATGTTCCTGCACTAGATTTCAAGGCCCCAAACCGAGACTTTCCAAGTAGGAGAATTAGTGGAATGGAATGGAGAATGTATGGACATCTTCCCTTGCAGTCTCTTATGATGGAGAAGATGGACTTTCCTCTAGGACATGACCATGGTATATATGTCGTTATTATCCAAAGACACTTTTTGTCCATGCTGATTTTCCAAAATGCACAGTTGGGCAATACCATTCCTAGGACCATGCAAAATGTCACAAAATAGTGAGCAAGTTTCAACAACTCAGTAACCCTTTATTAGGCAAGTTATTACACAAAACAGTGGCTGGGGACACAAGGGGGAAATCCTGCCTGATTACCCCCCCTCCTCCTCCCAACAGTGTTTTAGCTACATGAGGATACAGAGGAGAATGAGTTTGCTTTTAGTATGTAGGATTTATTATACAGTGGTGCCCCGCAAGACGAATGCCTCGCAAGGCGGAAAACCCGCTAGACGAAAGGGTTTTCCGTTTTTGAGTTGCTTCGCAGGACGAATTTCCCTATGAGCTTGCTTCGCAAGACGAAAATGTCTTGCGAGTCTTGAGATTTTTTTCCCCGCTCCCCCCCCCTTTTCTAAGCCGCTAAGCCGCTAATAGCCTTTTAGCAGCTAAGCCGCTAAACCGATAAGCCTTTAATAGCCGCTAAACCGCTAATAGCGCTAATCCGCTAATCCACTAATAGGGTTGCTTCGCAAGACGAAAAAACCGCTAGACGAAGAGACTCGCGGAACGGATTAATTTCGTCTTGCGAGGCACCACTGTATGTGCACGCCACCTTTCTTCCATAGAGCTCAATGGTTGCATCCAATGCTAGTCACCCTAAGAGTAAACCCATTGAAATTAATGGACCTAAGTTAGTCATGCAAAATAATTTGAATTGATCTACCCTGAGTAGGACTAGCAGTGACTTCAATTTGATGTATTTGTTTATTTTTACTTCCCTTCCAACCCATTAGATTAGTCTGAGGGAGATGGATTGGGCTCAAAATCACTCAGTAACCTTCATGCATGAACAGAGATTTGCACCAGATCTAAGTTCGCAACAGTATCAGCTGCCCCCGCTCCACAGGTTTTCAAGTGATAACAGATGGAAACATTTCAACTTACCCGCAATATGTCATCCACACAATTGGACTCACTGAGAAGGTTGACCTAGAAGGGGAGAAATGAATTATTCTTGTTATTACTATTATTAAATGTATTACCCTCCACTCACCCATAGGTTCCTGGACAGGTTACAACCATTTAAAATTCAGCAGGCAGTCAATGTGAAAGCAAACAAACTTTGAATTGTGCCAATGGAGCTGTTGCAACAGGGGAGTTGTATACTCCCTATAACCAGCTCTGGTCAACAATCTGGTTGAAATATTTGAAGTAAAAAATATTCACAAAAATGGATAAAAGAAGAATAGACTTTAGTAATGTAACAAACTTAATTTTCTACTTCCAAGTCAACTTTGTAAATTGAAGCAGTGCAAGAGAAGTGTTGCATTATTATAATTGCTTTTGGATGGCAATGGTGGTGAGATTATATTAACTGCCCCTGGTTGAGGATGTAAAATAGCTGAAGAAGTCCTTCTTTGCTACAATGCATAACTTAAAAAGCTAAAGAAGTCTGGATTTCAACAGGATTTTTACTACCTCCTCTTTAGTTACATTTCTAATTAAACCACTTTGATCTATTGATGCAAAGAGACACTGCTAAATGTATTCACTATTGAGGTCTCTAGCCTTCCCTGAGATTCGAAAAACTCTTAGATCTGTATGTGCTCACACATCACACTTCTTAACTGCTCCCTAAAATGTAAAGGGAGAAGGAGATCCTAAAATAACTCACTTCCATTCAATTTATAAATTGCATTAATTAAATTCTACATTTCCAGCAGTGTGCAGCCCAGGTTCTAATGCAAGATCTAATTAAAGAAAACAGGAAAGTTGGAAACACAAAAAACACGCATACAAACCCCACTGCCACCCCCACATACTGAAATACCGGAATTGTAACACAGAATTGTAACTGTTTAGCCTCAAATTAATGAGGCACTCTGCTAAGCAAGAATGTCCATAAATCCCTAATGAGGATTTTAAACACATTAAAACTTCCTAATACAAAGTGTTTGCCTTTGTTTTTATCCAATAACAAATAAGCCAATAATTTTATGCCTCTAAATGACACTATTAACTGTCATGGCATGTTTTATTTGACAATAGCTCTATTCAAATACAGTAAAAACCAATTAATTTGCTTGCTGTGAAATGCTTCTTGATAGCTTTTATGGTTGCTGTTCCCCCTGCCCTGTTCTCAAGAAAATGTAAATAGGAGGTCAGTAGAGTGCCTGGTTTCACTTTAAAACACAGGGCAATAAGCTATAGATTTTCTATTCAGTTTGCATTTCAAATGAATGGTAAGATAACCTCCAATTTTTGGAGGGTCACACAACATACAATGTCACCCTGATAAGCAAAGAGTTTCAGAGTAATCATTTTACGACCTGTGAAATAGCCAAATATTTGAGATGTGATCCTTGCAAAATTACCACTTGGCTCTCTCTTTAAACAACAGCCAGCAATTGAGTGCTTAGCCTCTATTCGTTTCCTACCACTTCCCACGCTCTGAAAATGCAGAAGCATAAAATCTGTCATTGCAATATTAGTGTATGACAAAGGTGGTCAACCTTTTTGGTCTGGCAGGCCAGATCTTTATCTCTCACCCCCACACTATGGGCTAGCTTTTGACAGCTGGGTGGGGCCACCCACCTGCTAATCATCTGGTGTTATGGTGATGTTAGGCAACTGGTAGGTGGTTGGTCTCCCCCACCTGTAAAATTGGACTGGCAAAGCAGCACCCAGCAGGGCTGAAATCCACCCCCAGCCATCAGCTGATGTCACCCCAAAGCAGCTAGGCTGGGAAGCAGCTTGCAGCTATGGAGGGCACGGACAACTTTCTCCATCTTCCATCCAATCAAGTATTGGACATATCAAGGTTCAAGGATATATTCTGGGCAAAGCACTCTGGAAGGGCACAGAGCAGGGATGGTGAGAAGTATGGATTTGGAGAGTCTTGAGGGTCAGATATAGAGAGCCCTGGAGGACCTCATTTTGTGAACTGACTTGGAGTGGCTTTCCAGGGTTTCAGGAAATAGTCTATACTAATCCTGTCTTGAGAAACCAGGGTTTGAGACTGGGACCTTCTGCATGCAAAGGTAAATATTCTACAAATGAGATCCGTCCAACACACTCTGTGTCAGATCTCCTTTTCCCCTTTTGTGGTTGCAAGGCAAAATCTGGAAGAAGAAACAGAGCTATGGTTTCCACTTTCTATGTAAAGACAGTCGCCTCACTGTAATAGCAGTGCTATTTATTCTTTATTTTAATGAGGATTTTACATATGGAAAATAAAATCAGCATTGAGCACTTTGTGGCAGATTATTGCTACATGTCTTCTTACATTGGTTTGGGTGATTTTATAGTGGCAATGCTCTCTGTGAATGAAATAAGAGGGCTTTCACCTGATTATAGAAATGTTGATTTGAGTTTTCGTTGGCTAATCAATTAAATTTGCAGCAATTTGGGTATGAGTGAAAATAATGGCTGTGAAACAAAAAGCATTCTTTCATGCTTTTGAGAAGAATAATTCCATCCTGCTGGGGAGCTAAAGAGGAACACCTCTTTTAAGATGGTGCTTGCCACCTGCAGTTTATTGTTTATATTGATTAGACACAATGATTTTGTGTCTTTGTATTTTAAAATCTGGTGCCCACTTAATCTAGGCACCTTTCTAGTCAATCAAATGAGTTTTTAATTAATCTCACTAAGGTAATCAATTAAATCAGGAGTGGTGAACCCCTAGTGGTTCCCTTTGACCACTTATTTTGCCAGTGCTGAGTATAATTGCCTTTAAACTAGACACAGTGCTGGGCTTGGCAGAGAGGTTTAAAACTCTCTGCTCAGTCCACTGCTGCAATGGAAATTTGAATCATGAACTAACCCCCTCTTCACTCATCAGATGATCTATCTCATGACCATGGAGTGGGCAATTTCAATCTCCATCAGACTGCTGGAGTGAGAAGAGAGGCTTGAACCTCTTTGCCTAGCCTAGTACTGCCAACTAGTACCTCACACTGATCTTTTTTTATTTTTATAAGATATTTATTAAGATTTTCAAAATATTACAAAATAAAAATAAAAAAGAAGAAAATACAAAATAAAAATGGTTAAAAACAACTCAATCTTTCCATTACTTATTTTTCATTAGCTTGTTTCCCGGACCTCCTCACGCCTCCCTTTTTTGTATTCCAGTTCGGTTTGTTGGTTCAGCAAATCCTTACCCTCTTTGTTTATCCGAGTCTTTAATCTTAAAATATTGTAACGTTAAATTTTTACCTATAAATAATCCATTTTTCATATTCCCTTAAAGTATTACAGCTGAAAACCACTTAATTTCTATCCAACATCATTCTAACATTCATTAATTTTACAATATTTCTGTAGATAGTCTTTAAATTTCTTCCAATCTTCTTCCACCGACTCTTCTCCCTGGTCTCGGATTCTGCCAGTCATTTCCGCCAGTTCCATATAGTCCATCACCTTCATCTGCCATTCTTCCAGAGTGGGTAGGTCTTGTGTCTTCCAATACTTCGCAATAAGTATTCTTGCTGCTGATGTTGCATACATAAAAAAAGTTCTATCCTTCTTTGGCACCAATTGGCCGACTATGCCCAGGAGAAAGGCCTCTGGTTTCTTCAAGAAGGTATATTTAAATACCTTTTTCAATTCATTATAGATCATCTCCCAGAAAGCCTTAATCCCTGGGCACGTCCACCAAAGGTGAAAGAATGTACCTTCAGTTTCTTTACATTTCCAACATTTATTATCGGGCAAATGATAGATTTTTGCAAGCTTGACTGGGGTCATGTACCACCTGTATATCATTTTCATAATATTCTCTCTTAAGGCATTGCATGCCGTAAACTTCATACCTGTGGTCCATAACTGTTCCCAGTCAGCCATCATTATGTTATGTCCAACATCTTGTGCCCATTTAATCATAGCAGATTTCACCGTTTCATCCTGAGTATTCCATTTCAGCAGCAAGTTATACATTCTTGACAGATTCTTAGTTTTGGGTTCTAACAGTTCTGTTTCCAATTTTGATTTTTCCACCTGGAAGCCAATTTTCTTGTCCATATTATATGCCTCCATTATCTGATAATAATGAAGCCAGTCTCGCACTTTATTTTTTTAATTTTTCAAAACTCTGTAATTTCAGTCTATCTCCGTCTTGTTCCAAAATTTCCCAATATTTCGGCCATTTGGCCTCCATATTGAGCCTTTTCAGAGCTTTCGCTTCCATCAGTGACAGCCACCTTGGGGTTTTATTTTCCAATAAATCCTTGTATCTTATCCAAACATTAAACAATGCTTTCCTGACAATATGATTCTTGAATGCTTTATGTGCTTTGACCTTATCATACCACAGATATGCATGCCATCCAAATACGTTGTTAAAACCTTCTAAATCCAAAATGTCTGTATTTTCAAGAAGCAGCCATTCTTTCAACCAGCAGAAAGTTGCTGATTCACAGTAAAGTTTAAAGTCTGGCAGGGCAAATCCACCCCTTTCCTTTGCATCAGTTAATATCTTAAATTTTATTCTGGGCTTCTTGCCCTGCCAGACAAATCTAGAAATGTTTCTCTGCCACTTCTTGAAGCAATCCATTTTGTCCACAATTTGCAATGTTTGAAACAAAAACAACATTCTAGGCAATACATTCATTTTTATCGCAGCAATACGACCCAACAGTGAAAGCTTCAAGTTTGACCAAATTTCTAAATCTTTTTTCACTTCGGTCCAGCATTTTTCATAATTGTCTTTAAATAAATTCCCATTTTTTGCTGTCATATTAATCCCCAGGTATTTCACTTTCTTAACCACTGTCAAACCTGTCTCATTCTGAAACCTCTC
This sequence comes from Podarcis pityusensis, assembly GCF_964106645.2. Classification (NCBI taxonomy): domain Eukaryota; kingdom Metazoa; phylum Chordata; class Lepidosauria; order Squamata; family Lacertidae; genus Podarcis; species Podarcis pityusensis. The sequence continues at coordinate 42,960,241 of NC_138044.1, forward strand.
TCTCTCAATCGGTGTTAAATTTTTCTCTAATACCTTGGTTTTTAACTTATTCAGTTTAAATCCTGCAGCCTGACCAAATTCTTGAATCAGTTCTAAAACCCTTTTAGTACTAGATTCTGGCTCCTGTAATGTCAGTACTAAGTCATCTGCAAATGCTCTCAATTTGTACTGTTTAGCTCCGACTTGTATACCTTTAACCAACTGGTCCCTTCTAATCATATTCAGCAAAACCTCCAGGACCGATATAAAAAGCAATGGGGAAATTGGGCAACCTTGTTGTGTCCCTTTTTCTATCTTAAATTCTTCCGTCACTACATTATTTACAATTAGTTTAGCCTTTTGTTCTGAATAAATTGCACTTATACCGTTTTCAAAGCCTTGGCCTACCCCCATCCCCTGTAGGTTCTTCTTCATAAAACTCCAAGTGATATTATCAAAAGCTTTCTCCGCGTCCACAAATATCAAAACTGCTTTAGTATTTATGTTCACTTCTAGTTTTTCCAAAATATCTATTATATTCCTCCAATTGTCAGACAAGTGTCTTCCCGGGAGAAAGCCCGCTTGGTCTTTATGAATCTCCTCCATCAACACTTTTTTCAATCTCTTGGCCAAAATGTCTGCAAAAATTTTGTAATCCACATTAAGTAATGATATTGGGCGGTAGTTCTTCAGCTGAGTCTTTTCAGTCTCTGTTTTCGGTATAAGTGTAATATACGCTTCTTTCCACGACTCTGGTGCCCTTTTCCCTTCCAATATTTCATTGCAGGCTTCCTTTAAAGGTTGTACTAACCACTCTTTCAAGGATCTATAATATCTAGAAGTCAGCCCATCCAGTCCTGGAGATTTGCCTAATTGCATATTTTGAATGGCACCTTCTACTTCCTGTTCAGATATTTTATAATTCAACATTAGTTTACCTTCTTGAGAGATTTTTTGTAATCCATTTATCTTCAGAAATCGGTCTATGTCCATTTCTTTCTGTGGCCCTTGTGTATATAATTGTTTAAAATACCTCTGGAAACAGTTTCTAATCTCAGTTGGGTTATGTATGTTTTTTCCTTCCACTTCTAAATTTGTAATAGTATTTAATTTTTGTCTTTTTTTCATTTGCCAAGCCAGCAATTTCCCACATTTATTAGCTGATTCAAATGTTTTTTGTCTCATTTGTTTAATTTTCCATTCTATTTCCTGATTCATCATTTCCATATATTGTACTTGATATAACTTTATTTCTCTCAAAATTTCCTGCGACTTTGGTTTTGCTCTCAATTTCTTCTCACTTTCTTTTATTTTCTCCAAAATTTTATCTTTCTTCTCATTTTGGCTTCTCTTCTTTATTGCATTCTGTTGTATCAGGAACCCTCTCATAACCGCTTTGCTTGTGTCCCAGATTACTCTTTTTTCAACCTTAGTGTTCATATTTATCTCAAAATAGTCTCTCAAGGTTTTTTGGGCCTTTTTATAAACTTGTTCATCTCTGAATAAGGTGTCATTCATCCTCCATAGTACCTCACACTGATCAACTGATGAGCAGGAAGTGGGTAGTAGCAGCCTCCTCAGTTGATCTGTATGGGGGTTATTCTCTCTCTTTCTCTTCTTGTCCTGTAGATGTGTGCCCTGTGGTGTGGGCATCTAAGAGTGTGTTTGTACCATGGTGTGGTCACACCCACCACAAGACTGCTGTTGAAGGTGTGGCTGCTGAAGGATCACAGCCAAGGGGAAATGAGAACCTCTGGTCAAAAAAACCAAACAAATATTCACCACCCTGAATTAAATGATACCACCCATCCATTACATCAAGTAATCTGAAGCAGCCACTTTGTGATACAGATAGGGATGTTGGAGAACTGCATGAAAAACATAAACGAGCAGAAATTGCAAATATCTACTTAGTTGTCTCGTGTCCTGAATGGAAATCAATCCAGCATTTATGATTGGTACTCGCTGCTGCTGTTGCTTTCAGTCCACAAACGATAAGTAATTAGATTACGCTCCTCTCCTATATGCATTGTGTTTCCTTTGCATTGGAATGAATAGGTGGAATGATGGACGTGGAACATAACTACATAAATTACATAAGTTACGCAATTTTGCCAGTGGGTTGAATAATGTACTTTTGGTGGAAGATGAACCGCAGTGGAACAGAAACAATGCTGTGTGAATATAGGAGAAGAAGGCTATCGATGGCTACTAGTCAAGGTGTCTATATATTTCCTCCTGCAGCAGAGGCAGTATGTAGGAGATTATGAGCAAGAGAGTCTGATTGCATTCAGGGCCTGCTTGAGGGCTTCCCATAGGCAACTGGTTGCTTTTGTAGGAAAATAATGCTGAACTAGCTCGACTTTTGCTTTGCTCCAGCATGGCTCTTCTTGCTTTCTTATATTATTGGGGGTGGGCTCATTTTTCCTTTTCTAAATCTGTGTGACATTTGGAAGCAAGCGCCAATTTGCATTAGGGTAGGGATGAATCATATTTGTTTTACTTGTGGAATGTTAATGTTTGCCAATGCAAATATTTCAAAAAAAGGAAACTAAGGAATTCACTGAATCTCTTTGCCTGTGTGCCTAATTGCTGCTGGGCCAGTCAAAGAAGATCAGCGGTCCCTTCCAAAATCCACTGAGGACAGAGTGCCAAGTAGTTCTTTTTTGGCACAGATGAGGTGAGTTCACCAGACACACGACTGTGACAAACCTAAGATTGTAAAAAAGCTCTTTGCAACTCTATTGGAAAGCCTTCCAGCTATTGGGCTGTCCAGAGACAGATTGGTTTTTAAGTGGAAATCCCCATTTATATCAAAAGAGGTTTCAGCTGGCAACATCCCTTCCCCTGTCTCTTTTGCTGGAAAACTTTGAAAAATAGACTGCAAAATGCAAACCAATTCCTATGCAGATGTCTCTGAGCAATTGAAGGCTGCTTTAAATCTGAGTTAAAGGGGATTAAATTAGATAACCAATCTGACAGAAAAATGCAAAGGTATGGGACCCTGGGCAGTTGCCCAGTTTACCTCCTGGCATGGGGGGGAGGGGGTTGCAAACATGCTACCCTCACTGCCAGTAATGTGGGTTCTTCGGAAACATTTGTATTGAGATAGTTGTTTCCTCAAGAAGTGGTAATTTGCAAATGAGACTCAGTTGCACTGGAAAACTTTCAGTTTGCACTGAAAATTTTCAGATGCCCTAGGGAGTGGTCTCATTTTAGAATGTTTATTTTACTTCTATTTTAGTAAACAAAACTAAACACTTTGAAACTACCAAGCTTGCCTTATATTGTATTTGGCATCCATTATATTGTATTTGGCGCCCATTCTTTGTTACTAATGAACTTATGAAATGGAAAATATTCCATGGGAAATTAAAGCATTGGAAGAAATGCCCCCCGCCCCTGCTTCACTGCTCACTGCAGGTGAAGAAAACTGCCTCTCAGCTGTGTAAACTGGTCCTTCAAATACCCTTAGAATCAGGGCTCTTGTTTGCTAGAAACAGCTCTCTTGGAGGCAAGAACCAAGGAGACTGCATATGCAACCATAATGTCATTTCAGTTTTAGACATTCCAAACATTTAGATTTATATCACTGCCAGGATCACAACCGTTATATTGAAGAGGGGGATGCAACCAGGCATATCTGAAAGCTCACCTTATATGTTGCTCATCCCCCTTAAACTCTCTTTAATTAATGCACAAATGTAAATAAGACCAGGAAAAAAAATATGGGTTTCATTTGATCCCTAGCATCTCTTTAAAAATAAAAAGTAAGTATCTCAATGTTCTTAGAAGAGATTCCAGTTGATGTCTCAACTAATATATCCGGGGGGAGGTTTTTCTTTCACTCTTCTTTTTTACATCTATCACCTAATCCAGATCCCCCTCCCCCTTTTAAAGATTGGGCTAACACCTGACATTGCTTCACTTGTGACCTTTTTCATCTGTCAAAACAGACAGGTTTTTATCCTGCCAGAGTCAACCCATAGCCTCAAAAGGTGCCGTGCCAAAGCGTTAATCCATTCTGCTAGACAGTCATTGAAATTATAATTCAAAGTTCAACTTCCTTTAGCATTTCCTGTTGAAATATTTTTGGCATCTCAGGGCAGAAAGTTGAAATCTGGTTCCTTGCAGAGACTGCATCTTGTGCCTCTCTATAAATGTTGGCCGTGAAAATTCCTTATTGTTGGAGAGATCAGCAGATGCTGGCTCCTATTAATTTTCTTTCCCCAACTCCTGCTCACTTTGAGAAGCCTTTCTTTTACCTTAGGATGCTGACCTGCTGCTGGACCCCATCAAGAACAGACAAGAAGAAGACACTGATATATTAGGCAGCTGGGAATTCCCAATAGCAGCCTTGGCAGACTTTCCTATTTCCATTCATTGTGACTGATACCGTAAACAAAATAAAGCAAAATTTGTAGGGAAACCACAGAAATGGAAGCTGTTTGAGCTCCAGATGTAAATGGGCCAATGCATTCTTTGCTAAACTTGCAAAGAGCCTCACAAAATGTTTTAAGATGCCAGTCTGTGTGCTCATGCAGATCAGTGCTTGTTTACTGTAGGTTCGGATGTAAGAAGGCTTTGTATTACATCCCATCATTTGCTTGCCACATACAGCAATGTTTCCATTCCACTGCAGTTCACCTTCTGCCCAAAATGGCACCATTTGTCTCTCTGTCCACTGAGACAAAATTGTGTGACTTATGAAATTAATTATGTAAATTGCATTCATTACATTGCTATTGTTTTATTGCACCCCACTCATTTCAATACTGACTGTGTTCACTGGGTTGGTTTCTGTTATGAACATGGGACGAATAAGCAAACACCATCAATTTCTGCCCCGATTTTCTCTTTTAATCAGACTTCTCTGATATCCCCAACTGTAGGCTACAAAAGATGAGTTAGCCCTTTTGGGGGAGGGGTAGAGCCTCTCTGTGCATGGCAAGGCTGGGTTGTGGGAAAGGGAACATAGGAAGTTGGGCTTATGCCAACTCCGACTGCCTAGATTGGCATGGGCTACACTGGCTGGGTTTCACACAGCGGACATGTTGGAATTTGAACCCGGGACCTTCTGCATGCAAAGCTGGCAGTCAGCCACTGAGACCTTCCCATGTATGAAGTGGGACAAGAGACAGGAACCATGAGACAGGACAATAGTCAGAACTGATGGGTAAGGTAAGAGAAATGGCAAACCAGGAAGCAGGATCAATGACCATGTGAGGATACAGGAAGTCACCACAGCTCATGAAGATCCTGCTGCTCAAGAAAGGTTCAGCTGGAAAAGGAAGTCCTTATATACACATCCCTGCCCAGGAAAAAAAACCAATGCCCAGCCTGGATTGGAGAAGCCAAACTAGACCTGGAAGGTTATACCCGAGCTCACCACATGGGGCAGCATTCAAGATTTGGAAATGGCCTAGTCACCTAGGTAAACAGGTAGCCAACCGGTTGAGTAGCTGTTCTCAACATGCTGCTACACCATCAAAAGTTGTTGAAAAATCTACAGGCTTGGTTGGGCGTGTGTTCTTTTCACCAATGCTCTTTTCACAAATGTATGCAGTTTACTCATACTTTACCTTAGCAGATGTGTTGTCATACATATTGCTTGGCTAGATTGCAAAATGTGGGGGAGTGTGAATACTGGAAGGATGGCTGTGGTTTGGTATGCTCAGTGTTTGAGAATGTGTGAGTGATCTGGATTTGGCTTTAAATGAGAAATGGAGCAATTTTCTCCCCTATCCCTATAATAATAATAATAATAATAATAATAATAATAATAATAATAATAATTTATTTGTACCCCACCCTCCCCAGCCGGAAGATGATGTTAGGGGCAGCTACCCACACTCTGTGGGTCTCCAGCCTAATTCTCTTCATCAGCACTAAGGAGCATTGCCATTTATTCAGGGAAGATGGAAGTTTGTTTTCCAAAACATCTGGAGGGCACCGGGTTGGGGACAGAGTGAACAGAGTGTTTGAAGCTCTCTTTTCTTTTTTTTTACCTTTCTATGGCAGAAAGGCTTGATTTTTCTCTTTCTTTGAACGTCTAAACTGTGCAGCTTGGATGCTTTGTCTCCAGGGTAAATAAATTAATCTTTGGGTATTATTGGTAAACTTCTTAAAATGAAATCAACAGAAGGCTGATAAGAATGAAACATATTTCTTATATTACAAAGAATATGAAAAGGTAGAAGAGAATGAGCTAATCTTTAATAGGCCGAAAGCGGGAAAATATCTGTCATGTTCTGAACACCTGACAAGGAGAAATGGTGGCATAAATTATTCCTTCACAACTGATGAGGCTCCAAGACTTAATTCCATGCATCATGGCAAGATAACACACAGTCTTGTGCAGCTGACTCCCATAAATGCTTGAGGAGACAAGATATCTTCTAATATTCATTTGGCAATTAAAAAAAAAGTTTGCAAACATTCTGCACAAAATTATTCAAAGCTCTCTCTCTCGCTCTCTCACACGCACACAACACACACACACAGAGAGAGAGAGAGAGAGAGAGAGAGAGAGGACCAGAGTCGTTTGGCAATCAATCCGCCTCCCCAATGAACTTTGGAACTGCTGCTCTGTGGCGAGGAGTAAGGGTCTCCTAACAACTCTCTGCACCTGTAACAAATTACAGTTGCCAAGTTTCTTTGCACAAGTCATGACTGTTTAAAATAATATCACAGTGCTTTAAATGTATGGTGTGGATTTGGCCACACAGACACACACAATTAAAAACACATCCACTAATTGCAACTGGTGCAATATTTAGAAGGGAACTTTGAAATCATGTGGTCTTAACCCCCTGCTCAATCTAGGAATCTTGCAACTACAGATGGCTGTCCAACCTTGGCTCACCACCATCGAAGGAAGACCATTCCACTGTAAGAATCCTTTAAATTTTAGAACTCTTCTCCTTAATGTTTAGCCAAAATCTGCTTCCTTGAAGTTTCCACCTATTAGTAACACCTGTCGTAGTAACAATGATGGTAACAACAACTATAATTATAGTATCGACAACTATAATTATAGTAACAAGGAGAAGCTAAATCCAATATTTTATGAACATAATAACAAGGCAGACCTCCTTTGAAAGGTGGTTCTGGAGAGTTGGCATGAGCACCAAAAAACAGGTCTCCTTTCACCTATCTCCATAAAAGAGTAATCCAAAACTTTGATTGCCACCAACTGCAGATGGGGAACTCAGCAATGAAGTTGAGAATGTGAAGCTTGTGGTCAGCCCCAATCAGCTGATTGGCGGTAGCATCAAATGCATCACCCTGATGTCATAGGGATGTCAGATGACTGACAGGTGGTCATGTCACACAGTATTACTTTATTCACAGCCGCACCCACACCAGCATTTGTGAGTCAGTCCTCACATGGGCTACCCTTCCATCCCTTATCAAAGTGACATGGAGCAACACCATGAAGAAGCCCTATTTGGCAACTACTATGTGATAAGCCACTGGAAAGCTATCAGGGTACTTCTCTTTGCTCCGATCAGATGATCAAACAGTGGGCCAGTCAATGGTTAGTTAAATTTGCATCCTTGCTGGACATCGTGGCAGAAAAACCAATCCAGTGCAGATGAGTTTGTGGTCTGATAAGTCACTCTTAATGCTTGCCAAATCAGTCTATTGTCAAAGTACTTCTTTGTCAAAGTACTTCTATTAAAAAGTGGGCTTACACCAAAGTTTAACCCACCAAAAATGTTCAAAGCAAACAAGGGGGTGTTGTTGTTGTTTAGTCGTTTAGTTGTGTCCGACTCTTTGTGACCCCATGGACCTTCCAGTGAGCACTCAGGGCTGATTTCCTTAAGAATAGATAGGTTTGATCTTCTTGCAGTCCATGGGACTCTCAAGAGTCTCCTTCAGCACCATAATTCAAAAGCATCAATTCTTTGGTGATCAGCCTTCTTTATGGTCCAGCTCTCACTTCCATACATCACTACTGGAAAAACCATAGCTTTAACTGTATGGACCTTTGTTGGCAAGGTGATGTCTCTGCTTTTTAAGATGCTGTCTAGGTTTGTCATTGGTTTTTATTCCCCCTCATTTAGCTTCATCTGTTCACAGCCTCTTCTCAGCTGCTTGCCAACCAGCATCTGATGGTTTGACACATTCCTTTTTATTATTATTTTTTAGGGTTGCTTCCTAATGTAATCCCAGTCTTAGGATGCCAACAACGTGAAGGGACCATCTCATTACAAAGCCAATCGGATTAGGCAATGTGAGGCTATCATGAAGCCACACTAGAGTGAGGGCAGGAAACAATGCCATCAATCTAAATAGGCATTCTGACAATGCCACATTGTCAGTTTGATTTGATTAGGTAATGATGCCACAAAGCAAAGAGAAGCCAATGCTTCTTACCTTCAGACTGGGGGGGGGGGGGATCAATGTTCTCACCCCCTTGTGCCCCCCTCAGTAATAAGTAATAAGAGGGAAAATGTTCCAAGGGGGAGTGCATATGCATGGGGCAAACTCTTTGTTTTACAGTGTCTCTGTTACAGCCAAACCCTAATTTTCCATGTGCATAATACTTTCACATTTTTCCTAACCAGGTAAATCAGCATCAGATTTAGGGCAGTGCAGACGGTTCCCCCACAAAGGGCGCTGAGCCAAGGGGGCACAAAATTGAAATTCATAATTGAGAAGATCCCTTTGGGGGAACCAAATTTTGGTCTTACCAAAGTCCACCCCTGGGTTAACGCATACCAATCAGGATGAAGCCCATCAGAATGTAGAATATATGAAGAGGAATCTGTTACTCCCAATATAAATAACTGACCCTTCAATGTCTGAATTGATTCCCATGCTCACTTCAATGTGGCCAACAAATTATGTCAGCAAACGACATTCCTCAGGAAAAGAGTGCGGGTAAACAGAATAATGCTGCTGATGCAAACTAGTAGTTTTCTTCCCATCTGTTTTCCTAAGTAATAGCTGAATTGTTTAATCCTGGAGGAAAGCACCCATTTTAACCAGCACATTGCAAGCAATAGCCTCTGGTACCGAATATACTGCAGGAAGCCACGGCAAACAGCTTAGGAGGAGATGAAACAAAGAGAGGGTCTAATTGCCATGCAAAGCACAGCATCTCTCAGATGTGATGAGAAACGTGACTGGTCCCAGGGAAATTTCAAAATATGACCACCCAAGCATAACAGAGGAGAATGGGTGAAAACCAAGCAAATGGCAACAAGGAAGGAGGGCAAGTACTGTTCTAGCTTAGTTCCTTTGATATAAATACCTAGACAGAGTGACTGCTCTCTGTTCAAAAATACATACTTCTGTGCTAATATAGCTGATACTTGTGTCTCTCTGTGTGTAATCTAAAGAGCCTGGTGGTGGATGAAATCTTAACACTTCTGGGAATGTAACTGGGTTCAGTCATTCAATATTACTTTTGCGCTAATACATAATACTATGTCATCAAACATACAGGGCACACACTAAGCTTTGGTTTTCGTTTTCTCCCACATAAAATGTGAACCAAAATCGCAGCATATAGAGGATTTCTAGGGTGGGAAGGAGGATGATTCGGGAATAAACCTTTGCACTATGGCACAGCATCCACTCTGGTATATATCAGTGGAGCTTCTTAAGCAACCCGATTGACAGCAGAGACCTGCAAATGTTTACTCAGAAGTAAGTCCAATTGATTCCAGTGTGCCTTAGTAATGGTGCATAGGGTTGCAGTGTGAAAAACAAATGGAGGCCAGCAGGAGGTCTATCTATAGAATTATGGATGTGGCTCTGCATCCAGATGCAAAATAGTCAATGGACGGTATCCAAGTGTGTCATTGCATGGGCAGAACAACTTCTGCTCATGCAATGGAACTTCTTCTCCCTCTCCTCTCATGTGCTGTCCTACAAATCTGCTATAGGGGTGCATCTAACTCTCTTGGAAGTTCCACTTGACAATGGCTTCATTGGTTGCTACAACCCAGTGAAATTGTTATCTGCATTGCAACTTGACACGGGGAAGGATTTCCCATCTACCTTGCAATGCAGGTGCAAATTTGATTCCACCGGCTGCCTCAGCCTACTTGTTGCATATACAAAACAACAACAACAACAACCACAGCTGCATAAGACTTTCTCAAGAGTAGTGAACTCGCATTTCATTACTGCAGCTGAAAGACTGACAATAATGATATTAATGCCTCCTATTAGATGTTAAGCCCCTGAGCAGTATGTTGCAGGTTTATCTTTGACTAGTACTTACCATTTGGGGGCTCTCAGGATTATCGCTGTAAGATTCAAGGCTGTTTTCCTGGATTAACAACCATGCCTCCAATTTGTTCATGTATACTGAGTCTATCTAATTGCTGGAGTCATAATTTTTACCGGCTTGATGCTGATGGATACCAGACAGAAAAAACCAGGATGATCAGATATCAACAGTAATGCGCCTCACTTTCCTTGCAACTGCTGAGCATTGAAAAATGAGGTGAGAAAGGAGTCTCTAAGTATACAGGGGCTTTCCCTTCCACTATTTTCACTGGCTTCATTTTGCGGTTTGCACTTTTGAGTCTATAGCTCCTAGGATTGTAAGGTAAAGGTAAAGGACCCCTGACAGTTAAGTCCAGTCACGAACGACTCTGGGGTTGTGGCGCTCATCTCGCTTTACTGGCTGAGGCAGCCGGCATTTGTCCGCAGGCAGTTTTTGCGGGTCATGTGGCCAGCATGACAAAGCTGCTTCTGGCAAAACCAGAGCAGCACACGGAAACGCTGTTTACCTTCCCGCGGAGCGGTATCTATTTAGCTCCTTGAACTTTGACGTGCTTTCAAACTGCTAGGTGGGCAGGAGCTGGGACCAAGCAATGGGAGACCCCGTCGCAGGGATTCAAACCGCCAACCTTCCGATCGGCAAGTCCTAGGCTATGTGGTTTAACCTACAGGGCCACCCAGGTCCCAAACTCCTAGGATTGTATGAAGGGTCTTATATACACAGTGGGATTCAAACCCTTTACATAGTTTCTCCAGTGAAACAAGTTGCTTAGGCTTCTGCCTTACTTATGTGCCGCAGCAGAGGAGAGGGTGTATGTCTCTTTTCCTCCTGGGTTTCCCTTCTGCTACCCTGCAAAACTGCCCTGTGAATTACAGGCTGAGTCCTTTAAAAGAGGCCCCGTGGACACAGAGTACACATGTTTCACAGGGACTCTTTTAAAAGACTCACTCTGTACTAAGCCGTTTTAAAACCTTCTTGAGAAGTGACGATGTGTAAGTGTGTTCACTGTAGAACTAACATTTCCAAAGTTGCTGATTTATGGGGAGTCCAGTAGAACTCAAGTTGTAGAACCTGCCAGTTGACTAACAGTGGGCATCATCAAGCAGTCAATTATCAAACACAGCATGAAGGAAGGAATGGGCAGATCAAATTAAGAAAGAGAGAGAGAGAGAAGAGAGAGATGGAATTATCTGAAAATCTCTGTTGAGCTTATCCAAAAGGATTATTTCCCAATACCTTGACCTCAAAGAGAAGAAAGTTATTGTTTTTACTGGTTCTGCTAAGAATATGAGCAATTATTGCATATTGTACACAAAAACACTCCAGGGGTTGTATTCAATGCTAGTCCTACTTAGAGTACCCCCACTGAAATTAATGGGTACGACTAGCTTAAGTCTAATAATTTTAGTGGGTCCTTTCTGAATATGACTAAGTTGGATACAATCCCAGGTTTCCTAAAATAATCAAAACAAAAGGCAGTGGGCAAAGCTTGATCAGGTTGAAACAGCCAAATTCTATGCATAAATCCATTTGAAAATGATTCCTCCTCTATCCCTGGTTCTGAGTGCATTGAACAAACTTTATCATTGTTAATCTGCAGCAAAAAAAACCCCAAAACAAACCCAAGTAGAAGCCACTTCTTGAAACCACTTGACCTCCTAGCTTATTCACTTTTATCTCCAGAATGAGTATTACACAACAGTGCCAGTACTGAAGATCTGGAAGACTCTACATGAATTTTTTTTCCAGTTTGCTCTCATTTCCACACAGCTTAGCAAAATAATTTATTTACAACCCTCCCAAACCGTCAGCTGCCACAGACCACTAGTGGATTCCAAAGGCCTTCCTCCCTGTCTTCTGCATTCTCTATTGTCAAGAGGCAATCATGCCTCCAGGTGAAGATTTAGGGAGCCTGTAATGCTGTACTCTGCATACTTCTCAATAGGAAGAGGCTACCCTACCATGCGCTCCCCACCAACTCCCAGTACACATTGTTGTTGCAGTCAAAAGATTAAGCCGTCATTGCAGGATACTGTTGCTTCTAATTACAGTATTATCGAGGAATTTTCCTCGCTGGATTTCTTTTATCACTGGCTAGGCTTTTATTAGAACAACAACAACAACAACAACAACAACAACAACAATGGATCCAAAGCCTTATGTAGTAGCTTGCAAGGCACTTCATATATTCACAATGTGCATTAGAAGCTTAGGTGTTATTTTGGAGGCACTGATTTACTGTGTCCTTTATCATGCCATTCTAAAGGTTCAAAATTAAACCTTTCTGTATATGGTGGTGAGCATGGAATTCTGGTTAACTGGTCACCTGTGGGAAGGTCTGTAGCTCAGTAGTACAGCACCTGCCATAGCAGTATCTCCTGTCTGAAACCAGACAGCTGCTACCAGTTAATGTAGAGCTAGTCAAAGCAATGGCCTGACTCAATATAAGGCAACTTCCTAAGCTCTTGTGACAACTGAAATTTTCCTGAGCCAAACTCATAAAACCAAACAAAATTTAAATTCAGGGGCTTGTGAAATCTCACTTAAAAGAAAAAGTGAGCTTTCAAAAATCCAAATTCATCTCCCAGTTGGATTTAAATTGAGCCTACAGTTCTCAAGGGGAAAAGAAATCACACCTGAGACAGCCCAAGCTCTTGGAATGACAAGGAATATATTTTCCCAGAAGAACTGAAGTTCATCTGATAGGAGCTCTGGGGAACTCACTCGCCCATAGACATCAATTTTTATGGATTTGCAGTCTCTGAATTTCTTTGTGAAGTGGTAGGCCAAGTGAGAAAATGCATACGTAAAGGGTAAAGATGAAAAGGTTTTTGAAGTGCCCAAAATATTTTATTGTTGCCTGATCCATTTCAGAGATGCATTTTGGAGACAATAAGTGCATCTGAATACCAGGCACTGCGGATCACAAGTGGGGAGAATGCTGTTGCTCTCAGATTCTGTTTGTGGGCGCCTCACATGAATCTGGTTGGGCACTGTGAGAATGGGATGCTGGATTAGGTGGGCCATTGGCCTGCTATAGCCAGGCTATTCTTATGTTCTTTTTTAAAGAGTGTTCCGTATCGACACCTTGCAAAGATATAGAGCTGTTTCTTTTTTCTTTCCAAATGCAGCAGCGCTACATTTTTTGCAATATATTTTTGCATGCATAGGCCCAGCAACTGAAGCTTATTTTGATCATGGAAAATGGGATGGTGTCCTTCATTGCACTTGGTTATGGGGCTGTAGATCAGACCACATGGTGAACACACAGCTTTGTCCACCAGAAGGTGAGCCAAGGGGCTCAGAGGAACAGCCTGATCTTCCACAACATTGCTCCCTAGCTATGAAAGTGGCACCACTCCATTGTACTAGATTTATGGAATTTGATCCTTTTATTAAGAAGTACCGGTATGTTTATGTGTTTTCTCTGACTCCCTCAGTGAGTACAGTAAATGAAGAGTACAGCAAGATCCCTGCAAGCAATCAGGCTAATTGCTATACTGCTGGTTGTATATTGTGTGGGGGAGAGCATGGAAACATCACTTGCAAGTCTTTAGTTCTAGATATGGGCCATGCGAAGATAAAGAGGCAAGATGCATTGCTTCCCTAGGCTTGGTGATCTCATCCTTTTTAAGTAGCGCTGAGAATATGCACCTGGCATTACCAGGCTTATCGCTCTCGTTCAATGAGATTAAACTTGTAAATCTCCAGTATCTTTTCACTTTGATTCTGGGCTGCTCCAACACAGTTTACAGGAAAATAAAAAATGGGATCCTTGATCGAAACAAGAGCACCGGGGCACCATAAAACCCTTTCAATCTTCTTCATGTGTAAAAAGCAAGCTCCCGTGAGATGGACCCATTCTTCAAAGACAAATCAGCAGACAAAATAGACAAGGCCAAACAACCAGGGAACTGATCAACCTCACAATGTGTGTACCAGTTTCCGATACTCAAGAACACCAGCGCACTTGTAAGGTATATATAACGTTTCTTTAGATTTAAAATTGAGATCAATTCAGCAATATCAGAAAGATATTACAAGTATTTCGGACTCAATGTAATGCTGACAAGGCCTCTTTGAGGCATATCCTGTGACTGTGTCCTGTGGGGTCTTCTTTCCAGACAGAAAATGATCTCTGTGTTAACTTTGTTTTGAGGGAAAATAATCATTGATATTTGCAGATATTCACAATGTTTAAATTATGTTCTTGCAATATGAAGACTAACAAATAAACAACAAAAGTGGCTGCATCAATTGAAGTATAGTGTCCTGTTCAAGGGAAAGAATAGTATCGCTCTATTCTGCCTGGGTCAGACCACACCTGGAATACTGTGTCTAGTTCTGGGTGCCACCATTTGCGAAGGATATTGACAAGCTCAAATGGGTGCAGAGGAGAGTGACTGAGATGATCAAGGGTTTGGAAACTGAGCTTTATGAGGAATGGTTGAGGGAGATGAGTATGTTTAACCTGGAAAAGAGGAGACTGAGAGGAGATATGATAGCCATCTTCAGATATCTTCAAAGGGCAGTTACACGGAAGATAGAGCAAGCTTCTTTTCTCCTGCTCTGGAGGGTAGGACTTGAACCAATGCCTTCAAGAAAAGGGAAGAGCTGTTCAACAGTGGAACAGGCTGCCATGAGAGGTGGTGGTGGACTCTCCTTCCTTGGAGGCTTTTAAGCAGAAGTTGGATGGCCATCTGTAATGTATGGTCTAGTTGAGATTCCTTCATTGAAAGGGATTGGACCAGATGACGCTCGGAACCCCTTCCAACTCTACAGTTCTATGATTCTATGATCTACTGATTCCTCATGGTTGCACACCATTAGCTCATTTGTCAATAATCTGAAGACTGAAAGGACAAAAGACCTTTCAACATTTGAATTTATATATATCCAGTATAGAGGGAGCCTTTATTCCTACAAATGCTGCTGAAGTATAATTCCCATAAACCCCAGCAATCATGGCCAGTGGTCAGGGGTGATGGGAGTTGTAGTTCAGCAACACCGCAAGAGGCAAAGTTTTCCCTGTGCTTGGCATATTTTACAACTGTCGATCTTGTTTGCATAGCTATTATTTATTTCTTGCTTTCCTCAAGCCAAAGTACAAAATGCATTGAAAACAGCTAAAAAACCGTTGAAAGCAACACTGCAAATAACAGTGGATGAATCGAAAAACAATACGGTACGGTCGTACCTCGGGTTACAGATGCTTCAGGTTCCGTTTTTTTGGGTTACGGATGCGCCGAAACCCGGAAGTACCGGAATGAGTTATTTCCGAGTTTTGGCAGTTGTGCATGCGCAGAAGTGCTAAATTGCGCTTTGCGCATGCACAGAAGTGCTGAATTGCAACCTGCGGGTGCGCAGACGCGGCGTTGTCGGTTGCAAATGTGCATCCCACACGGATCTCATTTGCAACCCAAGTGTCCACTGTACTAAGTAGATGCCCCGGAATATATGGACTGCATATATTTATATGTATGTTAAAATTAGGATTGATGGAGAGCCAGTGTGGTGTAGTGGTTAAGAGTGGTAGACTCGTAATCTGGTGAACCGGGTTCGTGTCTCCACTCCTCCACATACAGCTGCTGGGTCATATTTCTTTGTAGTCTCTCAGCCCCACTCACCTCACAGAGTGTTTGTTGTGGGGAAGGAAAGGAAAGGAGAATGTTAGCCACTTTGAGACTCCTTCGGGTAGTGATAAAGCGGGATATCAAATCCAAACTCTTCTTCTTCTTTTTGTTGTTAATGTGAGCTGATGTTTCTTTCTCTTTCCTTTCTTTTTCTTTCTTTCTTGCCTTGCTGCTTGTTTCATTTTCAACCCCAAACTGAAACTGGAGAGAGTCCAGGATGCGGGGGGCGGCGGCGGCGGCGCAACTCTCTTGAATTGCAAGGTTTAGCCCATAACAAACCTTTTACAATGTTTTCTGTGATTCTGTCCTTGGAGGTTAAATTTTATTTTTTTTGCCAGTATCGGACACTTACATTGCACACCATGCAGACCAAATCAATTACTTTCCAGACCAGCCACTTGAGCCAAACTAATTATAATGGGTCAGAAGTTAAGATGAGAGAGAGAGAGAGAGAGAGAGAGAACATATTTCCCCCACTCTTATCAGCTCTCTGAATGTGATAAACATGAAGTGAAGGCTGGAATAAGGAGCACTCTTAATGATTACACTTTATTTAAGGGTAAAAACATCAATTCTCCACCTTTTGTCTCTGTTTCCAAGATAGATGAGATGAAAGATGAACTTTGCAAGGCTTTCAAAGGAGAACACTCAGAAGAAATCTTTTCCCTGTGATATTAATATCTGAGAAAACTATTATTTTGGAATGTGATTGCATTTCCTTCTATACCATTTTTTTACCGTTCAGTTGCATGAAAAATTATACCTAACCTGTTGGAATGGAATTCTTGACCCACTCACTGCTACATTAAAGGGTATAATTTAATGCAATCTAACTAAATTAGCATCAATTAGACAGGCTAAATTAAAGGGCATGTCACTAATAAATTTTATGCTAAACATATTCCTGATAATAAGCTTACTAAAAAAAAAAGTATAATGAAATAAGACTCTTTTAAACACTGTTGAAGTTCTAAATATGAATGTATAAAAATAATGAAATCTAGTAAGCTAATTCCATAGCTGCCTTTCATGATTGGTTCACAGCAATATTAGAACATGGTGATTAATGTGCTGTTTAAAGTAATGGGCCATATCCTGCAGTTAAGCAAAGATTCAGGCAAATGTCCCAGAGGGAGCCCACAAGCATGAAGATCTCAAGGTGCAGACTTCCTGGAAATGGATTACAGACATGCAGTTTAAAGCAACTTGGATAGCTTTAAAGAGGATTAGACAAACTAATGGAGGACAAGGCTATCAGCAGCTACTAACAGTGATGTCTATGTTACTTGCCAAAGGCATTATGCTGCTGAATACTGGTGGATGGGAATTGCAGATGGGCAGGCTGCTGTAGCACGTCCAGTTTACAGACTTTCTACAAACATCTGGTCGGCTACTGTGAGAATAAGATACTGGACTGGATGGGCCATTGGCCTCATACAGCAGGGTTGTGTTATATTCTTAGTGGGTTCTGGGGGATCCTGAGGTTCCTTAGAAGCTTATTTTATCTTCAATATTCTGGAATGTACAGAAGAAGTAGCCTTATACAAGATCAGGAAATGGTCATGGCTGCTTGCATGTAATGGTAAGCCAGACTTTCTGGTTTACCATAATTTATTATAAAGAAGCAGTACACTAATGTATGCTGATTTATCAATCCTGCTATAGTTATCCCTGGGTTGATTGGGATAAACAAACAGGGAAGCCTTTACTTCCCATTATACGTGAAACGGAGATTGTGGTTTCTTTCAAACTTGTGAACATTGCTGAGCCAATGAACAGAGACTGCTTCAACACGAGTTCTGGGTCACAGCTCAAATAAACCAACCACTATTCCCCACTACAGCTTAAGGCCTCCTGATTGGCTGTCTCTGATCCTTCCAGCTTGAAAAACAGCTCCATCTGGCAACAAGTGCTCGGGTGAAGGACATTTATTCCAAGCCACCCAAAATCTGCTGTGGTGGAAATATTGGGAAAGTCACTAAAATAGATGACTACGTTGAGAAGTTTTAAGGAGCACCATTCTAGACCAAAGAGCACCATCTGAACCCACTCCTTCCTCTGAAAACCGAACTAAACCACAAGTTACGCAATTTTATTTGGGCTGCCAAGAAAGCTACAAAACTCTCCCTTAGTTTGGTTCATTAACCTGTAACTGTACAAAAGCAGGAGTCAATTACGTTGCCACATCAGATGTGTGTAAAGATAATTACCCTGCAAAGAAGATGTAAGGATGTCCATAAAGGCAGTGGAATGTGACCTATTAAATCAAGCCGAAGCCTATTATGGGTCAAAAAACACATTTGCAGGGCCAATAACCTCATGGCTCTGGGCAATCTACCATGAATTCTGCAGGCATCTTTTTCAGATAAACTTGATATCTCTCCTTTCTGTCCCTGTTTCAAAGCTCTTGCTAACTAAGTGATATTCACAAAGCAACTCTTTCTTCTACCAGTGCACAAGCATATTGTCTAGCTTCATCTAGTCTTTTGTGGCACTGATTGAGATGCTTCATTTTTTAATATTTTTATAATTAATTAAATGTCTATACCGCCCTTCATCCGAGGATCATCTGAGGTTTACAATATAAAAACACAAAAATACATACCATTATAAACAACAAAAACAATACCCTTTGCTTGGCACCTGAAGGTATATAATGAGGGTGCTAGGCAAGGCTTCCTAGGGAGAGCATTCTGCATGTGGGGAGCCAGGGCAGAAAAGGCCCGTTCTGATGTTGCTGCCCTCTGGACCTCATGTGGAAGAGGCACACAAGGGACTCAGATGACTAGCATAGGGGTTGGGTCTGTCCATATGGGGAGAGGGGTCCTTGAGGTATTGTAATCTTGAGTCATTTAAGGCTTTACAGGTCAAAACCAACAGTCTGAAATGGGCCCAGAAACTAACAGCAACCAGTGCAGTCGGGCCAGGATTGGCATTATATGCTCAAACCATCTTGTGCTGGTAAGCAACCTGGCTGATGAATTCTGCACCAGCTGAAGTTTCTGAACCATCTTCAGACGCAGCCCCACATTTCGGCCCTAAATAGTAGGTCCCGTTCAGACTTGGGCACCCCTTCCTTCACATTTCCCATCATAATCTTTAAGGTCAGACCTGTGACCCAGTTTCTAATCTGAACATGTATCTTGGAACCCACTTCTTTATTTTCCCCTACCCTATATTTGATAAGTGGTACTAATACGCTGCTAATATACAATACACCTTAGATCAGGCTGCAACCCAACAGTGCAGGGATGGGAAGCCTGCAGCCTTCCAGATGTTGTTGGACTCAAGCTCCCATCATCCTCAGTCAAGGTAGACAATGATCAGGAGTGGTGAGAGATGGAGTCCAATAACATCTGGAAGGCTACAGGTTCCTATCCCAGCCATAGTGGGTCCTAACTTCATGGCTGAAGGCTAAGGGGTATGTTCTCTGTCCACCAGGGAAAGGGCCTTTGTGCTGGGGGGAGTTCTAAGGTACCACAAAATAGGAACTCTACATAACAGTTGTACTAGTGGAAACTCGTTGCACAACTGAATGTGCATTAATTAGACAACAAAGTTACCAGCGACCTGCTTATGCATTCTCTTGAGCGACAGCATTCTGCTGCCGCACTAGCAGAACAAGTATACAACTAAGTGACTAAGAAACACTGTGCTACAAGACTACTGTCTCCATATTTATTATTTATTTTGCTCTGCATGATTCTGCCTCCTCCATTTTATTCTCACAATAACCAGGTAGGTAAGGTTAAGAGAGACTCACTATCTTACCCAAGGAACTTTGTTTTGGCTACGGATGAGACTTGAATCTGAGATGCCCGAGTCCTAATTAAGCATTCTAATCCAGGAACCAAACTGACCCTTGGAGCCACACCTGCACCTGCAGATGTCTTTGTTGCCACCCACAAAGTCCCTTGCACCCTCCTACTGAAATTACGCTTGAAGAATTTTGTTGTACCCAGATTACAGTTGAAATAAATTAAAAAATTAAAAAATTGTCCAGTAGCACCTTAGAGACCAACTAAGTTTGTTCTGGTATAAGCTTTCGTGTGCATGCACACTTCTTCAGATACACTGAAACAGAAGTCACCAGAACCTCCCACTATATATAAGGGTCTGGTGACTTCTGTTTCAGTGTATCTGAAGAAGTGTGCATGCACACGAAAGCTTATACCAGAACAAACTTAGTTGGTCTCTAGGGTGCTACTGGACAATTTTTATTTATTTATTTCATCTGCATCAGACGAACACAGCTACCTACCTGAATCCAGATTACAGTGCGTGCTTCGTACAGTAGTTTCTCTGCTGTGCATACTTGTACATGGGTCCCACAGATTGGGCGATCCAAGGTTGAAGTAGCACACTGACTCTCACAGAATACATTCAGAAATATCATATCTGAGAGAACCCTTCTCTATGACATCCTAACTTGCCATTGACAGAGTTGTTCTCCCCTTTCCTTTCTTTAAACACAAGGAAGGATACAATCATGCATATCTTCATCTGCATTCTGAAGTTGCACATTTCCTGGACCAGGTCATATTTAAGAAGTTATATCTCTGAAACCATTAGCATTCCCCTCTGAATGGAAAACTCACAGCCAACAAAATACCCTGGTTTTCAACAGAACACTATCAGTTTACCCCAGGAGAGGATCTAGTCATGGTATTGGGTTGTGTGTTCTTTTTTTAAGCCTCCCTTCTTGGAGGGCAGGTAGAATTTTATATTTCTCCTTTACAAAACCATGCAATGGCCCATTGGGAGGTTGATGCTAAGCAAAAGATGTGTCAGCTCATTCTAAAATCTATTAACATAAGAGTCTTTAATTTGATTTGCAAAATACTGTAACAAAGTCCCATCTAATGTTGCCTTAAGGGATACAATCAGAGTTGCTGGAGATTAAATTAACCTGATATTTGTCCTAGACTTTAGGTTCCCTTAAAAAAAAAAACTTCCTTGGTGCATTAACCCCAGTGTTCGTTCCAGTGGAATGCACCCGGGATCCAAACAGGAATAATGTGTTTACCACAAAATATAGCTCCCCCAAAAAACAACTGATTATTAAACTATATCCTTCTTCACTCTGCTTTACTTAAACCACACTCCTTAAATATATAAGACATTGGCAAGGTTAATTTGAAGTCCTGGCTACTGTTAAGAGCCTCATTTTCCGCAGAAAATTGGGTACAGCAGGTAAGGAGAAAATCTAATTGTGTTTGCATTTAAAGGAGAACCTATCTAATCCACACTTTGTGAAACAATATATGAACCAAAACAGAGGCATCCTTAGAAATTCATACTTTCTGAATTTCAAAATGTAGTTCTGCAGCTAAGTACTGAGTGAAAATGTGTACATTAAGAGAAAATCATGCTAAAATGCTAATGAATTTTCCTGAGGAATATATATTCACCTACCCAGGTGGCAACATGGAGAATGGAACCATTCCACAATGAGGGCACCATCACTGAGATATGCCTGGTGCCACGCAGTTCACTACTGAAGGTGGGGCACTCAGAGCAGAGTCTTAGATATAGTTTTTAATAAGTGGACAAGTGTATAGCTTCCCTGAATGTTCTTTTCCTGTGATGTAGTCTGCAGTTGCCCACACAAGAGCACTGAGCCTAGGCCTCCTATCTGAAACAGGGAAACACTGATCCCAAAGGCCTGGCCTGGGTCCCAAGAATTGTGTTTGGCCCTAAAGTACACTTCAGAATCCTCAGGGGTCCTGTGGCAGATGTGTTGGGATTCCTCAGTTGAGAAGGAATGTGAACAAAGGTAGGATGTTTGAAAACTCAATGTAGTAATACATAAGCTTTCACGCTTGGTTGCCTCCAGGTGATTCTCACACACCACAGGTAGCCAGCAAGTCTATTTACAAGCATCAACAAACATGACTTTTGACACCACTTTGCTTTCCCTCTACTTGGAGGTGTAAAACGCCAACCCCAAAATGCTCAGCCTTGGAAAGGCTGATGCACATGGACAAGTTTGCTTCCTTGAACTCTACGATGGATAGCACCCATGTGTACCTCTAACTATAAACATTCCCACAATACTGGGACATTACAAGCACTTAAGCTGAAACCTGACTACAAATCCACCTTTGTTCCACTGTGTATTACCTGGAACTGCATATATGCATCTATAAAGAGGGTGTATTTCGTTTTCTCATTAAAACAGGATGTCCCCATGAAAGGCGCTCTTTAAATCACACATTGTGCACTCTTCCATGATACGATTTGTCTTGGCTAAATTTGCTTTTTCTTTAAGCAGGTGATAAATATAGAATGCTCCCCCCGCTCCCCATCCATGTATCTTTTAATCGACTGCAGTCATTTAACCTAGACCCTGTAACCAGATTAATAATAGAAAACGTGTCATAACAATTCCTTACCACTGGATGAATTATCATTATTGTTTTGGCATTGAAAACCCTCTCTGTTACCTCAAATTACCCTTCTTTTCAACGGTGCACAATACATGAATCATTTCCCTAATCGTGCTTGGTAGTAAAAATCACATCCCGGTACAATAGAATCATCTGACAAGCTCTGTTCTGACAGCATGCTAAGCTATCATATTGGTGTATTCCCAGGGACCCTTCACTTCAATTATCTTCACCCCATCCCTTCTATAAAAGTTGTAACTAGGGGACAAGAAACCTGAAAGCACTGAAAGAAGGAAGAGCAAGTGAGCATCTCAACACCAGGAAATCAAACGCATCCCAATTCTTCTTTCAATTTAGCATTTTGGAAACTTTGGCTCCATGTAGTATGTTAGATGATAGATGACATTTGGCTCCAAAGACATGTTAGATGGGTTTTCTTCCATTCGTTTCACTTCAAAAATATTTATTCCTGGAAGGGTTTTGTACAGTAATGTCCACTGCTCTGGAAATAAATTGGGCTGACCTGGCTGTTACAGCTGAAAACTAAAAAACCCCCTCAAGGTTTGAGGAGGAGATCAAAGAACATGTGGATGAACATGTGGATTTATTTAAATATCTAGAAACCACACTGTCATAGAAAATATAACTATATATGTATAATCGCATAAAAACACAACCCACAATAGAATCCAAACTAATGGATTCAAATGTCAAGAAAGGAGATTCCAACTAGAACTTTCTTAAGGTAAGAGCTGTTCATGAGTGGAACAGACTCCCTCAGAAGGTGGAGGACTCTCTTTCGTTGGAGGTTCTTAAGCAGATCTTGGATGGCCATCTGTCAAGGAATCTTTGGCTGTGATTCCCGCATCACAAGGGGTTAGACTAGAGAACTCTTTGAATCCTTCCAACTCTACAATTCTATGATTCTACTATGAAACACCAATACTGTAACATGTTAATAAAAATTGCTTTGTAAAAAAGAAGAGATTCCAAATACTTGTCTGAACAAAGTTTTTGAAAGATGTCTGAAATAAAGCAAAGATGATTCATACCTAATGTCTACTGGGAAGGAGTTCCACCGGACAGGGGCTGCCATACTAAAGGTGTGGTCCCCAGTGAAGGCCAACCAAGCCTTAGGAGCTTGGGGGACCACCAAAAGTGCTCCCTCAGAAGATCTCAGTGAGTGAGGCAGAGCATAAGGAATCAAGAGGTTCTGATGGCACTTTGGTCCAAAGTTGTTTAGGACTTTGTGAATCTACACAATAATCTTGAGCCCTGCCCAGTATCAAATCAGCAACCAGTACACCTCTCTCAGCAAAGGAGAAACATGTTGCTAGTCACCTGATCCTGTGAGCTGTCCACCTACTATATTTTGTGTTAGTTGCAGCTTCTGAACCAGGTACAAGGGCAAACCCACAAAAGGCACATTAAACATATCAAGTCTTGAGGTTACCATGGGCAGCATGGAACAAATGGTTTGCAATCAGACTTCATGGCCTTTGGCTGCCAGTGATGAAGGTGGAGAACGGTTCCAAATTTGAATCAGTTAAATGTCAAATGGGTTTTTTCCAGTTTGAACTGAGGCTGCCTTATTTGATGCAGGACGAGGGGAAATTGCATTTTTGGTACTCCTTATCTTGTTCACTCCATCCCTAGTATGATACTAAGCTTTCAATGCCACTTGAAAATGCACATATGAAACCAGAATGGAAGCTGTTCTGAACAGGGACTTTTTTTTTTTGTTTTTGTTCTATACTTAACACTTTACAGTTCTATGCAGATTAATGCAGCTAAAATAAATCATCACCAACAATTAAGATGCTCATAGTGTAAGGGTGGGAAACTGGCCAGATATCTATCTCACCTACCCCTCATTGGTTAAATCTAACAGGGGGGCAGGGCAAGTGATCTCGGGGACTTCAAAACACTAAACATGGCATGCAAGGAGCCCTGCATGGTGCTTTGAAGTCCCATTGATTAGCAGTCTTGAAGTCACCAATTAGCATCTGATGCATGGGGACGTCAACCCTCTTTCCTCAGGGGTTGGCTGTGTGATGCACAATCTTTTTGACTGGTCACACAACCAATTCAGCCACAATCTAATTTCATATGTTCTGTCCGGTGTGGGGCAAGTGGCCGTGGTTTGGGGGAAAGAACCTCATAAACCAAAGTGGAACCTTTCAGGTTGAACATGACAAACGGCATAAAAGAGTGAGTTAATTTGGCCTCCAGACTTGCAGCGCAGTGCTGGACTGACCAGGGTGTCAGCTTGCCCAATGGCAAGTGGGGCCCCTTAAATATTAGACAATTATGTTAAAAATGGTAATGACCTTTTATTAGCTTGAAAATATAACAGAAGTTCCAATATAATAAAAACAACTATTAAACAACTATTAGCATATTAATGCAAATTATGAAGAATATGATACAATAAACTATTTATTTATTTATTTATACCTCGCCCATCTGGCTGGGTTTCGCCAGCCACTCTGGGTGGCTCCCAACGGAATACTAAGAACATAATACAGCACTAAACATTAAAAACTTCCCTAAACAGGGCTGTATTCAGATGTCTTTTAAAAGTAAAATAGTTACTTATTGCCTTAGCATCTGCTGGGAGGGCGTTCCACAGGGGAGGCGCCACTACCAAGAAGGCCCTGTGCCTGGTTCCCTGTAACCTCACTTCTTGCAGCGAGGGAACCGTCAGAAGGCCCTCGGTGCTGGACCTCAGTGTCCAGGCTGAACAATGGGGGTGGAGACGCTCCTTCAGGTATACAGGACTGAGGTCATTTAGGGCTTTAAAGGTCAACACCAACACTTTGAATTGTGCTCGGAAACGTACTGGGAGCCAATGCAGATCTCTCAGGACCAGTGGCGTAGCGTGGGGGGTGCAGGGGGGCCCGGCCGCACCGGGCGCAACATCTGGGGGGGCGCGCTCGCACTCGCAGCTCTCTGCCCCTACCTGGCTCACTCACTCTCTCTCACTGCAGTGCTGGCTGTGCGAATCCAATCCAAGCCGCTGGGTCGCCGCCCACTGTGGAGGGGGTGGGTGCCAGGCGTGCGGTGCGGAGAGAGAGCGAGGGACTATCTGGGGGAGGGACAGTGCAGCGGCTGCCCAGCGCAGCGCTGAGCGCGGGAGAGAACCACACCAGACCAGACCAGGCAGCAGCAAGAAGAAGCTGGCAGCGGCGGCAGGTTAGGAGTTAGGGGGCGCAAATTACTTGCCTTGCCCCAGGTTAGGGGGCGCAAATTACTTGACTTGCCCCGGGTTAGGGGGCGCAAATTACTTGCCTTGCCCTGGGTGCTGACAACCCACGCTACGCCGCTGCTCAGGACTGGTGTTATGTGGTCCCAGCAGCCACTCCCAGTCACCAGTCTAGCTCCCGCATTCTGGATTAATTGCAGTTTCTGAGTCACCTTCCAAGGTAGCCCCACATAGAGCAAATTGCAGTAGTCCAAGCGGGAGATAACTAGAACATGCACCACTCTGGCAAGACAGTCCACGGGCAGGTAGGGTCTTAGCCTGAATACCAGATGGAGCTGGTAGACAGCCGCCCTGGACACAGAATTGACCTGTGCCTCCATGGACAGCTGTGAGTCCAAAATGACTCTCAGGTTGCACACCTGGTCCTTCAGGGGCACAGTTACCCCATTCAGGATTAAGGAGTCCTCCACACCTGCCTGCCCCCCAAGAAAGAATTAGTCATGGAGTTTCTCAAGCAGAATATAATTCTATTCAAGTTTATTCAACACTAGATAAATCACCCATCAATCAGTTTAGCATTATTATTCAGTATGTACTTAAAGGTGTTATCTGTGAGCGACTACTTTTGGTTGTACCAAGTAATAATGGTACAGGACAGGGACTTTTTGATCTAGTGACTGAAACATTACAGTATCTTAAAATTATCCCCAAATTGTTTATCTGATAGTACAGATAGAGCTGCAACTACCGTGGCCAGCATAATGGTTTTTACAAAGTAAAATTACTGATGTGGCTGATCAGCATGTTCCTATTCGGTGCCATGCCCATGTCTTGAATTTGGTGATAACTGAAACAACAAAACATGGCGTGCCCGCAGTTTCTTTTTCCCAAATTTGCTCCAGAATTTAGTAACTTTTTTGAAAACACCATTCAAGAGAATGGCTGTATGGATAGAAGCTGTAGGAAAACATATAGGACAAGAAAAAATGAAACGATTGAAGATAATTTGTGAGACAAGATGGGTCAGGAAAATCCAATGCAGCAACAACTATATTTGGACTGACCAAACTGCAAATAGAGCCCTTTACACCTACAGGTTGTATGGTTATATTTGAGGTTTCTTTAGGCTGCAACCTGGAAAGCCTTCATCCAATCCTCCTAGAGCTAAAAAGTGGGGCCTTTTTGCCAAACTTTTTGCTTTTTAATAAATTCTTAAGTCACATGCCCAGGGATGTAATAAGAGAAGCACCCCCTAATGGTGCTTTCACATTGCAATTGGTGACCCAAATTCAGTCAATCTGAGTTGCACAGCATATGGAGGGTATGTGTATCACAGCCTAAGTGTTCCAACTAATTGAGCAGAAAAGAGTGGCGCTTACCCACTGTGTCTTCCATTCGCCCAGGGCAACCTGATCACACCAATGCTACCTTTGAACTGACCTGGTACACAACGGGATTCAACTCGAGCCCTTCTGCTCAATTGACTGGTGCACTGCAGGGAGCACGATGTTTATAGAAAAATGCACCACACCAGAGACACGTCCAAATGAGGATATCAGGTTGTGACCCCTGCTTGTGTCGGAACAGTGTGAAAGATGGCCCATCTGGTTTAGGTCACTCTTTTCCTCCTACAGCATGAATCAGATCAAAGGAAGAAGGCAGCAGGTGCCTAGGAAGCCTAGAAGGTGGTGCAAGTATAACTGTATCTACAGAGCTCCAAGGAACCCATAAATTTCCAGCCCAATGTTAGATGGGAGACAGAGAAAATTACTTTCCCCGTGTTGCGCAGTGGTAAATTATTCAACATAGTCTTCTTCATAAACAGAATAAAACTTTACTGAAGAAAATAAACTTGTTCAGAAACAGCACAGTTAAAGAGCATACACAGAGCGCTCATAGCAGCTATCTGACTCTTCACAGAGGCACAGTCTTAGTTAGTGATTTACTAGTCCTGGAGCCACTCTGTCTGCAACAACACAACACACACACAAACAGCTGAGACACAAACAGAGGCTGGCTACTTTTATAGGGAGAATGAGTCGTCACCCAAGATGAGTCACAGTGACATAGCAGTTTGCTGTTAACAGTTAGCAGGCTTAGGCTTGAAGGATTCTGTAGGCCTTGTAGGCCTTACTGCTTCTTCTGCTCTCAGGAACCTTTGTCTCAAGACACCCCGTTCTTGCATAATGCTCTAAGTTGAGGTCACCCAAGAAAACTGACCGGGTGTTTGATGTTCCTTTCACACAATGCCTGGTTAACATGTGGAATTCACTTCCACAAGATTTAGGGGGAAGGAAAATAGCTGGAGCCTCATTTTCATACGTTGCAGGATGAGGTGGTAGAACTCTGAGATGACACAGAGTACAGTGGTACCTCGGGTTACATACGCTTCAGGTTCAGACTCCGCTAACCCAGAAATAGTACCTCAGGTTAAGAACTTTGCTTCAGGATCAGAACGGAAATCGCACAGCGGCAGCGGGAGACCCCATTAGCTAAAGTGGTACCTTAGGTTAAGAACAGTTTCAGTTTAAGAATGGACCTCAGATCAAATTACAGTGGTACCTGTGGATGCGAATGGGATCCGTTCCGGAGCCCCGTTTGCATCCTGAAGCGAACGCAACCTGCGTCCGTGCATGCACATGTCACAATTTGCCGCTTCTGCGCATGCACGCGACATCATTTTGACTGCGCATGCACGAGCGGCTAAAGGTTCTGGGCAAGCAAGTTTCTGTTTGCAGGGGATTCTGCGGGTGGAAGTATTTAAAAATATGATTCCTGCAGTCTAAAGATCCTTTAGCACCAAGGACCCTTTGCACAAACTTGGAACTCTAGTCCTTCCTTCCTATCTCATTCTGGTGCATGGAGACACCACGTCTGAGACAGATTTGGAAAGCGTGTTTTCCTTCATGGAGAGCACGTGTTGCAGTGGAGTCTGACAGGCCACCCCTCTGTTGCTGGGCGGGATTGTTTAGATGGCCATTGGCAGAGACTGGGCTGTTTGGGTTACTGGGGGAATTTTGATGTTGCCAATTGTGGGATGGACCAAAGGTTTTATATACAGGGCACGCAGCGTTGAGCGTTCTCTTTCACGTCTGAGACAGATTTGGAACAGGGTTAGAAGAAAACACACATCTAGAGGAGTTGTTGCATCAATGAGTCTGCTGCAGCAAAAACAACAAAGGGTCTTGTGGGTTTTAAAGACAAACTGATTTTTTATAGTATAACCTTTTGCCAACTGCAACCCACTTCAACAAATGCATGAAGTGTTATCTGCGTTGCAGGTACACAAACACACACACACACACACACACACACACTTGACCTGTCACAAGCAGTGTTGCAGCTTACTGAGGAGGAGGAGGAGGAGGGGAGGTTGGACTGATGCAAACACAGTGGCCAAGCTAATCTGATGTGCATATCGGTACATTTGTGCCATGCCAATCTTGCCCCTCCAGTAAGTCACAGCAATGCCAGTAGCAGGCCACTACTGACAGTACACATAACTAGGAAGTGAAAGGATACAGTGAAGTCAAAGGGAAGTCAATACAGGACATTAGAAAGTGATAGTTACGGTATTAAGAGTGTTCACTCACCTGAAGGTTCTTGATATTGCTATAACAGAAGCATTCTGGCACTAGGAAGCCAACTAACACACATGGTGTTTGTCATACTTTGTCTTGATTCAGTCTACTGGTGATTTCACTGAACATCCTAACTCAATAATAAGAGCATCTGCTTTGCATGTAGAAGTTTCCAAGCTCAATGTCTGGTGTCTTGGACTGCTGTTGTCAGCCAGCATGAGGGAGACTCATCTGCACTATATATTTTTAAAAGTTTTATATTACTTTAAACAACAATGGTTTCTTGCAAATAATTTTGGGAGCTGTTGTTTGGTAAGGGGACTCCTATTTCCCCCACAGAGTTACAGTTCTCAGTGTACAGTTCTCAATGCCTCTTCACAGTGAACTCTGTGAACTGTAGCTCTGGGAGGGGAATAGAAACCTCCTGAGAACTCTCGGCTCCCTTAATGAACTACAGCTCCCAGAATTATTTGGGGAAGCTAAATAAATGGTACCATAGTGCTTTAACTGAGTAGTGCAAATGGGGCCTGAACTAGATGGACTGATCTGCATATGGAAGCTTCTTCTTTGCCTCTTAGACCATTTTAGGCTGTGATTTAGTCATGGTTCATGTCCGTTTGGTGATTGCTTTTTGAGCAAATCGCTGTAAACCATTTAGATATTCCAACAGAAAAATGGCAAATCAATATCTAGGAACAATCAAATTAAATAATTAAACTGCATTAACTTCTCTCCATGGAAGTATTCATTCAGCTACCTTCTCATTATGGTAAACCTGCACTCATTGAAGGTAACATGTTGCAGTGCTAATCCAATAAATGTTGTGAGATACATGCTCTCCAATATATTGAAGAGAGATTGCAAAAGTATTTTCTTCTTCTTATTATTATTATTATTATTATTTCAGTTTTGACTATGGCTTTGCACTCAGTAATACAAATGCAAATGCTCCTGTCTGATAAAGATTAATTTGATTTAAGTCCTCTTTGTTCTAAAAATATCTTCAATTTCTGCTGGTCAGGCAAGTTTCATTTTGAAGCACACCTGTATTTTATCATAACAATGAAAAAATTCAGTGTTACTGGGAAGGAAAAAATATCTTATCAGGATTTCCGCTAGGCCTGCCAGAAGACAGAATGGACTTGGTTTATTCCAAATTAATTAATATTTCAGACTACCAATCTATAGGTTACATAACTGCCGCTCAGATATTAAAATTGCTGATTGTTAAAAAAAATAATGCTGAGTGAGATAGGAAAAGCTGTGGTTCTTGTTCAGGCCACATCCTTGTACATTTAAAGCACTATTATAGCACTTTAACAGCCATACATTTCCCAAAAGAATCCTGGGAACTGTAGTTTGTTAAGGGTGCTGCAAGTTTGTTAGGACAGCCCTTTTCCCTTAAAAGAACTGCATTTCCCAGAGTGGTTTGTCAAATAAGCTCTCTTTCCAGGAAACTCTGGGAATCATGCCTTTTTGAGGGGAATAGGGGTTCTCCTACTACCACCCTTAACAAACAACATGATTGTATAAAGTTGTATCACAGCACTTGAGATGTATAGCGCAAGTGCTGCCTTCTGCCTTCCTCAAGCGGGTGCCCTCCAGATGATTTGGGCTACAACTTCCATCAGTTACAGCTGGCAGGTCATGGAAAGCTTCTCTAGTTAATCTCTTTGCTTCGAAGGGAATGTGACCATCTTAAAAACTGAGTGAAACAAACACACACACAAAAGTAGGATAGTATCGCTCTTGTAGTCTGAAGAGCAGCTGAAATGTGGGAGTGAAGGCTAATTATGTCCGAAACAAACATGAAGCAGAACAAGCATCTCTCCTGCTCACTTAAACATTCCCGTAACTGTCTAGAAGCCTGCCTATTAGCATAGAGGTGATTTATTTATTTCCTGGTCACTTGACTAAAGGATGAATTGCCATTCTGTGCTTTAAAAGAGAGCTGTTGAATTGAACGGCAAGGTGAGCCACAAACTGCTGGTGCCATGCCATTTCATCCGTCCCTGTTTCCTTATGATGCTCTGCATATAAACACATGCAGCAAAAGCCCTCTCTAGGCTGTGAAAGGGGAAGGAGGGCTACTCATGCAAGTCCCACCCCCCGAGATCCCTGCCCCATCACACATTCAGCTTTCCCAGTCGCAGGGAGGAGTCTAAGTGCATCCAGATGAATGTGCTTAGCTCCCCCCCCCCCTTCAGAGGCCAATGTGGTGCTTCAAAGCTCTAACAACCAGCTGACTGTCAGGGCTTCAAGGTGCTGTGCACTGCCAGTGGCCACAAATGAGTCACCTGAAGTCATTGTGATGTAAGGTGGATAACAGGTGGATAACCCAATCTTGTTCTCCACGAGCACAGAATAGCTCCCTATCTCCATCCTAGGCTCTACATGTGTTTGCTGAACATGCAAGGCGACAGGGTAAATGATTTTATGGCACACCCTCAAATGCTGTTGCTCCTTGAACTTATGGCTTATATAATGTAACCATAGGAAGATTTCACTGCAGCCACTTCCAGAAAGAGTAGCCATGTTAGTCTGTGCTGCAGCAGAAAACAGCAAAGAATCTTATGACACCTTAAAGACTGATACATTTACTGGGCACTAGAGGTCAGGTATGATGAAGTGGACTGTAGTTTTCCCAATTATAAAGCTAGTACTTCTGTCCTGTTTTCTAACATTCCTTTCCCACTGCTGTACCTGTTGTGTTAAGGAACTGTGGCTTTTTGACCAATATATCAGCCTGTGGCACTAAATGTCATTCATACCATTGGGCATGGTGTGGCACAACATCATCACTACTCCCTCACCATTCCACATGTGTGCTTCTGTTCTCCCCCCAACCCCACCATCCACAATTCACCCATGAAAATAACAGGAAAAAACTGTATGCCTGAATAACCACCCCAAATTTCATCACTTTACTCCCACTATTTTCTGGGTCAATGAAGTTGCAAACTGAGTGTTTCTGGGACAAATTAACACAGAAATGATCACTAAACTTCCATTATATTCCACTAAATTTCCAGAAGTATCTTTTTCATCCAAGAATCATAGAACAGTAGAGCTGGAAAAGATCCCAAGGGTCATCTAGCCCAACCCCTTGCAATGCAGGGCAATTTTGTCCAACGTGGGGATTGAACCCACAGCCTTGAGATTAAGAGTCTCATTATGTGAAAACTCAAATATAATACAGAAATCAACAGTTGGTAAAATGTCGGGGAAATGGAATACATTGCTGTGTGAATCCAGCCTATCCAACAGGATAACGACTCCTGTTATCCCTGTCTGGGGTTGACAAGAGTTGTAGCCTGACAACGTCTGAAGGGCACCATGTTGACTACCAATGGCTCATGCTGTGATAGATTTGCTCAGTCTTAAAGTGCTACAAGGCATGCTTTTGTTTTTCCAGCATGGAATTAAAGAACGACCAGTAATGCGGAGCTCATGGGTTGTATCCAGTCTTTTTGCCATGAAGTTACTGAATTGCTAAAGTGCAGTCTGCAAGGAAACACTCACATGGCGGTGGAAAGATAATATAAAGAAAAAGGACCCCTGGATGGTTAAGTCCAGTCAAAGGCAACTATCGGGTTGTGGCGCTCATTTCGCTTCAGGTCGAGGGAGCCGGCGTTTGTCGACAGACAGCTTTCCGGGTCATGGGGCCAGCATGACTAAACTACTACTGGTGCAACGGAACACCGTGACGGATGCCAGAGCGCACGGAAATGCCGTTTACCTCCCTGCCAGAGCGGTACCTATTTATCTACTTGCACTTTTGGCGTGCTTTCGAACTGCTTGGTTGGCAGGAGCTGGGACAGAGCAATGGGAGCTCACCCCGTCATGGGGATTCGAACCGCCAACCATCCAATCGGCAAGCCCAAGAGGCTCAGTGGTTTAGACCACA
The DNA here is from genome assembly GCF_964106645.2 of Podarcis pityusensis. Classification (NCBI taxonomy): domain Eukaryota; kingdom Metazoa; phylum Chordata; class Lepidosauria; order Squamata; family Lacertidae; genus Podarcis; species Podarcis pityusensis. The sequence goes on from NC_138044.1 coordinate 42,993,181, forward strand.
GCGCCACCTGCATAACATGGTGGTAGAACCTGCATTACAACAATGGCATATCCTTACAATGAAACCTGCTTCACATGAGATGGGAACCATTTTAAAATGAGTTCCAGATATGCACATTTATATCTAAACTATCTGTATGGCCATACTGAATAAACAATTGATATTTCATCTTTCGTGCATATCATCAGTTTTAAAAAAATTATTTTGGTTGTATTGACATTACTTTCTCTTAAGCATTGGTGTTTACAAAGATGAGCTTCACTTGTCAAAAAGAAAAAAAGAAAAAAGAGGAGAGAAAAGAAGACACATGCACATGAAAGGCTTGTACAATATAACAGTGAGCGCAGTTCACTGGTTCTGGACACACAAAGTGACCTCCTCTAGCCTCTGTTTGAAGGAATTTGGCCCAGGGAGGCAGGAATCAAACTCCGTTGCAGAACCTGTCACCTCTCATCAACTTGTGATTTAGAGTAACCTGAGCAGAGGCAGCCCTGTTGTGTTTTGTATGAAGCAAGGTGACAGTAGCCAGAGCTTGGAGGTCACTGGTTTAAATCTCAACTAATCCTCTGTGTCAGTCGAAAGGCTGCGATCGGGGCACTTTCAAGCAACCGGAAACATTCCCTTGAAGTTTTAAAATCATAATTAACCATAGGAAAAAGCACACAGGGCTTTAAAAAGAGAAGGAGAAGCAGAATGAATATGGTTCTAATGACTTGAAATAATTGCCTAAGTAGGTTGCTGGTGGAGTTGACCGGAACTCTGTCTAATGTGAATAGAGCTCAGTGTTCCTTTTGTCAACAGCAAATTAGATGGCAATTAATAAACTTTAGTCATCAACATGATCAGATTAACCGGTCAGACTGGGAAGTGATCCTTTCAATTAATCTCTGTGCCTGTAACAAGAAGCAGGGCAGGGTGCTCATCAGCAACCAAGAGTATGCACCGAAGAAGGAAAAGCCATGCTAGAAACAGAGGAAATAGGCTTAAACAGAGTCAGGCCACTGGTACATTTAGCTGAGCATTGTCTAACCAAGGGTTTCCCAAATTTGGGATTATGGGAATCGTAGTCCAAAACAGCTGGAAATGTGGCAGCAGCTGTTCAGAGTTTCAAGCAGTGGCTTTCCCCAGCCATATCTGGGGATGCCAGAGGTTGAATCTAGGATCTTCTGCATGCAAGGCAGATGCTTTGCCACAGAGTTGTGATCCTTTCCCACTACGCATAAGAACATGCCTTGACTATACAGTCATTCCTCGGGTTACAGATGCTTCAGGTTGCATTTTTTTGGGTTATGGACCTGCCAAAACCCAGAAGTACCGGAACAGGTTACTTCCGGGTTTCGGCGATTGCACATGTACAGAAGTGCTAAATCGCACTTTGCACATGCGCAAATGCGCCGCTGCAGGTTGCGAACACTGTGAGTTGCGAACATGCATCCCGCATGGATCACGTTCGCAACCCGAGTGTCCACTGTATGTAACTGCTAAGCTGAGGAACTGCATAACACTTTGGACTGCCTATCAGTAAATGAACTGACCCCACCCAAACTGTCCTGTGTTTTTCTTTTACACCCCCATTCTGGGTTTTCCATTTGCACAATCTGCTGGCATGTTGAATGGGCACTCTGCACATGCCCCAACAAGGACCACATTGTGAAACCACCATAGTACAACAACAAGAAAATGAAGGGAAAATGTACTTAAACGCTGCTGAAAATTATGGTCTTTTCCAATACACTGGATATGATGAAAACTTCTTTATTCTCTTAAAATACATTGCTGGCACATTCTTGGCAGGATAGCAAAAGTCCATTTAGGAAGACAATTGAAACAGCAAAATGTAGGCACTATAATTAGAAGCATATCTGGTCAAGCACTAAAACTTCCAAACTGTTAAATGGGACACTCCTTGTTAATTATACTGCCACAGATGCTGGACAGATAATGCAGATTTAACAAGAAGGTGATTATCATCTGCAATTGAAAATTGAAAATACAGTGGGTACCTTGGGTTACATACGCTTCAGGTTACATATGCTTCAGGTTACAGACTCCACTAACCCAGAAATAGTGCTTCAGGTTGAGAACTTTGCTTCAGGATAAGAACAGAAATTGTGCTCTGGTGGCGTGGCGGCAGCGGGAGGCCCCATTAGCTAAAGTGGTGCTTCAGGTTAAGAACAGTTTCAGGTTAAGAACGGACCTCCGGAATGAATTAAGTACTTAACCCGAGGTACCACTGTAAAGTCACAAGTGTTCTGGAAATTCAGTGCAATCTGGTCTCCCTTTGGGTTTTAAAATTATACTGACATTTGGATCTTACAGATTCCCCAGTTTCTACTTCTTTGGTCTTATTCCTGGCTTTGAATGAACGTCCAACTTCCTTTAGTAACTCTGGCCACTGTATGCTTTGCCTTCTGATCTACAGTGTTAGCACACTGTGCAAATCTTATGTTCCCATTCTGATTAGTTGAGGCCTTAGAACAGCAGTAGGGAACCTCAGGCCCAGGGACTGAATCTGGACCTCCAGGTCTCCATGTCTGGCTCCTGGAGACTCTCCTCAGGACAATTCTACTCTCGCCAGGCCATGCCCATCACCACCCTGCTCTTTTTTCTTCCTGACTGGGGATGTGTCCTTGAACTGCACTAATGCCTTGTCCTTCACTAGATGGAAGCTAAAGAGAGACATGAGTATGCAGAAGTCTCTGGCTTTTGCCATGACTGGAATGAAACCTATATATGCATCACATCCATTGCTTTGCCCATTATCCTAGCTGTGGCCATCTGCTCTTTACCTTCCCCTGCCCAAGCTGAGATGTGGTTCCTGGAAGGTCACCCATGAAGGAAGGTGGCCTTCACAATGAAACAGCATCCCAGCCACCGCCTTGAAAGAACCACAAAAAACAGTAGGCTGTGCATGACTTATCCGTGCTTTGCTTGTTTATTTACTTTTTAAGTGCTTATGGAAATTTATCAGCATGTTAGCATGAATTTCCCTTAACATACACTGTTTCTCAAGCAATCTTCCTGAATATATTGCTGTTTCCTATGTTATTTTCACTGATATATGCATTGTTCACCGATATACAGTTTTCGCATGCATATTTAATGGATACTTTCCCTAATATACACACTTTTGTACACATCATTTGGCTGGAGTTGCAAAATTCAGAGAAGTATGAATTTCAAAGAAGGATAGTTTTGCAGTTCACATACCATTTCAGGAAGTGCAAATCAGGTATTTTCACCTGTGAACAAACTGAGTATCTTCCCCATCCCTGCGGTATAAGGAGAGTGTGGAGGGAGGACGGGACAGAAGGAGCTCTGCACCAGCCCTATATACTAAAACCTATTCCCAGCCTCCATGGGATCTGTACCTTGTACCAATTTACAGATGTAAGTACAGCATGGCCTACTAATGCACCCACTCAAAACCCACTAATGTACCAATAATCATAATGCTCAGCATAGCGATTATAAAGTGCTTCAGTCGGTCTCCAACAGTGAAAGCTTTTACTTTCCTAATTTTATCTACTGGAGAAAAGGGGAGGGAAGAGAAGAAAGGAGGGAGGGAAGGCTTTCACCTTTATCCATGCTGGCATTTCATTCTCCCCCCTCCCCGTCCCACGCCGCTGTGTGAAATTAATGAACAGCCTCCTAAAATTACACTTCCACAATAAACTCTGCAGTCCTGCGTAAGAAGTTAATATTGGTCTTCACACAATAGTTGCATGGTAGAAACGTTGCTGATAATTGGCTATGTGCTGGTTAAACAGAAATTAAAGATGATTAAACACATACAAAAATTAACTTTGAAGGACTGGGAAAGCAAGGGAGCAAACAGAATACGAGAGCAGTGGAGGAGAAGTAGCTGAAGGGTAGCGAAATTGGGGCAAGGAGCTCCCCTAAGAAGAAAAGTCACATTGTTTAGGACTTTTTTTTAGCTGGGGGGGGAGGCAAGTAAAAGGAGAAAGGGAAACATATATTCACAGTCTGTGGACAGTGTGTAGGGATCCATTATTATTATTTATTAAATTTATTGGTTGCTATTTTTAACCATGCGGCCTACAATACATAAACAAAGAAACACATATGTTAAACCTGGCATGAAAGAAAAGCAAAGTAAAGAATCTAAAAGGCAATCCTGCTTTTGAAAGGCAGGATTAAAGCATCCCACCCATTCAAGCACGCCACAGATAATCAAGAGCCTCAAGCTATATAATGATGGTCCCAGCTGAGCCAGAATCCTGCATTTCTCTCCCTCTCTTGCAGTGCTAGAACTCAGGGTCTTCCCTGGAAACTGAATGGTGGGAGGTGAAGGACGGGCAAAACTCATTTGATTTATAAATGTATGACTGATTCAATTTAGAAAACTACTGATGAGTCTTGCCCAGCCAAAAAGGGGCCAACCCCAGGGCAACTCATGACCAAAAAAAGAGTTCTGCCATCAAGAATCGTTAACAGAGCTAATTGTGGAGGTACAAATAATTGTTGGGCTTTTTTTGGTGGAGGGACTTTTGGTGGACTTACTACATGAAGAGTTCCAGCCACTATGGTCAATGTTCAGGGATGATGATAGTTGCAGACCAGTAAGATCCGGAGGATGACAGATCCCCACCCCTATTTTAAGGGACGGAGAGCAAACTTTGGGAACAAACTAACATATGTAGGCCAAATGACTCCCAAAGGGTAAAACATGTCCTATTTGAAATGCCTAAAGTTGTAAGATCAGCAAAAGAGATGAGAGGGCTGGTGGATGGTTTGTGGACACACACTTGTAAAGGTTAGCAAAACAATGGTTAGCCTTCAGGGAGAATCTAAACAGGTATCCCACACCCCCAGGAAGTACTGAGAGCAAGGTTGTAAGTCATCTTTATATCCGTCAACTTCAGAACTAATTTACATACGTAATTTCTGACGGGTTGACAATTGGTGCCCTTTTCCCCTCACAGCACGAAGTGAGAAGTCAATTGTTATTCCGTGTATCAGTTACAGTGGTAAAGCCCTTAACTGTATTTTATATAATGTGCTATCTGCAGAAAGGAAGATAAGGATTTGATTTAACATCCAATTAAAAGCCGTCATTGAAAAATTACTTCAAATAAACCTTTTATTTTCTTTAATCAGTCTTCAATTCAAGCCTTCCTCGGACCTACTGAAGCAAGTACCGGGACTCATGAATTTTGATTAAAAAATTTGAGCCTATTTCTAACTTAAGCAGATTTTTTTTTTGTTGCACAGTTTGATAGAAATTTAATAAATCTATGAATCCTCGCCAGCGTCATTTATCATCTTTTTTTCCACAAGGCTGGCCCATTATGCCGAGGCAGTAAATTACGAGGGAGCCAGCTAACCAAAACTTTTCAGTCTGATACTGAAGAAGAGATATAATCACTTGCATTGAACCATATAATTATAGTAGAATATGAAACTCTGAAACATTAGGTCCCTGTTTTGAATATATAATGGCCAGCCTTTGAGAGCCTGCAAAGATTTCTAGCTGATCTAATATAGTTCAGTTTAGCATCATATTGAACAATTTGCCGTTAATGAAAACGACAGCAAAGCACTATAAACAAGCAGGGAGCCTTTGTGAGAATTATTAGTGAAATTTCCCTCGAGTGAGGATAAACAAATCACAAAGCCAAGTAATCACCCTTAAGGATTTAGATTTGACGACTGTTTGTTTTAAAACAAAAGTGAGTAATTCAACTTTTCTTTTTTAAAAAACAAATCCCTTCTTCACTTTTCATGTGTTCTAGATGAGAACTGGGCCTTGTGAAAGAAACCGAGACAACCCAACAGACAAAACTGTGATGATAGTGCCACGTGGGTAGCAGCTTTAACCATGGCAGCTAGGTGGTCAGCTGACTTCCTGATAAGCTACATGCTCTAGCCATATTAGTCAGCTGATCTAGATAATTCATATAAGGGAGAACAGAGCAGGGATGTACCTGGGCTTTGTTATGAATCTTCCCACACACTCAGCTCAGTGTTGGAGGCACCATAGAGATGCTGGTGATGTTCACTGAACTTGGCCTTGGAAACAAACTTTCAGGGGTTCATAGAGGCAAAACAAGAGGCAAGCTTTATAAGCCCCCAAGACATTCTCTAACCACTACATTCTTCTATGGATTAGATTAAAATCTAAGCCAGGAAAGAATTTCCAGTGCTGCCCCTATCCATGTCTTCTGCCATTGCTCATCCCCCAAGAGCCAGCCTCTCCACCTCCCAAACACACACCACATTCTCCTCCCACTTTTTTCTTACCTTGAAGGTGGGCTGGGCTGTAAAAGTAGCAGCTGCTACTTTTGCCATGGCAGAAGCTGTTAGTAGAACTGTATCTCCCATACTTCCCAGCACTCCAGCATGCTGTTAGCCAGCAGAGCCATAAGGGGAGGGCCATAGCTCAGTGGGAGAACATCTGCTTTGCATACAGAAGATTTAAGGTTCAATCCCTGACATCTCCAGGTAGGGCTGGGAATGATGTTCCAGGAGAGCTGCTACAAGTCAACATGGACAATGCTGAGCTAGATTGACCCATTGTCTGAATATGTTTCTATGTTCCTAAGTTCAGAGGACGGAGGAAAAATATATACCCTTTCCTCCAATATTGCCCCACTTATCCAGCTTCGAGAAAAGGGAAGAAGAGTGTGGAGTGTTTGTAGATAGTAAGGGCAGCTGGAAGAATGTATGGGGCAGACAAACCATTTCTGATGCACCTGGGAAACTCAGAATATGTCTAGTTGGAATCTCCTTTCTTGTAACTTGAATCTATTCAGTTGCGTCCTAGCCTCTGAAGCAGGAATAAACAAGCTTGCACCAACTTCCATGTGGCAGCCCTTTAGATATTTATAGGTGGCTCTCATATCTTCTCTCAGTCTCCTCTTTACCAGGATAAACATACCCAACTCCTTCAACCACTCCTCGTAAGGCTTGGTTTCCAGACCCCTAGATCCTTGTCACATGTCCTAATGGCGAGCCAAGTGCCCCTCATCTTATACTTATAAAGCTGGTTCTTCCTGCCCATGTGTAGAACCTAACATTTGTTCCTATTGAAATTCATTTTATTAGTTTTGCCCAGTTCTGCAATCAGTTTAGGCCATCTTTAATCCCAGTCTTGTCTCCTGTAGCATTGGTTGCATCTGCAGATTTGATGAGCATCCCCTCGATACCTTCATCATAGTTGTTTATGAAGACGTTGAATGACAACAGGCCCATGACAGAACCCTGTAGCACTCCACTTGTCACTTTTTCCCCAGGATGTGAGGAACCATTAGTGAACACTGTTTGGGTTTGGTCAGTCAACCACCTACAAATCCACCTAACGGTTACCTCATCCAATCCACTGCGGCCATTATGGTTTCCCCAAATAACTATGGGAAGTGTAGGTGGTTAAGGGTGCTGAGAGTTGTTAGGGTGCTTCTATTTCCCTCACAGAGCTACAATCCCCATAGTGGTTTACCAACTAATCCTTCTTCTCAAGGAACTCTGAGAACTGCAGCTCTGTGAGGGGAAGCCATGACTGTTTAACGTGGTATCAACGTGCTTTAAAGGTCATGTGCAGACATGGCCTGATAGTCAATGGGATGTGAATGGCTTGTACATGCCATCTTACTTGCCACAGGTATAACAAATTATCTGAACATTAAATATCCAAAAATTGCCTGCTTGGAACAGAGGCAACAATGCTTTCTATCCGGATTTTGATGTTTTCTACATAAATCACACTCCTGACTCTATTTTTCTGCAGCTTAGTGATGTGAGGTTTTATGTGGAAAACCTCAGCAGGGCACAGAATCAAGATCTGTCAACATAAGAGTCTGGAGATAAAGATGTGTAGCATTTCTCCTCAAGAGCTCCTGGACCAAACACATCTGCAGACTCTTTATATCTACTATTTACATTGTTCAGAAAAGGACATTTGGGGAATGCTATATCCCTGCTGAATCATTCATGCACACACAACACACACACACACACTACCCCATGATGATTTTTAAGGTATCTCAGATGGCTTCCATTATTCATTACAGAATAACATCTGTTTGACAAACACCACTGTTCCTTGAAACACACCTTTATCCCTTTATAAAGTTAAAGAAAAATGGCATAGTTTTAAAATAACTTGCATCCATGAGGTTCACAGACACATTACAGTGAAAGCCATCAGCTAAAGAAAAGAAGCAAAAGAAAAATGTGTTGGAAGAAGGGAGATCGCAGGGGGCAGACATGGGGCGGAATCCCTCACAGCCAGGAAGGTAAAAAAAGACAGATGTTGTAGATTGGTAGGGCAGTGCAAGGAAAGAACAAACTCTCTCTACTCCAAAAAGGCCAGGGGAGGGCAGGGAGAGGATGATCACAGAGATGTGTGCAGGACTGCAGAAGGGAAAGGAGCAGTTGTGTGTGCGGTCAATTGCATGGAATGAGCGCAATGAAATGGGATGTTGTGACCCAGCTTGAAAAGGAAAGGGGGAAATGAGTAACAAAGTGCTACTTTCTTGAATCACAATATGAACTGCTTCCATAGAGTGAAATGTAAAATAATAATCACAGTCAAGACAATCGTACCAATGGTGTTAGAAACTATTCATTGATGAAAGTATATGCACCCTTTCCGAATAACTGATATATTGGGGAATGCAATTTGAGTGATTAATATGCATAAATGCACACACATACCAAGCATGTTGGGGGATGATGCATACTGGCCGGAGAAATGTACAAAATTCAATGGAGATATGCACATTCCCCAAGGCTGCTGGAGAGTGTGCCTAATGACTGGAGAATAATAATAATAATAATAATAATAATAATAATAATAATAATAAATTTTATTTATATCCCGCCCTCCCCAGCCGAAGCCGGGCTCAGGGCGGCTAACAACAATCAAATAATCAAACAATCAAATAATCCAACATTCTAAAAACATTTCATTATAAAAATTAATTAAAATCAAATTAATGGCAACCGTTAAGCAAAATTCTGTGCAGGTTGCCAGAGGAGGGAGTCAGGCTGCGCCCTGACCAAAGGGCTGGTGGAACAACTCTGTCTTGCAGGCCCTGCGGAAAGATGCCAGGTCCCGCAGGGCCCTAGTCTCTTGTGACAGAGCGTTCCACCAGATTGGAGCCGCAGCCGAGAAAGCCCTGGCTCTAGTTGAGGCCAGCCTAACCTCTCTGTGGCCTGGGACCTTCAGGATGTTTTTATTTGCAGACCGTAGGTTCCTCTGTGGGGCATACCAGGAGAGGCGGTCCCGTAGGTACGAGGGTCCTAGGCCGTATAGGGCTTTAAAGGTTAAAACCAGCACCTTAAACCTGATCCTGTACTCCACCGGGAGCCAGTGCAGCTGGTATAGTACCGGATGAATGTGATCTCGCAGCGAAGACCCCATAAGGAGTCTCGCCGCGGCATTCTGCACCCGCTGGAGTTTCTGGGTCAGTCTCAAGGGCAGCCCCACATAGAGCGAGTTACAATAATCCAGTCTGGAGGTGACCGTCACGTGGATCACAGTGGCTAGGTCAGGGCGAGAGAGATAAGGGGCCAACTCCTTAACTTGGCGGAGATGAAAAAATGCTGCCTTTGTTATAGCTGTAATCTGCGCCTCCATAGAGAGGGAGGTATCAAAGATTACACCTAAACTCTTAACGGACGGTGCTGGCACTAATTGCACCCCCGCAAGAGATGGGAGTTGCCCCCCCAATCCCATATTGTCCCGTCCCAGCCAGAGGACCTCTGTCTTCGAAGGATTTAACTTCAACCGGCTTCCACGTAACCATCCAGCCACAGCTTCCAAACAGCTGGTCAGTGTGTCTGGGGCCGAGTCAGGGTGGCCATCCATCAACAGATAGAGTTGGGTGTCATCGGCATACTGATGGCAACCCAGCCCCAAACTCCGGACAAGCTGGGCGAGGGGGCGCATAAAGATGTTAAAAAGCATCGGGGAGAGTATTGCACCCTGAGGCACTCCACACACCAAGGAGTGGCGTGATGACAATTCCCCCCCCCCAAGCGCCACCCTCTGTCCCCGAACAGAGAGAAACGAGCACAGCCATTGAAGGACTGTGCCCTGGATCCCCACGTTGGCAAGGCGGTGGTCCAGGAGTTTGTGATCGACCATGTCGAAGGCTGCTGACAGGTCTAGAAGAATCAGCAGCCCCAACCCGCCTCGATCCAGCTGCCTGCGGAGATAATCTGTTAGGGCGACCAGAGCCGTCTCGGTCCCATGACCAGCGCAGAAGCCGGACTGGAATGGACCCAGAGCCGATGTTTCATCCAGAAACCTACCAAGCTGTTCAGCAACCGCTCTCTCAATCACCTTACCCAGGAATGGAAGATTCAAAACCGGGCGGTAATTGGATAGATCTAAGGGATCTAATGATGTTCTCTTTAAGAGCGGGCGCACCACTGCCTCCTTCAGTTCCCCTGGGAATATCCCGGTACAAAAATCCAGTCAATGGATGCACATTCTTCAACGCATGTGCACAGTTCTTTCTTCGTGGATGGAATGGTGTGCACATTCTCCAAGAGGCCTGGTGAATATGCACAATGACCTGGAGATGCTGGTGATCAAACCAGGGACCCCCTGCTTGTAAGGCAAATGCTCTACCACAGAGCTACAGCCCTGTTCACAGTACATGGGTTTTTTCCGCCCTTCAAAAACATCTCTCCTAAGTGAGCAACAAACAGGAATGAAAAAAGTGCTTCCTCATCCCCCCCCCCAAAAGAAAAAACAGCAGGTAGGCTGAGAAGGGAGAATAAATAAATTCAGGGAAACTCACTGAAACTCACTGACAATAAAATAACATGTAGGAGAGATTGGCTTTTAGTCAATGGACATCAGTCCCAAATTTCTGCTTTTTTTTTTTTTGCTGCTGCTTTTGTGCTACAATAATTAGATGGCTGCTCATTTGATTCTTTGCTTTTATATTGGTGGAGGTGAAAGTGGGGTGTAATTTTATTTTGAAAAATAAATAAGTGTGAGAAATTTTCCAAACACAATTAAAGACTTGCATGATTTTACACACACATGCAAATTATGTGGGGTGTGTAAATTATGCAGGGCTTAATTTGGAAATGAGAGCTATGGGAGAAAGGTAACCTGGCAGTGCTGCCTGATGCTGAGGTCCCTGATTGCTTTTGTGGGAAGCTCCACAAGTGCAGATCTACGCTGGGGGTTTTCTTACTGTGGCAGCCAGCATTACAGTCCAAAATGAGGCATTTCAGGGGCAGGGCAGAGATGGGGCAGAAGCAGTTTTGGATCCGAAGGAAAGTATCAGTATACAGGGATACTCCTTCTCAGTTACTGGGTATGCCCACGGGCAGCAGAATATTGACAACTGGGGGGAGGGGGAATGAGAGGATGGAATGAAACACCATAACAAAAGGGCATGGCAGGCTGACACCCAGATTAGGAGCAGTGTCCCCTGCAATGTTTTGCCGCAGGTCCCATTTACTTTGCACAGCGCTGTCTCCACTGAAACTGCTTGCCTGGTAGGCAGAGAAGCCAGGCTCCAGAGGCACATTTCCTCTGACAGCCTCTCTCCTTGGCCAGAGGAGCTCCCCTGCTGCTTAAAGAACTGTCACACTGAGGCAAGAAACAAGAAATAACAATGCTCGATGTTGATTTCACCTCCACTGGGATATCATCACTTCCTCACCTCCCGCGTTGCCTTTTCAAGCCCCACCGCCATCAAGTACTGCGCCAAAAAACTGTCTCCTACGCAGAGGAAGCCCTGATGGCATACTCAGAAACACTATTATCCATCTCCCCTAGTATATACTCTTCCCATGGGGAAAATTTGTTGCAGTGGGAGCCCATTCTGTGTTGGAATGAAAGGCAGGGCAACACCAACCACGTCCAAAGGGACAGCGGAAGCCAAGTCTGCTGCGTGGAGTCCTGCTTGTGTATTTTGAAGCAACACTGCTTCAGGACAAACTCCAAAGAGAGACATCTGCACCGTGTTCCCTGACAAACTGCTGCTACATTGTGGATCTCTCTGTGCAGAACAATTTGTAAATGTCTCATTAAAATGTACTTTTTGTTCCTTTCTTCGTTTTCACCTCAAGCCAGGCTCATCTGCTTCCTGGCTATTTTCGTTTTCCAGGGAGAAAATGTCACATTCCACTGTCAGACAATATAAATAACCTTTAAAATTCTCCCTCCCTCTCATTCTCCCCTCTCCCTCTTCCCCCCCCCTTCTATGCCCAGGATTCTTCCAGATTTATCCTGCAGCCAGAAGAATTTTTTTATCTAGATAATAGGTATTTTCCCTTCTCTCTCTCTCTTTTTTAAAAAAGAAAGAAAATCACTTGGATTATTTGTATCTTTGGATAATTGGTACCTTGGGGTAGGGGAGATAATAAGAAAGTTGTGGTTTAACAACTGGAAGCTCATTATATATTCAATTCTCTCTCTCTCTCACACACACACACAAACAAACAAACAAACAAACAAGCACACACAGGTTCTCCCAGAAGAAATTTCAACCTGACATCTGCAAGGGGGTGGGCATGGATGGTGTCCACAAACCACCCCCAGCACACCTTTATTTCTGCCACCAATTTTATGGTGGTACTTTCCTTCCTTCCTGCCAACCTAGCAGTTCGAAAGCACTGCTAGTCAAAGTGCAAGTAGATCAATATGTACTGCTCCAGCGGGAAGGTAAATGGCGCTTGTTTCCATGCGCTGCTCTGGTTCGCCAGAAGCGGCTTAGTCATGCTGGCCACATGACCCAGAAGCTGTACGCCGGCTCCCTCGGCCAATAAAGCAAGATGAGCACCGCAACCCCAGAGTCGGTCATGACTGGACCTAATGGTCAGGGGTCCCTTTACCTTTACCTTACTTTCCTTCCTGGAGCTGGTGACTCCACTCCTATATAGACTCATGGAACTGTAGGGTTGGAAGGGACCATGAGGGTCATATAATTCAACCCCCTGCGATGCAGGAATCTTTTGCCCAATGTGAGTTTCAAATCCATGGCCCTAAGATTAAGAGTCTCACTACGAATCGAGCTAGGTGGCCACCCATTTACTTCTTTGCCATATAATTATGGAACAAGTGTCAGCCACAGTCACAGAAACCCAGGAAGCTGCCTTAGACTTGGACGTTTATTGATAATTTTAATGCATATTTTGGGGGGTTTGGGAGGGGTAGGGTGGGGTAAAACACTTAAGAGGTTTTATTTACAGCCCTGTGGCATACAATTTTTTTTTTTTTAAATCATTGGTCCATTTAGTTTGGTATTGCTGACAATGACTGTGAGTTTTTGGGGTACCAGGTAACAGACCCTCCATGTGTCCCTATTTTCAAGGGACAGTCCCAGATTTACAGAAACCACCCCAGTTTCTGATTTGATCCCAGGATGTCCTGCTTCTCCTTAGGACATCCCTATTTTCATTGGAGAAATGTTGGAGGGTATGGAGTCATGCTACCTCTGAGCCAAGGAGATAAGTAACTATACAATTATACATCTGAAGGATGTATATAGGGAAGTTTTTTTAAATGTTTAATGTTTTATTATTATTATTATTATTATTATTATTATTATTATTAATATGATGGAAGCCGCCCAGAGTGGTTGGGCAGTCAGATGGATGGGGAATAATAATAATAATAATAATAATAATAATAATAATGGAATGGGACGTCCCTATGTTCATCAGAGAAATGTTGGAGGGTATGAGGCAAACTTTCCCCAGTCTTTCCTGTGATTACTAAAATATCAGAGATTAAACATGAGCTCTTCCCCATGGAAGGCAAGTGCTTCATCCCATCTTTTTGAGGGGAGGGAGCTTTGGCTTCTGCTGACCTCACTCCTCCTCGCCAAGGCACAGCTGATCACTCATTTGTTCTCTTTTTCTCTCTTTCCTCTCTCACCAGAGGGAGAGTACAAGGCAGATCAATGGCACTGATGTACTGCTGCCTTACTCTCTTCATTGCTTGTGTGCTCAGACACAATGTGTGAACACAGGCAGCAACAGCAAAGTTGACAATGAGCAGGAATCTGCAGGGAGGAGCAGTGGCCCTTGGTGTGGCCCTTGGTGGTTACCTGGATGATGCCGACCCCTGGATGGAGCTTCATCTCAAGGGAACTTCTGGAGGAGGAAACAGAGCATAGGAGCTGTCCAAAGGAGAACCACCACCACCATTTTTGATCCATTTCCCCACCCCCTGCATTCCCGTGGTTCATATGTTCCGCTTTTATTTACCATTTTTTAAAAGAGAGGAGAGGGTTTATGCACATCCTTTATATATCAAGCTGGGGGCTTGGCTGATGGGGACAGGCTAAACCCTTGTGCTAGCAGTGGGAGAGGAATTTGATTTAATTTGCATTTTTAATAAGGAACCACCTAATTCATCCTTCCCAAACCATCCATAAACAGAAACATGGTTATTGTTTGCAGTGTGTGTCTTTCTGAAATAGGCAGTGCCATTCTCAAACTGAAGTGTGTGTACAAAAATGCATATATTAGGGGAAAGTGGACCTAAAATGCATGTCAGTGGAAACAACCCACAAAAATGAGTTATATTAAGTGAAAGTGCTCGCAAAAATATGTACACTGGTCAAAAGCAGATGAATTTGCATGAGGAATTATTGAAAAAGATGGGATTTATGATTGTAAAAAATGATAAATGGAGAAACTGAAATGGATAGATTCATCCATCTCTACCTCTCACTGCAGCTTCCCCCGTCCCCTTTCTTTTCAAGTATCCCCCTTTACAAACAATTAATACATACAGTGACACACATGCCTAAAGATGATTGCAGTCAGAACCCCAAGCCTATAATGGGAATGGAAGACAATCACAATAAACTGATAACTATCTCTTTGCAGCAACAGACGTCATCAAAAGTCCTTGCTCAATTAACATACATATACCCAAATGGCAAACATCTGCTTGGTATATCAGATCACCTCTATATATGAAATTGTAGCTCTCTGTCTAGTATATTCTCTTGTGCACCTCGCAGCTCTCATATTCTTAATGCCTGCAAAAGCTTGATCTACAAATAAAAAGATCCAATAAGAGACAACTGGTGGTTTGATCAATGTGTTTCTGAACCCAGGCCATAAATGCTGGTTACATGAGCCTCCATATGGATGACTCATAATAAATTTAATATTGTGTGAGTTTGCCTTGAGCCAACTGGTTGTATGTCTCCCTCACTATGAGCACCCCTTTGCACATGGATTTTTGCTCTTCCCTCTAACATTATACAAATGAAAACAGGAATATGTCTGCAACACCATTTAAAAAAAGAGAAATCCTTTTATAAGGAAGTAAAATATAGTTTATATTTCATTCTTCCAGTATCCGTCAATTGTACATAGTATACCTTATTGGAGACAAAGCTGATAGGTTCGATTAGAGGAACACTATTGCTAACATTTATTATTAATAATAATTAGAGAACCCATTTTGGACTTCTCATGCAAAATAATCTATTTGGGTTGGAAGATTGGGAAAACATTGCCTAACAGAAAGTAGATCAGCTGGGTGTCATTCTAGAGTGAATATTTTGAATCATATCTTTTACAGAACTAACAGACGGAAAATCGGAAGTCCCTTTTATTTTCCTTTCTCTCTTTTCTTCTATTATTTTGATTTTCCTTTGGTGTTTACTTTTCTCTTTCTCTTTTTGCCTTTTAGATGAGTTTCTTTTATTGCATTATGAAAAAGCTACAATAAACTCTTATTAAATACCAATAATGTAGCACCCCTACCCAAGGACCACCCTATCCACTCTGCTTGCAGAAAGCTCTTCAGTGGCCTCTTAAATGCAATATTCATTCACTTTTGCAAAATCTGTCTTCTGCTGATTTAAATGTCCAGAGGCTGGGGGTTTTTTTTTGGGGGGGAGAGATATTAGAGTGATTGTATGAATATGTGTGAGGTGTGGGAATAGAAAGAGTTGAGCAATATTGAATTAGTATGTACTGTATGATTTGTGCAGACATGAAGACAGAACTTGGGTGTGATGTATTTGTGTTAGTGGGGTGAGTGTTCTTTCCACCCTCAAGACATTGCACAAGGCATTATCAGAGTTCAGTGAGGCATTCCCGCAGGGCAAAAAACACTAAATGGCAGTGTGAAGCAACAGGGCAGGTGAGGAGCATTGCCTGGGGATAGGGTGTGTCATGCAGGGAGTGCCCCCAGGAACAGACAGAGAGGTCTAGGGGCCACATTTGGCTTCCATTCCTGAGGCTGCCCATCCCTGTTTGGTAGCCTGCTAGTATTAGTGGTAAACCACAGCCCCAAGTCCCCTGTTACTGATCTAATGGAACACCAGGGCTTTTCCGGAAAGCCACCCGGAAGCCACTCCATTGGATTAACAAGGAACAGTAAAGGCAGGAAGGAATAAAGGGCAGGGACGCCTGATCCAGAGCATCACAGCTGGGGGGGGGGATCTGTTCAAGTTACTTGGAAACATAATTTTAATACAAAGTGACATCTGGTTGGCCAAATACTTCACACAGCCCTTGGTACAATGAAGGCTTACATCTCTAGGGAGGCTGAATAGTATAACAAACACCTCCTCTAGGGAAGAGGTCAGGCCACACAGGGACTTGTCTCACTACAAGAGAAAATGGTTGGATCAGAGAAATTCTGGCTCCAGAAGTCCCTGGAGCCTTCTCCGCAACTTTCGCTCCCAGAGGTGGAGAGGGAACCTCTCTGTAAGCTTCTGCAACCAAATCCTGATTTATGTACTTTTGCAAAATGGATTCTCCGCCCCCCTCTTTATGCCGGGCAGCCCTTCAAATAGAGGAACCTTCAAATCTGACAGTCTCTTTAAAAGAGGTCTAAAGCAGGGCATGTGGACACCCGAAAAGAGTTTCAACCTTCCAAATACAAACATGTAATGGGCCTATTCAAAAGCCCCATCAAACTAAACAAGAGCTGTTATTTTCTCCCCCCCCCCTTACTTGGCTATTTTTCAGAAAACCTTATTTATTTCTCAAAGTCCTGCTGTATCTTTATACATATTGGGAGGTCATAGAGAGGGGGGGGTGTTATTAGTGGCTGCTGGGAGGCCCGAATATTCTGGACATTAAAATATGCACTAACATGGCCATAACATTTTAAAATAGCTGGTATGCAATACTGAAAAAATAATTAGTTTTCAATAAAGCTTGCCTCTTTTTTTTTATTACCCAGGCAAAGTTCTCCAGTGACTTATAAGGATCTGCCAAGTGATTTAAAAAAAGAAAGAAAGAAAAGACAACAGAGTCTCTGGTTGTGGCAGCGAGCCGAGTGGAGTGAAACACGAACCTGCTGCCCAGTGCCAAGGATTAGGCACACCATGCTGCGGCAGAGTGATTAAGTTGATCCACAGTTTTAACATTACATAAACCAGGGTAGGTACAATAGTCCTCCACTCCTGGGCAATTCGCCTTTCCAAAAAAAATCATTTAGCTTGGTAAACAGAACTGCAGTTTTCCCAACTGTTTCTCCCAATGCTCTCTTCTGGAAATCAAAGAATAATATTCTAGAAGATAGTAGAAGGATTTGCATAGGAAACCAAACCCACCCATCCTCAGGTAACATTTAATCACATGCCATTATAAAACAGTGCTTTCCAAAGAGTGTTCCAAAGGTGGTTATTGGTGGATTATGCAATGCGATGAGGACTAGCGGCAAGAAAACTAACCTAAAAGATACTACCACCTTGGCTCAGTGGTGAAGCTGGGGATGGTTGAATCTGTCAGTTCTGCTTTTTCTCAATTTCTCACTTTTCCACTCACAAGTTCAGTTCTCCACAGTTCCATACAACTTTGCATTATTTTTTTAAAAAAGGTCCTTGTGAGGATTCATCAGCATTTTTGTGCAATTTTCTTCTAACATATGCACAATTTTCGGGACAATTTCTGTCTCTTATGTGCATTTTTGCAAACCAAATTTTCCTAATATTGTGTATTTTCACTAATGTATGCAACTTTATGCACAATTTACCATACTATATATACATTTCTATATATATACTTTACTTGGCTGGAGAAGTGGAACGCAAAATTTGGAAAAGTACGGATTTGGATGGGTGATTGTGTGCATTGCAATAATTGAGTCTTACCATTACATGCATCATGTGTCTGGACTAACCCAGCCCAAGAGCAGCCTGGACCACAAAGTCTCCAAACAGAGGACCACCAATCATAAAGTAGGACACAGGGGAATCCTCACCTTCGAAAGGATATAGTAGAGCTGGAAAATGTTCATTAAATAAAAGCTGGAAAAGGTTCATACATAGCTTTGGTCCAAGCTATCTGAAAGACTGTATTCCCTCATGTGAACTTGCTGGGGTTTTGAGATCTTTGGCCCTTCTCTCGGTACCACCAGCCTCACAGGCATTCTGGGTGGGGACATGAGAGGGGGGGCCTTCTTGGTGGCTGCTCCCAAACTATGGAAATCCCTTTCTAGAGAAGATAGGCTGGCTCCCTCCTTCCACCAGCAGGTGAAGACTTTCCTGTTTCCATAGGCTTTGGGGAATTGACTGCTTTTAATGAAAGGGCTCATGCCATGCAGTTTTAGTTGTAATAACTGGCATGTTTTAAAGGCTATTGTTCTACAGATATCTTCTCCCTCCACTGTCAGAGGCAGTATGCTTCTGAATACCAGTTGCCAGAAACTTCAGGAGGAAAGGGTGTTGTTGTTCTTAGGTCCCGCTTGCAGGATTCTTGTGGGCATCTGGTTAGCCATTGGACTAGGTGGGCCACTGGCCTGATCCAGGAGAGTTATTCTTATGTTCTGATGACCCTTTTGTTCATTAAATTAAAACAAAGCAAAACACAGTACCATCAGATAGATATGTGTTTATAGAAAGATGCTGTCTTTGTGCACTCACAAATCTGATGTTAAATCTTCTAGCAAAGGTGTTACTTTCAGACTCCATTGCAATGCACCCACGTGAAATAACTCTAGATCACTTAACTTCTTAGTACATATCCCTTTCCATGGAAAAAAGCCAATTACACCACACAGAGGCCTAGACGAATCCCTTTAAATATCAGAGAGGCAGAAAATGGTGTGAAAAGGTAAAAAAGTTTTTTTTTATTATTATCATCTATGTTAGGGATAGAGCAGTGGGAGAAGGAATCTGATTTATTTTGCCCTAATTCACACTTTGCAAAACAATACATGGATGCAGCTATTCTTTGAGATTCACACTTCTCTGAATTTTGCAATCCATTTCTCCAGGCAAAATTGCATCTGTTAGAGGGAAATGCACCTAAAATGCGTTTACCTTATTCAAATTAACACAGGGGGGAAAGCATTGCATTACGGAAAATTGCCAGCAATATGTATTTTAGTAAAAAGAATGCATGCAAATATGATTTTTAGGAGACATTGCACAATAAATGCTGGTGAATTTTTGTGAAGGCTTAAAAAAAATAAAATAAAAAGGCAACAATAGGATAAACAGAACTTCCAGTTGGAAAAAAATGAGAAACTGAAAGAAACTGAAATAGACAAATTTGCCCATCCCTTGAATAACTGGAGAAAATGGTAAAAAGGGAGGGGGGAGGACATAAGGGCAGCAAAACAAACAGGAATTGGTTCAAATGCCTGGAAAGAAGACAGAAGGCTTATGTTAACAGAAAGATGGATGATTCTCAATCAAAATTTCTGTGCCTGCAAGCTGTTAATGTTTAATGATATCATTTATCAATGAACATCAGGTTTTACAGAGTAATGTAACCAAACAGGACAGGTCTTTGCCATCAAGGAGGTTACAATTCAAATATAAATCACATCTCTGGGTTTCACGTGTGTTGAGATGGGGTGGGGGCAACACCAGGAGAGTAAGGGCAACATAGAGCGGATATGAGGAAAATCTGCCTCAGTCTCATTTTGGCTGAAGATAACATCTAAGGCAAAGTGATAAACCTACAGCTCTTTGGGTGCTTATGGCTTAATTTTGTAGTGCCTTTGGTCTAGTTTCATGTGAGTGGCAAGGAGGCAATGGAGGGAGGAAAGAATAGAGAAAGACAGAAAGGGGGAGGGTGAAAGAGAAAGGGGTGACCGAAGGAGAGAAGGTGGGGGAGAATAAGGGTGGCAAAGAAGATGATAAAATAGCCCCAGTATCCTCTGGCTCTGACCCCATCACATCCCCCAACAGATCCATCCTTTGTAGGGATGCCTCTGACAGGAAAAAGGGGCCCATCAACCCTTCTCTAATGGATGACATAGTAATGTTTAATGAGGGATTTGGGGTAAGAGAGAGTTGTGGTAGCATATAGGGAGTTCTTGGCTTAAGACCAGCAATGGGGTGGGTGGGTGGAATCTATTCCAACAATGCCCTGGAAGCAGAGAATACATTTACCTTGCTGATCTTGTTTGCCTTTTGTTTTTTTTGGTTTAGCCTTTTTGTTTAAAAAAATCCTTCATGTATCTTTCCTTGTTCTCCTTCCCCTCCCCCTCTCCTCCCCACCACCAAAAGCCCGCAAACGAAAGTGAGAATGCAACAAGAAGGTGCTTTTTAGCATCTTAGCTGCACACAATGCCCATCCATGAGCTTTGCAGTTTGCATCCGTCTGCAAAGGATTGCAATTAAAATACCTTTGTTTTAATTTCCCTCGCCCTCCTCCCTCCCTCCGGTATGGAGCAATCCAGGGCAGGTGACAAGCCCAGCTGGGAAGCTTCTCCTTCATTTTGCTGCGACCACAAATCAGACATCTCGGGGCCCGCAGCAGGACAGGCTCTAGTGGCAGTAATTGGTACCATCTGTTGCTGTCAGAGCCCTGCCTGGCATTCCGGCATTTCATCTTCCCGGCACAAGCATTCATCACCAGTCCAAAAACCCAGCCAGCTGACACTGAAAGATTAACTTGAATTGATTTGCTTGGATAAACTCGCCTGTGTGCGTGCACCTCACTGGGTACAGAGCATTCCTGTTTAATAGCCACCCCCCTCGTACCCCAGATGTTTACAAGGCAATTGTCTGCTTTAGCTTCTCTCTGGCTCTCCCCCCCCACACCCTCCATATCATCCTTGTGCTTCACTCCTAATGTGTTCTCAATGATTATAATTTAGGAGGGAGTGTATTAAAGGAAAGAAAGGAAAGAGATGTGAGAGCAATCAAGACGTGAGCCAAACACGGCAGAAGGACAATAGCAATACTGCTTAAGAAGAACCCTGGCTGGATTAGGCCAATGGCCCATCTCATCCAGTATCCTGCTTTCACAGTGGCCAACCAGATGCCCTATGGGAAGTCCATAAGCAAGACTTGAGCACAATAGCACTGTTTCCAGAAACTGCCATTCAAAGGCATACTGCCTCCGGCAACAGAGGGCAAGGAGTGAGAAATATTTCCATCAAGGAATAGGCCACATTGCAGATGACTTTGTGCATCCCTCCAACCAGAGGCGCCATCTTCTTAACAGGATGGGGGGGGCACATGTGTCTGATGCTGCACAACGTCATGCCGTAATGCGCATGATGCCGATGGATAGATGGACAGAGTTCCACAGAACTCATAATAAAGTTAAATCTTGAAAACCAAATGCAAGGCAGGGAGGGTGGGGAGACTACTTAACATCTATTCTAGTTTTTGCTGGCATGGAGTGAAGCCATAAGGGAAATCATTTTTCTTTCATTTTTGGTTGTATGGCATCTGCTGTTAAAGACACAGGAGGAAAGACTCAAAAAAATATGGCAATCTTGCAATTCATCACATGTGTTCTTCCATGTATATTTTTTCCTCTCATGCATCCAAGGCGCACAAAATTATGCCTTTTTATGCCAGTGATTATCAATAAGAAACTAATAATTAATAATTATTACTTGATAAAGTAATTATTCATGTCTAATATTCAAGTTTTATATGATCTACGATTGGGCACTGCTAGAATGGACGGAAGCTACAGCTGCCAATTTTCCCTGTGCACCTATAATTGTGGATTCATCTGCTAGCAATGAAGAAGTGAAGCTTTTTATGGCAGGCAGAGAAATGTTATCACCTACTATGCTGCAGTTAAAAACACAGGCACAGAAACCACATAGAAAGTTGGCTTTCCTAGGAGGGACATGTGCTAAGAATATCATTACTCCAGAGGCTTTTGGAAGCCTCATATATATTTATTTGGGTTTCTGGTGCAAAAAACTGCCCACATTGTATTCCACACATGCACACACTCCTGTAAAAGCTGGGGTCTAGAAAACTTTTTTAAAAAATGTGCTCCCACTATCCACTGCCCTCTTAGTGAAACCTATATCCCATGCTCTGTGATGCAGTATCAGTCATGTAGATTTCTAAGCTTAAAAGCCCAAAGGAATGAGGACATCCCCAACAGAGGAAACATTCCCCAAAGGAATGTTGAGTTGTGTGAGTGTCAGGCCTTAACAAAGACTCAGTCTCATGGAGAACAATAAACTCCTATGTGGGTTTGAGGCTTTGTAGGTTATTTCCTCTTATGATTATCTAGTCCCTTGCATGGCTCACTGGTAAACAGAAGCTAGGTAAATTGCATGTGCTGAAGCAACATACCTATGAAATTGATTTGACTCAGTTGCAGCTAGGGATGGGCAAATCTGTCCATTTCAGTTTTTCTCGGTTTGTCATTTTCCCATTCTTAAATGCACTACTCTGCATTTCCATATCAGTTTGTGATTTTTCTTTTAAAGTCCTCATGAAAATTCACCAGCATTCTCTCAGTATACACATCTTTGCAAAACATCTTTCTCTGAATATTTGAATTTCCCCGAATATAATGGGGGGGGGGGTTCTTTAAAAAAATACATTTTATTGATTTTCATAGGAAAACCACTACTAATACAATGTAGAAGCACGTAATTTCCCCTACCCACAGAAGAACAAGAAGCTCTACTGTTTCTGAGGATATTCAAAGTAGAAGAAATTAGAGTCCAGCTGGCAAAGGGCAGAAGCCACTTCAGACCAGTGTTACACGATCTCAGGAAAGCAGATGAAAGATGACCTTGTATACGTCCCCTAACATATTCCACGAGTCGGCTCCAGGTAGGAAAAGGTCAAAAGGTTTTGCCTTTCTCCTTTGGCTAATTTTATACTGAATGACAATTTTTCTTCAAGTTTTTTCAGCCTTTGCTTTAAAGTTAGCTTGATAGTTGACTTCCAGTATTTTGCCATTTCTAACTGAGCAGCCAGTAACAAGGAGATTAATGTTTTTTGTACCAATTCCTCATTGCCACCAAATCCCCATAATTTACTTTATGCATTTCTGTACACATCACACTGATGGAGAACTGCAATGCAAAATTCGGAGAAGTGCAGATTTTGAAGGACAAGTTGTGTTTTGGTCCACATGTTATTTTGGAGAATGCAAAATAAATAGATTCACCTTTAAATGGAAATGGTAATGAATTTTGGCTCCACCCCTGGTTGTATCAAGCCATCTGAAACAAATATACTGCCTGTATTGCATGCTTCTTCCCATGAACACCAACGGCCACGTTCTGGGTGAAATCTTGAACAATCCAAAAGCCCAGACATAGTTTGCCAACTTTTTCCCACCAAGCTCTGTTCCTGCATCTTTAGCAGTATGTGATGTGATCTGGTTTTGTGGGGCTACCCTGAGGCCTGATCCACAAGAATCAGCTGGTGCAAAATGTTGTAGCTAGACTGCTGATGGAGACAAACTATCACCGGTACAAACTCTGATGCTCAAAGTCTCCAATTACTTCCACAAGCTACCAAGCCAGGCCAAGTCCTTGTATTAATTTACAAGTTCCTTAACAACTTGGGTCCAGGATACCTCAAGGACCACCTGATCTCCTATATCCGTGCCCAAACATAGGAGTCTTTGGGGTGGTTGTGGTCCCCCATGAATTGGATACATAAATAGTTCACATCCACCAGGAACTGGACCTTCAGTACTGTGGCCTTAATTTTACAGAAAACCCCATTTCAGCTGCAGTCAGACACCCCTCCCTGTAAAACTTCCAGTGCCAACAGAATACTTTTTTATATATAACAACAGGCATTGTAACTGAATTCTGATGTTATCATTTTAACTGATTTTTATTTTCATTGCATTGTGTTTCTCGTACACCACTTAAAGATAGCTGCAGTTAAATGGTCTATAAAATTGTCTAAATAGATAAAATAAAATATGCTGAGATTAGTGAATAGTTGCATACATTTCCATGGCATTAATGTCAGCATCTGCTGATTTCTGTAGCTCAAAACACTACTAAAAGACACTGGAGTAGGCCAACTAGTTTTTAGTTCTGGTCATTTGGCAGTCCTAGCGATTTACAGGGGTGGGTTTTTTTAGAATTATCTGGGTACCTCTAAATACTGCCTTTATATATATATATATATATATATATATATATATATATATATTCACCTGTCTCTATATTTTTGCTACTCCTCCCCCACTGCCTTCTGCCATTGCACTTCATCAGAGGTTTACATATTTCTTAAAAGCAGATAGAAGTCATCTGCAGAGTGCAGTTAAATGCATCACAGATATGGAATGCTCTTGCAGCAGGTTTCATTAAGTCTAACATGATTTACGGGACATAAGACACATTGCTTCAAGATTTTTATATCACTGCAGTAAGTACTCCAGGGATATTTCGACCCACTTGAAATTGTTTTAGCTACGCTATTACCAGGGTCAAAACGGATGGCAGCATATATCAATTAGATTGGAGCAATTTTAAAAACCTGCTCCTGGACACTTCAAAATTCATATCCTAAGATTTTTTCCTCCCCCCACCCCATAGTCCTAAAAAAAGAATCTAAAAACAGAAACATCAGTGCAACCAAGGCTGTGATCCTATGTGCTCGTACTTGAGAGTAAGTTCCACTGTGTGCAATGGGATTACCTCTGAGTAAATGTGCATGAGATCAGGATTTATGGCTGTCAATTTATGCACGTTTACTTGGGACTAAGCCACTTAACACAGTGGTACTTCCTTCTGTGTAAATGTGCACAAAGGATTGGGATGCTTGCATTAGTAAGCCTTTCTAAATATACCCTCATTTAATAAAATAAGAAAAGCCTATTGGATCAGGTCAACAGCTGTTCTGAGCACACCCATTCCAAGGAGAAGTAACAGGTGGTAGTTAAAACATTCTATTAGAGCATCTCCTGAGGTCCACAGGGTATACATACCAGGTCTGCTGCATGATAGCTAGGCATCTACTCTCCAGGCCTGTGCCCTGAAGTGGACAATTGGAGCACCTCTCCCCAAATTTAAATCCCCTCACCTGATGAGGTGCTCACAAGCAAACTGCAATTTCTCCTGCACTGTACTTGCTGCTGTACCTGGTGCTTTAAGACCCTCCTTGTCCTTGGAAACAGCAGAGGAAGGGACAGAGATTCTAGGGCTCAACTTTCTCTGGATTGGTCTCTTCCTCTCCTTTCCAACACTCCTCCCCTGTCTCTGAGAGCCCCAACTCTTCCTCTTCCCCCAGCTCCAACTCCTGCCTCACAGGTGACACAGAACCCCAGAAATCGCTGGCCCCTTCTCCGACCCTCCTCCAGCTCCCTTGCCTCCTCTACATACCCCCAGAGCCCCTCCGATCCCTGACAATACCCCATCTAGTCCAGCATCCTGTTCTCACAGTGGCAAATCAGATGTTTGTGGGAAACCTGCAAGCCCCAAAGCATGTTTCTTCCTCCATTCAGGCAATATGCAGGTGACATGCAGTCCAATGGCACATTCCAGGCAGGCAAAAGCACATGAGGAGGGCGCAGAAGCGGGTGGTGAAGATGCGGCAGTGCATCCTTGGGAGAATGTCCTGAGGGCGAGATGAAAAGGCCTGGAGGACCATATTTGGCTGCCAGACCTGAGGTTTCTCACCCCTGGAGTAAGGAAGTATGTGATAATTTTTGCACTCCCACAAGACTGCAAACATGGGGTTATAGGAAGCTGTCATGTGGTGATCTGGATCATTGGTCCATATATAAGAGTAATGATGACACTATTTGGCAGCAGTGTTTCAAGCTAGGGACATTCCCAGACCTAGATGGGGATTGAACATGGGGCATTCTGCATGTGAGGCAGATGCTCTCCCATTGAGCTATGGCCTTTCCCATGACTAGCCCCACCCAGACTGAGCTTTGGGCCCTCCTAGACAAATTCTGCACAAGTGCAGCAGCCATCTGTGTCCACAAGGAAACTAGTTTGAAGGTCTGGAGGTGGCCCTACCGTAAGGAGAGGCATGGCAAGGTGGTGGTTTCTGGGCATAATTTAGGGCAGCAGAGCAGGGAGCAGTTAGGCTAACGCTCTGCCATGAGGGTTGACCTGAATGCATTTGAATAGACGATGCTCAGGAGAACTTGCCAATGGACCACAGATCAGGTTAATTGGACTGGAGGTTCAAGCACAGGCAACGAAATGTCACAAGCTGACCTTAAGAGGCTCAACTTAAGAGGCCAGCAAGAGAGTGTTATGAAAAGCTGACTGTGGGTGCTTCATCTAGAAACATAGGAAGCACCTTTAAACATCCTTGGTGCATCGAGCTGAGCATTGCTGACACTGACTGGCAGTGTCTCCCCCAGCCTTACCTGGAGATGCTGGGGACTAAACGTGGAACCTTCTACATGTGAGACAGGTGTACTATCAGTGAGCTACCTGCGGTCCTTGCCCAAACTGTGTGGCTCAGTTGTGAGACTAGAGGTAGCCCTGCCCCCTGTTGGGGCAATCACCCATGTTGGGGGAGCACCAGCCCAGTGAGTCTGGACTTTCTCTTTTAAATCTCCTGCTGCCTTCTGCCTCCAGCGTCCTAGCTGCACCACACTTTCCCCACAAGCAGAGATTCAGTGGTATAACTCCCCAGGCCTTTGCCTACATGACATGAAGCATATTGCCTGTGGTTTTCACTGTCCGGAAGACCTTCTGACAAGGATCGAGGGGCATCTGTCTCATTTAAGCAAAACCGCCTGTGGTTTTACAGTGGCCCTTCTTCAGCAGGGATTTCAGAATACATCTACTAGAAAATTCATTAGATGAAACATTTATCCCATGAATAAATCAGAGCCTCTGGAATACAGTGCAATAAAACCTCTTTTCTCTCTCCCCCTGCCCTGCTTTGCTGCTGGAAGGAATTTTATGGGTAAAATAATGTGAAAATTAGTAATATTAAATATGATTCTCCTTAACCCAGAATAGCCCCACAACATAGAATTGTTATGACATACAGTGCCATTTTTGGGGCATAACTCTAAGGCTACTTGCAAAATGGAATTGGAACTATTTAAATCAGACACTGGTGGGACAAGGAGTAGAAGGCAAGCGCACAAAGCAGTTTTCTCCCTCTGGGTTAAAGGAAATATCCTTATTGATCAGACAAAACACGTGGCAATGATAGCACTTTCCTGTACCAATTATCTCCAAGACTGTTTCATCAACAGAAACCTCCAACAGCATTAGACACCACAAACAACAGCTTCTAGGTTATCGAACCAGGACCACGTCCCAAGGGTGAAATGATGGTAATAGTAGAAAAATGGTTAGGTAACACCAACACCATACATTTGAAGCACATGGCTTCCCCCAAAGAACCCTGGTAACTGTACTTTGTTAAAGGTGCCGGGGATTTTAGTTCTCTCAGAGGTGCATTAAAGTTTGCAGGACTCTTTGGGTTGCGGGAAGCCATGAGCTTTTAAAAATGTGCTTTAAGTGTATGTTGAAGATTTGAACTAGCTCACATGAACATGACTGCATCTCAAACCACCTTCACTCAGTAAATCTGAACTGAGGGCAAGGATGGGCAAAAGGACTTGATTCAGGGCCCGCATTAGTTATCTGGAGGATGCTGGGATTTTTCCACAAAAGGCAGATTTAGGGCAGCATGACCGGTTCCATTGCACTGGGCACTGAACCTAGGGGACTTGGCAGGGCATCACAACTATGACATAGTGAATTGAGCAGAAAAGTAGGAGAGAGGCAGGGGGTGCTGAATTTTGGCCTGCAAAGCACACCACTGAAATTTGAAAGACCAGAGACTGCCCCTGATTTCACCAGAAGTGTCACGGACTGAACCAGGAGGTCACTGTATGAAACATATGTGTTCGGCTGCTGAGTGACAGACCCTACAAAACAGATGTTCTGCTACCAACAGGGCCTTTCCAGATGTCCATCTTACTATGCATCCATGATAATTTGTGCTCCTGACAACACAGGGGCAGTTATAAGCCACAACTTTCTGGTGAAATCCTGTAACTTTATAGCCTACAAATGTTTTGAATCGTTGGTTTTTCTTGCTCCTGCTTTTGCTGCTCTGTAGTGCAAGAGTCTGCTCCACACAGCAATATTGCTGAAACATTGGAGAAGCATCTCAGAACAAGGAATAAAGTGGAATAATGCACGGCCAATCCAGTATAACACCACATTCATACCATATACCATATTTTTTGCTCTATAAGACTCACTTTTTTCCTCCTAAAAAGTAAGGGGAAATGTGTGTGCGTCTTATGGAGCGAATGCAGGCTGCGCAGCTATCCCAGAAGCCAGAACAGCAAGAGGGATTGCTGCTTTCATTGTGCAGCGATCCCTCTTGCTGTTCTGGCTTCTGAGATTCAGATTTTTTTTTCTTGTTTTCCTCCTCCAAAAACTAGGTGCGTCTTGTGGTCTGGTGTGTCTTATAGAGCAAAAAATACAGTACATTTAAAGCACTGTGATACCACTTTAATCACCCATGGTTTTTACAAATAATTCTGTAATTTGTCAGAAGCTGTAGTTTGGGAGCTGTAGTTTGTCAAAGGTGCTGAGAGTTGTTAGGAGATACATGTTCTCAGAGTCTCCTGAGAAAAGGGATTGTAGATCTGGGAAGTGTAGCTTGGGGGGGATGGGGACAGGGACGGGACGGGACAGGAAAGTGTCTCCTAAGAACTCTTAGCGCCCTTAGCCTTAGCAAACCACACTTCTCAGGATTCTTTGGGGGAAGCAGTGCTGTTTAAAATGCTACCATAATGCTTTAAATGTATGGTGTGGATGTAGCTCAAATCCACCACTAACGCATTATTATTGCATCAATGACATACTGCAGAATACATCATTCCGAAGGAGCTCACAGATGGTGTATCAGTGTGTGTCTGTGTTTTGGTGAACCTTTTCAATGAGCTGGTTGTCCTCCAGTGGAAATGCCTGGAAAAAGGGCCTCCCTGTTGCCATCCCTGTCCCAGCCACAATGCTCAAAAGCTTTTGGAACTTGACCAAATGTACTGTACAGTTTGCAATGTGAGCGGGAGGGCTTGTTCCCTCCTTTTTTTGCAATTTGTGGCCAGGGTGCAAAACTCACTGCTGCTTCCCTCACCTTCTTGCTGTTCCTGGCAGCTGTCTTAAATTCCCCACCATGATGACAAAGCACCATTTCAAGTTAGTTCTTGGAAGGAACTAACAGCCTTCACTGCCCATCATCACAGGAACACAGGAAGCTGATTTATGCCGACCTAGACTGTTGGGTCAATCTAGCTTACTATTGTCTACACTGATTGCCAGCAGCTCTCCAACATTTCAGACAGGAGTCTCTCCCAGCCATACCTGGAGATGACAGGGATTGAACCTGGGACCTTCTGAATGCAAAGCAGAGGCTGCATTGCTGAGCTATGGCCCTTTCTCCCACCATTTTTGACGGGAAAGAAGATGGTGGTTGAAAGCAGTGAAAAACTGGTAGGGCTGTGGATGGGTTTTGAACTCACTCTTGAAGTCCTCCCTCTTACTTCCTCTATCTGCCAACAGGATGGTGAAATATGGAGGGAGGTGAGGCTGATTCAGCCCTATGTGGCACCAGTTCTCTATGTGAGGAAGAGGAAAGCAAGGGGTCTTTATTCCGTGGGTCCATCTCTTTGCAGAGAGATGTTTGCAGATGACAGTGTCTGTGTTTCGGTGTGTTGTGAAGGTAAAGATCTTCGGATGTATGAAGTTGGGAGGATACTGTGTATGAGAAATCAGGAAAGAAGTAATTGAGAAAACGTTCCAGTGAGAGAGAAGGAATGAGTAGAACTGAATGCATCATGCTTAATAAATTTAAAGAGTCTGGAAAAGGTTATGAATTGAATTATTATGTGGTGTGGAGACTTAAACATAGAGTTCCAAGAGTACTCTCATATACCTGCATCCCAGGAGAGTTGTAGATAGTTCTTAAGCGATCCTTCTAACTTCCCCTTTCACGTCTGTGACTTCCCCATATTTTTTACCACCCCTCCTCATGCTGGGGTTTTAATTTCCCCCCAGGCCAATATTTCCGCCACCTTCTCCCATCCAGCCACCCCTACTTTATTCCAGCCATATACCTCCTCAAATACAACCTCACCTCAATTGCAAAATGCAAGCCTTCCACCCACCCAACCACTTTTATTCCAGCCACTTCCCACATCAAATAACAACCTCTCATCTCCTCTCTCTCTCATAAAATGGAAGTAAAGTTCCATAGACATTCACTAGAACACTGTGTGTGCACCACGAAATCAGAGAGCACTACCAGAAAAAGAGCGAGGCAGCTGGAAACTTGAGGAGGCCCCCCCCCCCAAGAGCCAAGCCCCGGTCACTTGATGGCTGCTAGCTCCACATAGGCAGTGGCAGGGTGCCGAGATAACATGGCAATATCAGAGTTAATTTGCCATACCTGTAGCGCCCTGCCATACACTCATTGCAAAAATACAGTAATTTGTGTAATGAATAATTAAAAGTGTTAGAGAAGATAGGAAATATGTGCGTTTTCAGTTTATTGTAATTAGTTGTTAAGTAGTGTGGGTTATTTAGAAACATTTACAGCATATATGCTGTAAATGTTTCTAAATTATATACAGTGGTACCTTGGTTTACAAACATCTCGGAAGTTGAACATTTCAGTTTTCAAATGCCGAAAACCCGGAAGTAAATTATTCCGTTTTCGAACAAGCCTTGGAAGTCAAACGGCTTCCACTGAGTCCGTCCCCTCCCCCCAATTTTCTCTATTGAATTTGCAGGCCACCCTTTGCACCTCCATTTTAGAATGTTTCGGAAGTCAAACAGTCTTCCAGAATGGATTAGGTTGGAAAACCAAGGTACCACTGTATGTGTTGTGTTGTGCTGTGTGTGTGTGTGTGTGTGTGTGTGTGTGTGCGCGTAAATATATATCCCTGTTTTGCATATAAATTAAAAGGTCCGGCTCCCCACCCCTGCCCACTACAGTCCAACAGCCAACTAGTTCCAAGGATTCAAGGTGCCATGGGACACAACAGGGAAAGGAAAACAAGCTCTTTTAAATATTCATGTCCATGCTGTATAGATCATTGAATAGAGAGCAAAAGCCAGAGGTCATATATAAAACACTTAACACACTGCCATCAATATGGCCATGTCCTTCAATATGGCCCAGGGTACACCAACTATCAAGTCAAGAAGCTCAAATTTGCAAGAACATAGAAAGTTGCCATATACTGAGTCAGAGTCAGACCAGGAACCCACCTCGGTCATTATTCTCTGTAAACTCTGGCAGCAGTTCTCCGGGGTATTAGGCATGGAGTCTCTCCACACCCTACTTGGAGATGCTAGAGATTGTACGAGGGACGTTCTGCGGGTGATGCACTAGGAAGAAATGATAACATTTGAAGTGATAACCAGCTATTTACAGGCATGCTGAAGTAATAAATTTACATACTCAGTAGCTGGCTTTGCATTAGCCAACATCCCAAATCCTCCAAGTTTGTTGGGATGCGCACACTACTGAATTCATCTGTTGCTTAAAAAAGAAAAGCGATAATGTGAAACATATATTTCAGAGCTGCATTTGTCATGGCCTCTGGGCCAATGCAAAATAAGCTATTTACTTCCCAGCTACACTGGTATTTGAAGTGAGAAAAAGCTGTGAGATGATTGTGCAACCCTAGTGGGCTCCAAAATAGTTCAGAAAAGGTGTCACTACACAAGTGCCCTTCCTTCCTTCCTTCCTTCCTTCCTTCCATCCTTCCTTCCTTCCTTCCTTCCTTCCTTCCTTTCTTCCAGTGCATTGCTAATTGCTTGCAACAAACAAAGAGATGACTTTTGTGGGAGGAGGGAGTGAAAAGAAACAGAGATGGCTAGTATTACAAAAACAAAGTTGTTACTCGTTGTTGTTGTTTTAATTAAAGCATAATTGGCTTGGGTTAGTGTATATTATGAAGTTATCACACTTCTGCTTTTCAGTGCAAAATGTGCTAATTATTTTACTCATTCAGCTTGCCTCTCTTTCAGTAAAAGTGCTAAACAAATCACTGGCATCTCATTTTATGCTATAGTGCCGTGTAATGGCAAAACTTATTAGGCACTAGAAACAAATCTCTCCTAGTCAAGTTCCTGCTCCCATTCATTTTCGAGTTTTGTTGTGGTTGTTGTTATTCTTTATTAACATGAAATAAAAAAATGCACATAAATAGAGAGCAGATACTGTAGAAAAATAAAAGCAGCAAAGCACATCATCAAAGCCAGATTTTGTGATTTTGTGGGGAAAGAGAGCTTTGTGTATCTGAGTTTAACACTTAAGAAATGAAATCCCACCAAATGGTGCAGAAATGTGTCTTCCCAACTCTTAACGTAAAGGAAAGGTACCCCTGACCATTAGGTCCAGTCGCGGACGACTCTGGGATTGCGGCGCTCATCTCGCTCTATAGGCCGAGGGAGCCAGCATTTGTCTGCAGACAGCTTCTGGGTCATGTGGCCAGCCTGACTAAGCCACTTCTGGCAAACCAGAGCAGCGCACGGAAACACTGTTTACCTTCCCACCGGAGCAGTACCTATTTATCTACTTGCACTTTGACATGCTTTCAAACTGCTAGGTTGGCAGGAGCAGGGACCAAACAACAGGAGCTCACCCTATCACGGGGATTCAAACTCTGATGGTGTTTCCTGCTTGGCAGGGGGTTGGACTCGATGGCCCTTGTGGTCTCTTCCAACTCTATGATTCTATGATTCTATGATTCTATGATTCTTAGAAACATGTAATTTATGAATTATTTTCTCTGCAATAGCCAGAGCCCACGTATTTGTATAGCGCAGTGAGAGGTTTAAGTCCTGCAGTGACTTCCGTTTCTTAACCTAAGTAGTTCTCACAGCAGCCAGCATCCACACAAGGTGTTCCTTAAATCAGAAACTTACGGTTCAAACACCATTAGAACCTCTTGGGGGTTGCTTAACATGCAGATCATGTTGTCTGCATGTAAGTTTAGAGGATGCTTGTCCCCCTCCACCCAGTTTCCCTTGATATTTGATTTAGAATACAGAGCAACAGCTAATGGCTCCAGGGAGAGGAGATGAAATAGTGGAGATGAAGGGCAGCTTTGTTTGACATATGGGAGAGGCATCCAGATTATTAGCACAGACTTCAGCATGGTCAGTTTTGTAAAATGTTGAAATTATAGAAATTAATTTATGACCTAACTGATGCATTTCCAAGACTCAGATTAAATACCACTACTCCAGGCATTCAAACACCTTGTATGCCTCAAGGGACAATAATACCAGAGGGGAATCCTGCTTTTTGCCATCATAAATAATATTAAGTAAGATTTGGTTTATGATATGGGATAAACCATTAGGATAAACCCTCTCTGATCAGCACCTACCAATGTATGTATCACCTGCCCATCCAGGAGGCAAAAAAGGGACATAAATATATTTTGGTCCTAGTCGAGATGGGTGAATGGCCTATAAGAATATTTGGACCCAGTTCAGACTTAGGTATATTCTACTAATTCTAGAGACAATCTAGGTCAGGGGAATCATGCCTCTAGTGCAAAATTCACTGAACATAACAGAAAGATAAGGAATCAAGACTTCTTTGGTGAAGCTTCCTTGGTGAGGTTCCTGATCCCTTACATGTACATGGAAATTATAATACCAACCAAACTTATAGGCTTGTTTTAAGGATGCCTTAATTAACTTCTATAGACAGAGATCTGTATATGAAAAACAATACATTATATAAATCCTTCTTTGTTCTTATGCTTAATATAATTTATTAGAGCTGCCACCCAGTTAGGAAATCATGGCTGATTAATTGTACATCTTTTTTTGAGATAAAATGTGGAGGGGAGGGATATAGTTGTGCCTGAAATATAAATCTCACATGCTCTGAATTGTGGTATGTGTGCATAAATCTGCATATTTGTGCAAAGGAATGGCCCTCCACCTTTCCCCAACTGGTACCCAGAATACTCACACAAATTTGCAACCCACACTAAATGAATCCAGCATGTTAGCACTAACTCCACACAGGAAACACTTCCTGCATCCCCACTTTGACTGCCCATTCCTTCTCAGATTTTAGCACTTACCAGGTATTTTCATGGACTAATCGTAGGGCTGGTCTAACGGTAGGGCCATTGCCTAATCGTAGGGCTGGCCTACCATTAGGCAGAGTGAGGGAGCTATCTCAGGAGGAAGATTACTATTGGAGGCAGGGAAGGAAACAGCAGGAGGATGACAGAGGTATAAGTGCCACAAGGCCTGCTCTGCAACCCTCCACATCCGCTTGCTGCCCTCGTGGAGGAATGCTGAAGTATCAGCAGCACTGGAGTAATGTTCAATTCTAGTCTAGCTGACTTCTGCACAAGGTTAAAAAAGTGGGAGCTATTTTTCCCTTCTGTGCAGTGGCAAAATGTCTTCAGCTGGCCCTGTTACCATGTCACCACATTCAAGGGACCCCAAAAATAAGAGCTTTGGCTGTGGGGCCTAGCACTGTATTCATGAAACAAAATGCACACAGTTTAAAGGGGTGGGGACTTGGAAGGGGAAAGGTGTTACTTGGTCTGGAATTTGTCTTGTGTTGTTCTTATTGCTAGGTGATCCGTATTTTGCTTTGGTTTGTGTTTTAAATGGGTCACCTGCAGCTCCAAAGGTCAAGACGTTGGATTAATGTTGTCCTCATAACATCGGTCTTATTTGTGGTAATGATATATTAGAGCTTCCATGTGTATGGGGGGCTGGGGAAGGTGAGGATGAAGGCTACATTTGTCTAATGGCTCAGTTCACTGGGGAGTAGGATGTGTTTGGAAAGGTGCTTATAAACAATAGCTATCATAGTAGCTATATTCCATTGAAAATATTTAAGCAGTCTCTCTAGTCCTTTATGTTTGTATCTGCACACAAACACACAGCAACAGGAGCATAGTTAGGAATGCTATGTTAGATGGGGAGGAAAAAAATAACAAAGCACAGTTCCTCTTAATCCTCTGAGAGAATCTGACACCTTTAACCCTGCAATAAACCATGCTGACTGGCAAAGTTCCCCCAGGGACCCACTTCCAGATGTATGCTTTTGGAAAGCAGCTGTGTTTTGGCCAAATCCCATCCCACCTGCCTTGTGTCCAGGGTGGGAGAGAACTTTGGATCAGCAGCTCAAGATGGCTGCAAGGGATTCTCTCCCCCCCCCCCTTAGGCGCTCACTGGTGGTGTTCCCATGCTGCTAAGAGTAAGTGGGAGTTATTGTCCTCATTGCCGTTGTTAATTTCCTTAAGCCCATTGGTGAACACAGAATCTTATAACATGAATAGAAAAATAAGAGAAAGTTCCTTGCCCCAGGGAGCCTACATTCAAACGCTTGAAAATGATGGAGAGAGAAAAGGGAAAGAAGAGACGGTGGCAAGGAATGGGAGCAAGCAAATGCCGTCTCAGTACGAAGGGAGTTTTAAATACATACTTGAGACTCAATGGAGCACTTGGCACACTTTGGGCATCATGGATTTGTTCACTTTTGGATGTGGCGTAGCAGTAAATTTTGAAGGTGGATGCTAGACAACAGTGCCAGGGTACACATGTTAGACACACAAACCTAAGGCTTACCTTGCAAGGAGAGAGTAACTTACTCCCAGTCCTTTGCTTGGGGAGTCACAGAATGAGGCCGCAGACATGCCTAGGAACTGGAGGGATGTGTTCTCTACTGGATTTAGTCACAACCTCCACCTTCCTGAATGTAGCTAATCAGGTTGTATATCTTCAGCATGTTACATTAATACTTATAACATTTTCTACCAATTTATTGCCTCCTGGGTCTTCTTTATGAGTGTGGAGGCAAATAAAGTATCTGTGTTATGATTAAAACCATCTTTAGCAGATTAATTATCTGTGCTTTACAATGCAAACATACAAATGTTTACTCAGAAGAATGGCTGGTTAAATGCAAAGGAGGTAACACCCAGGTAACTAGGTTTTGAACAGCAACCTAAGCAGATTAACTGATTGAACCACCAACCAAATTTGCATATGAGGAAAAATGATTCATTGTAGGGAGGGTGAAGAGTACAGTTGGGTTGCAGATGCTTCAGGTTGCGTGTTTTCGGGTTACGGACACACCGAAACCTGTAAGTACCGGAACAGGTTACTTCTGGGTTTCGGCGCTCACACATGTGCAGAAGCACTAAATCGTGCTTTGTGCATGCACAGAAGCACTGAATCGCAACCCACATGTGCGCAGATGCAGCGCTGCAGGTTGTGAATGCTGCGGGTTGTGAATGTGCCTCCTGCACATATCACGTTTGCAACCCGAGCGTCCCCTGTACTTTTGTTTTAGATTATTCTCACATATTTCAGAACAAGTATAATCTCTCTCTTCCTACAGAAGGTAAAACCTCTTATGTACTGGTGTTTGTCACTGCAGTTATTACAAAGTTTTTCTTCTTCTTCTTAGTGCTGTTTTTCTAGAAAAAGAGTTCCCGGGACTCACCATGAATGTCTCCCTTTTTCTCTTATAATGGCTAGAGTGCCCACCGGAGAGGTGCTGGAACTGAGTTCCAGTGAGTTCTAACTGAAAAAAAGCCCTAACAATGATGACAATAATGATTACTTGATTAATTTGGGGCTCCTATGAAGTTATCAAAATGTCTGAAAGAGGTGAATTAACTGGTTAATTCCATCCCTGTGGGAGGGGATGGAAAGCCACTTCAAACAAGGCACCGACAAAGTGGTGGACCTCCAGATCTTGTCAAACTATAAGTGCCATCAGTTCCAGCTTGCATGGCCAATGGCCACAAGTGATGGGAACATAGGAAATCACCTTAAACCCATGGTTTATCTAGTTCAATATTGTCCACACTGACTGACAGCAGCTCTCCAGGATTGGCGTTAGGAGCCCCAGTCCTACCTGGAGATGCTGGGGATTGAACCTGTATGCAAGACGTATGCTCTACCAGTGAGTTACAGCCCTTCACCTCGGTGCCCTAACATGTCAGTACTTTGTCCAGCATCTCTTAGCACTAGAAGGGAAATCCAGTTCTGCATCCAACACTACCTGCTGGACAACGCTTGCTCCATCTAACCCACCATCTGCCTAAAAAAAGAACTTTTTAGGAATGCCAATGGCACTTATTGCTTGCAAAAACCTTTGTACAACAGCTGCAAAGATGGGTCATAAGTGCATTAAAGTGTCTCAACAGTTTCTGTTTAATTACTTCGGCGTGCTAGTCTTCTGTGAGAGGGTCACTGCGTCTTTTGTCTCTTCCTCGGTTCCATTCCCCACTCCGCCTCCACTGCACACACTTCTTAAGTGAATCAAATGCTGTATATAAATATTGGCTGTTCTTATGCTGGCTTTTTATCCTAACTCTAATGGGCAAAAAAAGCTTCAGTGAATTTAAGAACTCTTCCAAGCGAGCCTAGAGGGGCCTGTTTAGAGATTGCATCTTTGGCAAACAGTGCGCCGCAGCTCTTCAAACAATAGCCGAAATGGGGACCTTATGTTATTATTTCTCAACAACTCTGGACTTTCTGATGTAAACTCCTGTTGCCCTTTTCCAGCATAAATTTGACATCCTGCCACTTTTGTTTAAAACACCCAGTGAAAATTAGTGCTGTGCTGAAAATTTCTTCTTCAGTGTTTTCTTTTTTAAAATCCCCATCGGTTAATGAGCAGAAACAATACAAAGAGAAATTATCAGAGAAAATTGCAGTTAAATTCTCATGGCAAGTAGGGGGAATTGGGATTGTTACCATTATTAGGGATGGGTGAATATGTCAATTCTGGTTTCTTACAGTTTCTCATTTTTCCAATCTTAAATCCAGTTCTTCACATTTCCAGATCAGTTTGTGATATTCTCTCTCTCTCTCTCTCTCTCTCTCTCTCTCTGTGTGTGTGTGCATGAAAATTCATCAGCATTTTACTGCAAATTTCTTCTAAGAGACACATTTTTGGATGCAGTTTTGCCTTACACACAAGTTTTGCAATACAATTTCCCCTAATATTTTGTACATTATTTTCACTAAGATATGCATTCAAATGCACTCTTTACCCCAGTATATGCATTTATGTAAACATCACTTGGCCTGATAATTGCTTTGCAAAATTCAGAGAAGTGTGCATTTCAAAGGACTCTGATTCATTTCACATATTGTTTCAAGAAGAGCTAATGGCATAAATTTGCCTTTAAATGCCCAAGCAACAATTAAAGTGAAGCGGGACACAGAACGGTTCGCTCAATATGAGACTCGCAATCTCGGGGCCACGGTTTCAAGCCCACACTGGGTGAAAGATTCCTGCATTGTATGGAGTTAGACTAGATGATCCTAATGGTCCCTTTCAACTCTACAATTCTATGATTCTAATAGTGAGGAAATTCCTCTCACAAGTTTTTTTTTTTTTTTTTTCAGATGAGGAAATATGGGCAGCTTGAGAGACTGCAGAGTGCTAGAAAAACATTTCCTGGGATGAAATACACACACACTCCTCTGTCATGTTGCCAAAATATGGTTAACTCAGAATGCCATGCTCCTTGAAATTAGGAAGAAAGTGCCCTGAGAATGGGGCAAAAAGAAAAAAGAAAAGAGGTTGACTCTTTCTCAGCAGGGAGAAAACTTTGAAGAAATTAAAAGACAGGCTGCAGCAGAGCAGTTATGAAAATTCATTGCCAGGCTTACTGGAGATGGGCTGCTTTGCTGGATTATAAACACTGGATAATAAATAACACAAGTGCTGATTTATTATCGGTCAGTCTGGGATGCACATCACTGGTGTGATTTTGGAAAGCAATGTCATGGAAGATCATGGTGGGTCCCTGAGTGGCTGAAGGGTGACAGACAAGGATCCACATTTTGGAACTGCAATTACCATAACTTGAATAAAATCTATGACCAAGGCTGTACAACAGATGCCACACAATATGTAACTATACAATTTTTAAAGGACATCTGAAGGCAGCCCTGTTTTGGGAAGTTTTAAAAATATTTGATGTTTTATTATGTTTTTATATGTGTTGGAAGCCACGCAGAGTGGCAGGGCAACCCTGTCAGATATTATTATTATTATTATTATTATTATTATTATTATTATTATTATACACCTCCCCTTGTCCATAATCTCACTAAAGATGGTATTAGTCCAAAGAGGTGACAACAATTCCCCCCTCTTTCCTTTCTTTTGTATATAGATAGGTGACTTTTTGTGTTGGATCATACTATTATTAATGTCACACATTTTATTATGTTTTATTATCTGTGTTGGAAGCCGCCCACAGTGGCTGGGGCAACCCAGCCAGATGGGCAGGGTATGAGTAAAAAAATATCACCACCACCATCATCAACAAAATATATTCAGTACAAAATAAACTACAAATAACAATACTAGCTAAGCACTGCACACCAGTCGCGGGGATTCGAACCACCGACCTTCTGATCGGCAAGTCCTAGGCTCTGTGGTTTAACCCACAGCACCACCCGCGTCCCCATCATGTATAGGTCGGCATATATTTGGGTGGATGAACATACACATTTGAGTGATAGCTTTTGCTTTAAAGAGGAGGAAGGTTTTATTTTTGAAGAGATGGGACTGCTATTTTGGCAGTAAAACATGCACTTTATTGAGAACCCAACCATGAGCTTAAACTTTAGCATGCGCCTGAACACTTTTGATGGTTGCAGTGCTTTTCCAAAACCCATTAGAGTCAGCGGAAGGATCCACCGTGGAACTATCACCTCAATTTAGGAGAGTTGGGTTTCATGGTTACTGATCAGCTTTGATGGGAAATCTCACTGGATTTCAACATCCGGAAATGTCCTACCCAAAATGTGACAGGCAGTTTGCATTTTCCAAAGGTCAGGTTGCTATAACTCAATTAGTGTAGTATTCTTTTTAAAAATACAAAGAAAAGAAAATCTGTCTGTTGAAAAATATATTGAGAGCCTCATTTTAGATGAAATCTAAGTGAGACATCTCAGAGTTAAGATAAGTAAGAACGTAGAGCAGTGAGATGTTCATATCTGGTCCATGTGAACTTTTAGAGTGTTGAAAACTCTACAGATACTCAACATGGGAATCAGCATCAGCAAATTGCAAAGGACCTACATGAAGTTTCCTTTGCACACACAGTATGTTTGTCTTATTATCTGTCTTGACATAATAATTTAAAATCCCTGTTATTTTCTGACCTCTTTTGCACAACCCCTTAAAATCATAGTTAAGCTTAACTATGGTTAAAAGATGAATGTGCAATGCACTGATGTACCAGGAGAAAGTCACAACCAGTTCACCCCTCTCCCAAACAATGCGCCAAATTTCAGGGACTGTAACACCCTGCCACTTTCAAAGATGGATCAGCTGTTTTAATTCTAACCCACATTAAAGAGTCAAGAAGCATCCTGTGGGATCATAGGCTCAATTATCCCCAACCCCTCCTCCTTGCACATGGGAATTCTCCCCTTTCATTTATGGTCCACTGAAAATCTGAGTAACCATTGATAGCTCCAAACTACAGTTTACAGCCATACTTTGTAATGGGTAGAAAGACTGTGGTTGGTGCTAAAGACGGCTAACTATGGCACTGGTGCAAATGAAACAGTACAGAGTGGTTAATTCAGAAAACGAAAGAGATGGAAAATATGCAATAAAATTGAGAAGAGGATTGAAGTAGGAGAAGCATTCAGGCCCAAGGGGGAAGAGTTATATCTTCACTGGGCTATCAGATTTCTTTCCTCAAACGTCCCCATAAATGTGATGCAGACATCACCCCTACTTCTCTTATTCCGGCACATACAAAAAACCTTTTGGATTCCAAATTTATCTGGGAGATTACCATAGGCTTTGGGCTATTGACACATGGAATAAATAGAAAGTTGACCATGTCAAATGAAACAGAAGCTACTAGACACCACATTGCACTGATTCACAATCCTGAGCCTCCCTGGTTTACATTGTATTTTTAATGGGATAGGACTAAGGATTATTCTCCTAATATTCCTGAAGTGTGCCTTGTGTTTTTTAGGGAGGGGAATTCACTGGGAAAGTCTGCAATAATTTTTATATGTTGTCCATTAACTGGTACTAAATTAAATTGGAATTGAAAGAGCATTATAGGATGACATGTATTAAACAGGAACATGTGATAACCACATGGGTGTCACATTAATCCATTATGATAAGTACTTTTCCAGTAAAAGCAAATCAATTCATGGTGACCCCAACACTTAAAAGAAAGTGAAGCCCATGAATAGAAATGGCAGAACAGCTGAAGACTATTTTAGACTCCACCTTTTACTGGTTCAGAGAGAATCAGCCCTGTCGGTTCTAAAAGGGGGATTACCAGGAGATGCAATTATGAGCACTCTCATCCAGCAACAGCCCTATGCAAAGTGAGAGGATCCAAATGTCAAATTTCATGGGTCAGTCATGGGGGATTTCACAGTGGAACACAGATTAAATAACAGGGGAACATACACAATTACAAACAAAGGCATATCAGCTGCTGCAGAAATCGACACCTCAACAGCCACATATATAAGTCTACCCAGAAGCAAGTCCCACTGAATTCAGTGGTGCTTACTCCCAGGTAGGGATGGGTGAGAATTTTGGTTTGGCTTGCATTTTTATGTGAAACTTCCAAAGTATTATTTGCTGAAACAGAATGCGAACCAAAAGGCAGTTATCCTTCAAAATCTAGATGTCCCTGAATTCTGTTACGCCATTTGCCAGCTCAAAGAATGGTGCATTTTGCACAGAAATGTTTGTTTTCACATGCTTGTGAAAATAAGATACAAAAATAAATACAGTGGGTTGCTTGTAAAAATGTGCATGTCGAGCAAAATTCAATACAAAACAGTGCAAACTGGCCTCAGTGAGCACTAAAATGCTGACTTTTTTTAAAATACAGAAACAGAAACAAATTGCAGCCTAATGCAGAAATGTGACAAGAGATGTGAACTTAAGCCTGGAAAAATGATAAATTAAGAGAAACTGAAATTGAAAGATTCACCCATCCTTACTCCCAGGCAACTGGGCTCAGGACTGCAGACTGAATTCAGGTTCTAAGAGGGGATACCAATTTTTTTAGCCAGTCTTCCTGTTGAACCAACCTACATACAGATGCACCACTGGGTACATTCTGTCACCATCTCAGCATTACAGTGTTCATCTGTGCGTCAGGGCTGTGAAGCAGGCAGCTGCTGGTATGAGCCCAAGAACTAGGAATTGTGGAAGGATGCCAGAACCAGGAGGAGCAAAGCCAGGAGTTTTGAGCCAGGGAGCAAGCTCAAAACACTCCAAAGCCAGGAAGACTGTTTGCCCAGGAAAAGTGAAAGCCCAAAATAGGAAGCTACTCAAAGCTGCTGGTGCCTGGGATGTCCAGTGCCACCTGCTGGACTGGATTTAAAGTAAAAAATAAAAAAAACAGGCAGGCGGGGGCTTACTGGGGTTGACTGAACTAAGAGAAGCGGACATGGAGCAATGGATCCAAACTACAAGAAAGAAGATTCCACCTAAACATTAGGAAGAACTTCCTGACAGTAAGAGCTGTTCGACAGTGGAACTTGCTGCCAAGGAGTGTGGTGGAGTCTCCTTCTTTGGAGGTCTTTAAGCAGAGGCTTGACAACCATATGTCAGGAGTGCTCTGATGGTGTTTCCTGCTTGGCAGGGGGTTGGACTCGATGGCCCTTGTGGTCTCTTCCAACTCTATGATTCTATGATTCTAAGTGAAACAGTGTGTCTCAAGCACACCCTGCCCCATTAAAAGCAAGCAATTGCAAGTTTAGTTCCTTATTGACAAAGCACCCGATTACATCAGTTCCTAAGGTGCAAGGGATATATGCAACCACTCCTGCTTATTAGCTAACCAGGTATCTACTTTTTCAGATTTGTGCTCCAACCCATACAGTTTGGGCAACAGTGCAACTACTCCCCTTTCAGCTCACTTAAACACCCTCATCTGACATGGTGTGTGAAGCAACCAGTGACTTCTCCTGTGTGGCAGCTCCAGCTGCTCCTGTTGCTTTAAGCCCCTGCTTGTCCTCAGAGACACGTTGGCGAGGGGATGGCGGAGATCCTGACAGCCCTACTCTCTCTGGGACCATTTCTTCCACCTCCGTGCCTTCCTGAAACTCTTTCCACACCGCCTTTCCTTTCACCTCTGATCTCCCAGACATTTACTCTTCCTCCATCCCAGGGCTGCTGCCTTATGGGTGGCACAGTACACCACAAATCACTGGACCCTTCCCCTGGGCAGCACCTAGCACCGAGCGACATACTCTGCAGCCAGCCCAGCTGCTAGGCACAGTATAGTAACAGATATTCATTTAGCAGATATAGTCTTATCTTCAGTCAATCACTATATTTATAGCATGGCTTTTTGTAATTCTCTCAGTGTATTTTTCTTTCCTTTTCTTGTAAAATTGATTTCATTTTTACATTGTTTGTATTTTACTTGGCTTCTTCTATTCCCCAGGCTGACCAATACCAATCAATTAATCAAATGAATTGCTCAGTTCAAGACAAAATGTTATTTTCGAGGAATGGCAAAGTTCTGCCTAAAGCAGGGATCGTGAAATCTGTGGCCCATCAGTATGGTGGGACTCCTACTCCCATCAACCCAAAGCCAGCATGGATAATAAATGGGTATGATGGGATATGTAATCCAACATCATCTAGAGAAGCATACATTCTTCACCCATAGTCTGTAAGAAGCAAAACCCTGAGCCTATCTTTACTGGCAGTAGGTTAAGAAACAGCAAGCGAGCAAGAAAGGCCCTTCTTCAAAGATTTGGTAATTCATTTACAGAATTTGGATGGCTTTAGAAGACAGAAGCATGGAGGTCTGGGAATATAACTGCTAGCCTGCTATAAATGCCTATTAGTTATGGC
This sequence comes from Podarcis pityusensis, assembly GCF_964106645.2. Classification (NCBI taxonomy): domain Eukaryota; kingdom Metazoa; phylum Chordata; class Lepidosauria; order Squamata; family Lacertidae; genus Podarcis; species Podarcis pityusensis. The sequence continues at coordinate 43,037,178 of NC_138044.1, forward strand.
AGCCAAGGAGAATCCTCCATGTTCAGAGGAATTATGGTCAGACCCTACCTGGAGAACTGTGGCCAGTTCTGGGCATCACAATTTAAGAAGGATATTGATAAACTGGAACAGGTGCAAAGGAGGGTGACCAAGATCATCAAGGGTTTGGAAACTAAGCCTTATGTGGAATGGTTGAGTGAGTTGGGTATGTTAAGCATGGAAAAGAGGAGATACAATAGCCATCTTCCAATATCCAAAGGACTGTCACATGGAGGATAGAGCAAGCTTGTTTTCTCCCTGGTCTGGAGGGTAGTACTAGAAACAACAGATGCAAATTACAAGAAAGGAGATTCCGACTAAACATTAAGAAGAATGGAACAGTGAAACTGACTCCCATAAGAGGTGGGGTACTCTCCTTAAGAAGAGGTTGGATGGCCATCTGTCATGTATGATCTCAATGAGATTCATGAATTGCAGGGGGTTGGACTAGATTACCCTTGGGATTCCTTCCAACTCCACAATTCTATTATTCTACTCCAGAATACCAAATTTTAGGGTCAAAATACAGTGGAGGGTTGATGCCTTTTTGTTCTGCCTGCAGATTTCCTGAAAGCATCAGCCTGGCTGTTGTTGGAAAGGCAGATTGTTCTCATCCAACTGGACTAGGTAGACTGGCTTCTTATGGTGTTCTTGTGCTAGAGGGAGCCTGGTATGAGCAAGGTTGTCATAATGGCAGGGACAGTGGACAATTCCCCCCGCCCAAAAAAACGGCCAGTCCCAAGAGTCAACATGGTTGGGCGTTTGCCACTAGCTTAATACCCAGCAGTGGAGACGGGCACTGGACAGGAGCCCCTTTGGACCTGCCCTTGCTCTCCAGCATTGCCACCCACTTTTTCATCTGCCTCTCACACTAGTCCAGAAAACAGAAGTGGTGAGGAGGTGGAGCAGCAGCAGTAGATGCTACTGACTCACTGAGAGAGGAAGGCCCATAAAGGAAGCTCACCAGAAGGCACTCCAAAACTTGGAGCTAGCACTGGTCCTACAACCTTTTTTTACCTTAAATTGGGGGTTTCCCAAACTGTAGTCTGTGGGCCACCAGTGGCCCACAAGCTTTGTTCAGATGGGCCGCAGCATGTCCACATTAAATATGCATATTGATTTTTAACTGCATCTTTATTGCTTTCTATTTCCGATATTGTATTTTATTGTATTACCATTTGAATTCTATGGGAAGCAAATTGTAATACAGTAAAATACCATATAAGAAATAAAAGAAGCCATAATAATACAATTTAAAATCACACAGCGTCTAGCACAGCTCATTACAATTGCTACATCAGGTGGAAAATCTGTTAAATAGTTCCTGAAGACCACAAGCAATTTTCAAGTGGTCCTTGGGGGGGGGGGACAAAAAGTTTGGGAACCGCTGCTGTAGACCCCAACAATAGTTATACCTTCAATACACCAGTCAATGCTCCTTTAAGTTGCTTTGGACAGACTTCAAAAGGAGGAATAAATGAGAAAGAGAGCAGCTCCACTGAGAAGCTGCACCCCTTTTGCCGAGAATATTAAATGCTAATTTGCCAGCCTCAGGTCTGTTTACACAAGAATGGCAAAATATTCAAGTTATTCTATTGCAAACATAGCTGCTATTTCCATCTAGCTTCTTCCAGTATAGTTGCCAGAAAGAATACCTGGTAGAATACATCCAGCAGATGTTGAAGTAACAGGGGCAGAAACACAATAGTAGTAGCTACTCACAATAAAGAATGCTGTTGGCGGTTATCAGCTTCCTGATAACCATTATCCCAAATCTCTGGGAAGGGAGGTTGCTGGGATGTCATTCCATCCAAGCTTTGAAACCTCAACAGGGTTCAAGATAGCAGGGTCAACAGCTCATTGCCCAACCCCATTGTTCACAATGTGCCAGAACTGACTCAATGCTGCCCTTTGGCTCAACTGGAATTTGTCTGCAAATGCCTGTGGTTCCCCCCCTCCCTTTTAAGTGTTTCTTAACTTTCACAGCAAGTGCAAAGGTCAATCAGGATGTAATTATTTCTACTCTCAGGACAGAGATCCAGGCTTCTGTTGTGATGGATCTCAGTCTGCTGTATGCCAGGCATTGCTGATGCTTCCGAACAATTTCAGTCTGCTGGACGTTGTAACTGAGAATAGCTCTCTTGCTCTCTTGTATCATTATTAATTGCTGTTCAACTAATCAAGTAATTATTTTAAGAGGGACAGTTTTCAAATCAAGGATTTGTAATGACAATAATGATGTCTAGCAAGAGAGCAGTGAGTATTTTTAAAACAGAAAAACAGTTCAGAAACAGCTTCATTCAATTGCTTAAAACTCCTCTTAAAAGGGAGTGGGGCTTGGGATGAGCCAGAGGACAGGATCACACTTCAAAACGACCTTGACAGATTAGAGAACTGGGCAAAAACAAACAAGATGAATTTTAACAGGGAGAAATGTAAAGTATTGCACTTGGGCAAAAAAAATGAGAGGCACAAATACAAGATGGGTGACACCTGGCTTGAGAGCAGTACATGTGAAAAGGATCTAGGAGTCTTGGTTGACCACAAACTTGACATGAGCCAACAGTGTGACGCGGCAGCTAAAAAAGCCAATGCAATTCTGGGCTGCATCAATAGGAGAATAGCATCTAGATCAAGGGAAGTAATAGTGCCACTGTATTCTGCTCTGGTCAGACCTCACCTGGAGTACTGTGTCCAGTTCTGGGCACCACAGTTCAAGAAGGACACTGACAAACTGGAACGTGTCCAGAGGAGGGCAACCAAAATGGTCAAAGGCCTGGAAACGATGCCTTATGAGGAACGACTAAGGGAGCTGGGCATGTTTAGCCTGGAGAAGAGGAGGTTAAGGGGTGATATGATCGCCATGTTCAAATATATAAAAGGATGTCACATAGAGGAGGGAGAAAGGTTGTTTTCTGCTGCTCCAGAGAAGCGGACATGGAGCAATGGATCCAAACTACAAGAAAGAAGATTCCACCTAAACATTAGGAAGAACTTCCTGACAGTAAGAGCTGTTCGACAGTGGAATTTGCTGCCAAGGAGTGTGGTGGAGTCTCCTTCTTTGGAGGTCTTTAAGCAGAGGCTTGACAACCATATGTCAGGAGTGCTCTGATGGTGTTTCCTGCTTGGCAGGGGGTTGGACTCGATGGCCCTTGTGGTCTCTTCCAACTCTATGATTCTATGAGAGGGGAGGGACTTGGGGTGTAAAAGGGTGGGTGTTGGTCAGGTGTGAGGGACAGGCAAAGGGGTGGGCAGGGCTAGGGAATGGAGCAAGCAAAGGTGGCAGTCTTGTATATATGTTTAATATACATAACCTACCTGACTGGGTTACCCCAACCACTCTGGGCGGCTTCCAACAAATTAAAACATAGTAAGTCATCAAACATTAAAAACTTCCCTATACAAGGCTGCCTCCAGATGCCTTCTGAAAGTCAGATAGTTGTTTATCTCCTTGACATCTGGTGGGAGGGTGTTCCACAGGGCAAGAGGCACTACCAAGAAGGCTCTTTGCCTGGTTCCCTGTAAACTCACTTCTTCCAGTGAGGGGACCACCAGAAGGCCCTCAGAGCTGGATCTCAGTGTCTGGGCTGAATGATGGGGGTGGAGACATACACATCACATACACTCAAGCCTCATATTGGTTCAGTGTATGGAAGCAGGCACGTTTATGACAATGAGCCTGGCATCCATCCTCTTTGAGTAGCACTGACCTGTTTGCAGGATTTTGCCACTATGGTTTGAGAGGTGTTTGGGAGGTTGCATGAAAAGTCACATTTAAAAGAAGACATCTGTAGAGTCAATTCAGTGAAATGACTATAAGCTGAATGGCCCACAGTATACCTCAGGAAAACTCTGGCACTCCAGATTTTGTTTGCCTCCAAATTCGTATGCCCAGACAACATAGCCAATAGCCAGGGTTGGTAGCCATCTGTAAGGTGCCAGGTTTCCCCATTCTTGTCCTACAGGCAACCAGGCAGGTGTACCAGCCTTCCCAAATTGGGACCCTCCAGGTGTTGTTGAACTACAACTTTCATGGAGCCCAGTCAGAATGGTCAGTGTTTGTGGTTGCTGAGAGTTGTAGCCCAGCAACAGCTGGAAGCAGCTGGAAGGTCAAAGAATACGCACCATAGCTATACATAGATCCCGTTTCCTATCTGTCATAACAAGCTCACTGTAGGAAATTAAGCAAGCCATTATGAACGGTTGCTGTTTGGTCAATATACTACAGAAAGAGATAGTCTGATAAGATGTCTAGTTGAAAGGATAAAGAAAACTTAAGGTTGATTACTCATGGGAAACAAAGCCATTGTAAGTATAGTTTTCTCACGTGGTCAAGATGGAGGCCAGAAGTTAATCCTATCAGATGCTAACTCATATTTGGACTAACTTGGAGAAGAAGCAGGAAGGACATAAAGCCTGAGAGGACGTGACAGCAGTTTTGCTGCTGCTGCTGCAGATGGACAGAACTTCCAGCTCCAGGAATATAAAGAGAGAAATAGCAGTATGAACACCACCAGAGATGTCCAATTGATTGAGTCAGTCTAAGATATCAGAAAACGAAGTACTCTTCTTGTTCATCTTAAAATAAAAAAAAAGTTTTCTTTTAAAAATGTTATGGTAAACAGATGCAATGCATCGGAACACTTGTTACTTATTTGTTGCTGTCAGTTGAATTTATGCCTCTCATTTTATCATGAACTGCAAGACTTCATAAAAGTGTGTCTTATTTCACTGATCTTTAATAACCTGGAAACCTGTAACACAAACCTGTAATGAAGCACCCCATATACTCCAAATTAAAAATAAATGAGTGACCTCAAAGGGCTTTTGCCTTCAAAGGCTCTTTCATTTGAGTGGTTTGGTTTATATACATATAAACAAGGCGATACACTGGTAAAAATTTCCAGCATCTGAATGTATATAATGCAAAGGAAGTCGCGGAGCAGCTATTTATTCCAAGCACATGATTTAGCATTTGTTTATGCAAACCGCATAATTGGAAACTCTGTCCATTTTTCTGCCTGTGCTAAACATTCTGTGTATAAATACTTTTTCATAGTAGATAAATAGGGTTTTTATTTAGGTCTTATCACCTTCATATTACATATTCATTGATTTCAAAACTGCTTTAAACAGCTCAGTAGATGTGAAACATTATGAATTCCGTTTTGGCACCTTGGTATTAAATTTGCATATCAGGTCACGCACTGCTTGACATACATGCAGAATTGCACCACGGCTATTTTATTACGACTCACAAAAGATAGTCAGGAACTGCACGCGTAGCATCAGAAATAAATTAAAAGGGATAAAAAGCCCAGCACTGGACCACTTTTCATTGTTTAGGGATGCCTGAAATGCTTTATTTCTGCCACTCCATAAGTAAGAATCAAGGTTACAGTGCATTTTACTATTCCTCCTCCCTCTTTTACTGGATTTTAATTGTACAAGTTAAATAATAACAATAATAATAATAATAATAATAGAGCCCTTTCACCCAGGTTTGATTCCTGTTTCAGTTCTAATGTTTTTATTCTGTTGATTCGCCTGTAAAAATGGATAAGTGGTTTGTGACAAATAGACATGGTCTATTATGCACTGAGACTTTCAGATATGTAATGGCTACTTGATTTCTGGGACAGTGTGGGGCAGGCGTTGTCAGTGTAATAATACTCTCCAGATGTCATTGGATTACAACTCCCATTATTCCTGCTTACTCATTGGATAACACTGGACCAATCACTATCTCCCAGGCTAGAATGTTGTTGTGCTGATAAAATATGGAGGGCTTCATGAATGTCATCAGAACTCTCAAGAAGAAGAGCAGGATATAAAGGTGATCATAGAATCATAGAATTTGTAGGGTTGGATGGAACTATGAGGGTCATCAAGTCCATGCTCTACCAACTGAGTTTGGGCTGTTTTGCTTATTCATTTTTCAGAGTGGAAGGGTATACTTCAAAAATTATACAATTATCAAAATGCCAATCAACTTCCAATTAATTCATTTTAGTTAGTGGCTCCCAGCATGGTGGTTTGGATGCAATTCCAATTTTATACCACTGCATTCCATAATCTTAATTAATGTCAGCCACATTTCAGTTATAATAATCTCTTAGTCAACAGCTACATAATTAATGATTTCCATTCATAATGTTACAATATATAAATTTATAAAGCTTCAAGTGAGGAACTCAAACTATTATCTTTATTCTGTCCTGCATGTGATAACTGTTATATCCATGGAGATTCCTTCTGTCCATATATGATGTTGTCTCTTTCACTTCCAAGCTGTTGTTTTCTACCTTCGTGGCTTGGAGCGGAACTGAATCTCTAAGTTTCTCAGAGATCTTATCTTTCCATCCCTTGCTTTGATGTCTCAGAACAGGTAACAGTCTGCTAGAAACCATTCTGTCTCACTAGTAGAACATGTTACAGGTCTTAACCATCTTTCCCTCAGCCTAGGAAAAGGTGGGCAGTTTTTGAATGCACAGAAGATTTAATACTGCTTTCTACTTCCCAGAATCTCTGCAGGTTCTTATCATAGCCCCAAAATTCTTTTCATTCCAGCAAGAGATTTATGGCCCAATTAAAGTTTATTTTAGATTATATTCCATCAGTAGCACACACAAATCTCAGTCTCTTTTTCCTTGTCTGTTGTTTTTAAACGGAGGTGAGGAGAATTACTCTGTCTTTCCAACATAGTCATACTTGAGCTTCCCCTCCCCCTCCTTTTTTCATTTCAGATCACATGAAGTTTCCATTTTTGCTTGTTAATATCAATATTACTCCGATGTCCCTTCCTCACTTGTAAATATATTTTTATCTTATATTCTGGAAAGGGTTGCCGAATCATAAATATATAAAAGAAGCTTAGAACAAACAAACCCTGGGCTTGCCTCTCCCCAACCAGCTCTCACACCAAAGACAATCTTATCTCAGGTCAAACTTTTGATCTATGTAGTTGGTATATTCTGCAGTATGTTGTTGCAACCCTTTCCCATCACACGCTGGTACTTTAAAGCCAATTAAAGATCCAATAAGATGGAGAACATTTGCTTCTTAATGGTGGAATAGGAGGGTTTTCTCCAGGCTTTTGCCTCCCACATTCCATGCCGGAGTGGGAGCCAGGTACCGAGACGAACTGCGAGTGAAGCCCATTCTCCCCATCCCCGGGGGGGAATTTGAAAAGATGATTTACCTTCTGTCATCCTTGTTTTTTGTTTGCTGACGAACCCCTGCTGTTGTGGGGGCTGCCTCCATTAAGGAAGGCGGGACCAGAAGCCGTGATTGTGCCATGTCTAGTGATGCTACAACCATGTATTCATATTTCCCTTATTTCTCAATTATTTAAAAAGTTGTACCATGCCTGTTCTACAAAACACACCCTTGTATACTTCCTCTTACTATAACTGTATATGTATAACTGTTTTGATTTTTTTTTTTATTGTATAGAGATTATGTTATGTATTGACATTCAACTCCCATAATCCCTGATTACTAGCCATGCTGGCTGGGGCTGATGGGAATTGGAGTCTAACAAGATCTGGAGTCCTGTGGTGTGGGGGGAAATATTAATATTAATACCCTCAGTTCAGGTTGCAATCCTATATCTACTTTCCCGAGAGTAAGGCTCTTTAAAATCAAAGGGACTTTATTCTGGGAAAGACATGTATATGATTGGACAGCTGGCCTCCTGTTTGCACACATGAGTTTTATGTGTTTTGGAGTTCTGAAACAGAGAACTTAAGAAAAGCCCTGCTAGATCAGGTCCATGGCCCATCTAGTCCAGCATTCTGTTCTCACAGTGGCCAGCCAGATGCCCATGGGAAGAGTGCAAGTCAGACATGAGTGCAACAGCTCTCTGCCCACTTGCGACTCCCAACTCCTGGCACCCAGGACTAGCCATAGTCCTCCAAAAAAAATAAAAATAAAAAAAAATTCAAGTCCTTTTAATCCAAGTTGGTGATCATCCCTGCTTCCCATGGGAGTGAGTTCCATAGTTTAACTCTGCACTGGGTGAAGAAGTGCTTCTTTTATCTGCCCTGGCTCTTCCAACATTCAGAGGACTGTGGGAAACGTGCCCAGTGCAGCACTGGGAGAGGACTGTGCCTTGAGTGGGTTGCAGGGCCAATGAATCAAAGTCAATTTGCATAATACATTTTGATATGCTTGACCTTATTTGCAGATGATCTGCACACACATGAAAGAACCAGAGTCGCTCATCATGACAGACAGGTTCAAGCTCACCAGATGAGCAATTTAGCCTTCACACAGCCATCTTAAAATATAATGATAATCTCAAAGTGGGTTTAAATTATTTAGCATTATTTATTTGAAAACTTATAAGCTGCTTGTTCAAAAAGTCACTGGTGTATGAAGAAAATGATAGCTAAAACATAGGCGAAATCTATAAACCAACTGAACAAATATACATAATTAATAACAAAGAAAAAAATCACTAAAACAAACATAGGTAATTAAATCATGTGTCAAGGACAGACTTCCTAAAACAAAAATGTTTTCAGCAGGTATTTAAAATAATATAGTGAGGGTGCCTGGCTAATGTCAATGTCAATGCCTAATGTCAATATTCAGAGAGTTCCAAAGCCCATGTGCTATAGCACTGCAAGAACAATTCTGTTGACAGCTATAGCACTGCAGGAACAATTCCTTGTATGTGGCAGGTGCCACAGACTGAAGAAATCAAATAGGCATATATAAGAGGCAGGGTGATCCCTTAATTCTGTTGTTTTAAACTTCACTTTAACTCCATCTTCTCTAACCAGTATCTTTCCACAGAGTTTACTAGACTACTAGTTCCATTATCCCTGACCATTTGCTACACACCTAAGGAGATGTTGGATCAGGCCAAAAGACCACCTAGTCATAGAATCATAGAGTCAGAAAGGACCATAAGGGTCATCTAGTCCAAGCCCCTTTAAGGCAGGCATCTTTTGCCCAAGGCTCAAACCCATGACCTTGAGACTAAGAGTCTCATGCTCTACCAACTGAGCCACTAGGTGAACAGTGGCCAAATGGATGCCCCAGGAAGCTTTCAAACTGGCTGGGGCTGATAATACTTGGAGTCCATCACATCCCGGGAGCTAGGGACACCGGCTTTAGATTTTTTAAAATATTGATTTTTAATTGCGTGGTTTGCACTGATTAAAAAGTAATGGTTTAATACAACATTCTTTTCTGCAACTCATTCAGAGACATTTTTAGTTGAAAATTCAATAAAAGTCTAAAGTTCAATAATAATAAATAAGCAATTGGGGTTGTTTTGCAAGCATACTAAGTTGTTGCTATGCTGAGTCTATCATTGTCATCAACTCATTGCTGGCAGTGATTAGATCCCATTCCTTACACTTTCTCATCTCCCTTGTTTGGGATGATGGACCACACTGGTGTTCCAAAATTTCCGAAGAAACCCATGTATCTTATCTGAAGTACCATATTAATGGGCATTGCCTAGTAACCCTTGTTGCAGGGTGTGTGTATCTGTGAAGATATTATATCAGGCATTTCAAAGTATTACTTTACCGCAGGATGCTTTGCTAAATCCTCACACTCTTAGCACTTCATAAAAATGTTTAATTTATGTTTATATATTCGTATTCAAAATGTTAGTTAACAGCCTGTAGGGACCTGGTAATAGGATATTTTCCCCATTCTTTTTTATGTTTATTAGCTACATTAATGACTGTTTCTGCAACTCTGCTACAAAGGCTCATGCTAATGAACGCCAATTAATTCCAAAATGATTTTAAACAAAGGGTGATGAGAATAACCAATCAACCATGGCAGTGTAAAGAGCAGGCAAGTCGCTCTGACCTATTCCCCCCCTTCCATGTTGTTTCTCTGTTGACAGCTAGCACTGATAGTCCTCTAGCCCACCGTTTCCTATGTGTACACACACAAGTGTAACATTCCTCATCATCTCTCCCTCTCTCACACACATGTACACTTGGAGCAGACCAGAGAAACCAGAACTGATTGAAATTTCTCAGGAAAAAAAGTATTCTGAGAAATTATATGAGAATTTACTCTGTTTTGAGAGGGTCTGCTTCCAAACTATTACTTAATTGGGGGTGGGGTACATCTATAGACTGGAAAAGAATAAGTGAGATCAATACCTCCACAATCATTCTGCCACCAGCAAATCAGAAGGAGAATTTGTATTCAACTGTAAATCCCACCCAATATTGTATGTTGTTTAGGGAAGCAATGAGTTTGGATCCACACTCTAAAAATATGAACTGTAGTGTCCTCTCCCATAAGGTTTTTGAGAAATCGAAAGATCTATGATAGAGAAACACTTTGTGCACGAAATATATTGCATACATGCCCAACTGCAATGGCACACCAGCTTGGCTTTGGGTCCTGTTGTCTGTCTCGAAGAGCTAACAGTAGAAGGACAAAATGTCAACATCATCCATTCGGGTGGAAACAGAACCACCATCCTTGGGCCACCTTCAGTGTTCAACTATTAGCCCACATCTCATTTAAGCGCTACAATTAGATCTGCCACTTATTATTCCTCCTGCCACAGTTTCTCAAAGATTTCTAACAGTGGCCATGCATTGCACACCTGGTAGAAGATGGGGTGGGGGGAGTTTCCTTTTAAACAATGCAAGAGCTAACCAATGCAAAAACCTAATAATTAAATTACATTTAGCCAGCAGCGATTATTATTCTGTACTGCTCTCCCACCGAGGCAGCCACGGTGATACGATTTAAGCAGCAATCTAGCAGAACACTTTTCATTGCCCATGATTGTTGTGCTGAGTAAATTGGCTCGCATCATCTTTGACTCTAATTTGGGTTTTTAGAACAGTTAATTTGAACTTAAGCACCTATGGAAATGTCATTATCAGGAGGTGTCTGCATTGGAATCCTCTTTCTAGTGGGGCTGTTTCGAACTGGCTGGGCAATTCTGTAGATGTTTCTTATGCTCTCTAATGTGCCATTTATCAGTGATTTATCAGACAATGTCAAAGAGAAAGGGGGCTATATTATACACAACAGCTTTTGGCAACATAAACACCACAGAAAAAACTGAGATGCTGTTTATTTTTGAAAAGGTAGTTGGTCCTTTTACAGTGCGGATCTATGCTAAATAAGGACTCACTAAACAATTATTTGCTTCAGTTAATCAAGTTAATCAACTTGTTAACTGCAGATGAAGAACATGGACCATGACTGCAGCTTCCCCTTAGAAAAGGTTATTCACTGCTGATGGCATTGTTGAGAAAGTCCCAGAATCCCACATAATGTCTTCAGGGTCTGATGATTAGGAAGATATAACAGTGCATAGGATGGTTGCCTGACAGGGCAGCTCCGGGTCTCCAGGTCAAAGAGCTGTACCCAACTAACTTTTATGCGGGGTAAAGGTAAAGGTAAAGATAAAGGGACCCCTGACCGTTAGGTCCAAGGTAGACCCATTTAAATGAATGGTCCTTAGCTTGTTGTGGCCATTAACTTCAATAGATATACTTTGAGTATTACTAACTTTGGAGGAAACCCAAACATATTCATTAAAAGTAAAGAATGGCAGCCTGGAGCCAAAGGTAGACCACCTGCCTCCCACAACCCCATCACAAATTCATGTAAAGCATGTCTAAGGATGGAGTGCCAGGTATGGAATTAGAACTTGTTGATGGATGACCTAGGGATACTTGTTGATGGATGACCTGGCTGGTGGCATGTGCTCTAAATAGCAGTTGTCATGTGTCAACAGACAGTATAAAGCCAGACTAATAAAATGCTCGCATTCGTGTTTTAACTTGCTGCCTGTTAGGGAGAAAGTCAACTGGGCCTCCCAGCGTAAAAAGTTCTACAGCTTGGGTGCAATCACCGAGAAGACCCTAACTGCATCTCTACATGTTGCACATCAGATCAGGTTCATAAGCAGATCAGCTCCTGATGCACTGGTGCTTCTGAGATGCATGGGTAGGTTCATTTAGGCCAGGTGTCAGGAACCTTTGGTCCTCTAGATGTTGCTGAACTACAACTCCTGTCTTCCTTGGCCACTGCCTATGCTTGTGGGATTCAGAGGATTCAGAACTTTTCACCTTTTGGTGAAAAATTATTTAAATACAGAAATTTTCTCAACAATGGGGGATATGTCTTGCTGAATTGGGCTCTGATAGTAAGAAGAGAGGCTCTGAATTTGTTTCTGAAGTCTCACCCAGTTGACAGAGGCAGCCAGTTGATAAGTATGTGCTGAATTAAAAATGTATACCTCCCTTAACAGGCACAGAAGGCAGAGTGCCATTTTTCCTCACTGAGAAAGGAAAATCGTGGATTATATATACGGAACGTTAACTGTATCAGGATGAAATACAACGCAGCCACATCAAAGAAGCCATGTTGAAATCAGTGAATAGTTTAGCAGGAAGGATTGGGAAGGCAGGATACTTGTGGGTTTTGTTAAGAGCAAGAGTGCTGACAGAAGTTGAAAGCGATTACCTAGTTGAAAGCAATTACCTAGCCTGATGAGACAAATTATAATGAATATTGCTTCTCAAGAGCCAATGGATGTCTAGATTAGATACTTTAAAATAGAAGAAAAAGTATGGGACACCCAGCAACTCAAAACCTCAGGTGCAAATAGACAGCTTTCCAAGTAACTTGTAGTTTACTTGTTTACAGAATTGTCTGGAATTTACACAATCAAAGCTTGCATTCCTAGATGCCACAATGGGCTTTGCCTGTAATGATATAAGGTGTACACATGTTGGGGAATGGCATGGGGTATATTCAAACATGGGAAATACTGAATTTGTTTTCCTGATTATAATGCTAGCAGTTCTGTCCCATGTCCTAATGTTCCTTTCACACTGTAGTACCTGTTGTGTTAGTTAACTGTTGCTTTCCGACCAATGTACTACCATGTCATGCTAAATTACATTCACACCAGCGGGCATGGTGTGCCGCAGCAATGACGGTCATTGGACAATGGGGATTCTCCCAATCCTTTCCGCACATGCATACTTCTGTTCCCCCATGATTTCCCCACAAAACTGGCATGAAAGAACTGGATGTATGCTGGCATACTGCCCCAGCCATGGGAGATAGACCCAGATCAGGCTCATTATGCAGGGTGAATAGATTCAGCCCTTTTCTCTGGCACTAATTTTCCAAGTGCAACTTCTTACTCTGTGCTGATATTTCAACCCAGGATGCTAACAGGAGTGCTTTTTTTTCTGCCCAGGGAGTGGGGGTTAAGTAGGGAGGGATTGCCGGCAGAATTAAATGGCTAACCCCTGTGTCACAATCCCAATCTGGATCTCTCACACCACTACTTTCAGTTAAAGAGAGAGAGAGAGAGAGAAGGAGAATCCCAGTCATGGAATTCAAAGGTCATTTCCAGATGACCTGCTAAATGAGCATTCATCCCGATTTGTTTGAAGGGAGAATAGACAATGTCAGCTATTTAATGAGCGTTCATCCTGATTCATTTGATGCCATTGCATCAAAGCAAGTTTTATCCTACACTTCCCACCTGAAAATAGCTACAGTCCCCTGAAATGAATTTCATCAACCCACTCTAATACACTTGTAGACTATCTTTCCTCCAACAAAATTCATGGGGGGTTGCCCCGCCCCCTGCCTGCATTTCATCCCTACAACAATATGTGAGGTACATTAGGGAGCCAAGGGCTGGATGGAAAGCCCTAATATGGGTCTCATTGATCCAAGCGTATCCACTACACTAACTGACTCTATGAAGCTGTTACACCTGAGCATTTGGAAATGGAAAATGGAACAAATCACAAAAGAGTGCATCATCATCTAGGTACAAAGCATTTCTTTTTTAATGCATGGCATGATATGTAGCAGTTTCATCTCTGGCCCAGAGGTTTGGGAGGCCAAATATTGCCAGGATCACAGAACACAGAAAGTCTACTCTGGTAGAAATGTAAGAAGGCATCATTATTCATTCTGGCCCATATTCAATACAGGCAGCATTGCTTCTGTTCCACTGCAGTTTGACTTCTGCTATTAAAAAAATATATATGTTATGTCTTATTGTCTGCTGTGGCGTAACGGAAAACTGAAATAACTCATGTAGTTAATTATGTAAATTATGTAAGTTGCATCATCATTATGTTATTCCATCCTATTCATTTCAATGCAAAGGAAACACACTGCAAAGGGGGGGGGGGGATATAATCAATTATGTATCATTTGCAGACTGAAAGCAACAACAGCAAATGCCAATTGTATTTACTGGATTGATTTCTGTTCTGGACATGGGAGGTGTAGCATAGCTCAGTCGGTAGAGCACAAGAATCTTAATCTCAGGGTCATAGGTTTGAGCCCCGCATTGGGCAAAAGATTCCTGCATTGCAGGGGGTGGACTCTACAATTCCATGTATAAGCCAACATTGGCAATTTTTGCTTCCGCTTCTGTTTTTCATCAAAATTCTCTTACATTCCTCTTGCCATTCATGACCTCCCAACCGCCCCTTGAAATTGTCACCCTGTGCACCTACAATGTTTAGAAACAAAAATCCTATTAGCACCATTTTTATTTTTTACTATGCCTAGTAGTTGGGCAGGGGTGATTCCTGAGGGGGGGGGGTTAATGGCTGGAGGGGAAAGGGATAAACCTCTTGCCCCTGTGTGCTCATGTTGCTGATAACCATCACACTTCCTGCAGTTGTAATTTATTTGAGAAAAACAAGAGGCGTAGCTACCTGCTACGCATGAATCCTAATGTGTAGCTTGATCCTTAGAATAATAAGATTCAAACAGCTGGAAGAAACTTGGAGGTCACATAGTTTGACCCCTGCTCAATGCAGGATCTGCAATGCAGAATGCAACAGCAGCATCCCTGACAGACATCTGTCCGAAATCTTCTTTCTTTCTTTCTTTCTTTCTTTCTTTCTTTCTTTCTTTCTTTCTTTTTTATTAAATCTGCACACTGCCCTTGATCCAAAGATCACAGGGCAGCTCACAATATAAAAATACAAAATGAGAACACAAAATACATAATGAAACAACAAATGCAAACTAAAAATCCGCCTCCCAGAAATACATTGAAAGGGCCACAGATTGTTTTATCAGCCAAAGGCATGATCGTAGAAGGACATTTTCACCTGGCACCTGAAGATATGTCGGCAAGCCTCCACTGGGACAGGATCTGACCAACGAGGAGCCTGCTTTCATGTTGCCACCCTCCTGACCTTTCTTGGAGAGGACACACAAAGCAGGGCCTCAGATGATGATCACAGGGTATGGGTTGGTTCATATGGGGAAAGGCAGTCAGTTCTGCCACCTCCTTTGGGACGGAATTTAAAATGGTCTGCACTACTCAGAAAAGCTCTGCTGGAGGGACCAATGATGATAGAATGGAGGCAGCAAGGTATGCCTTCTTTGTTGTCTTCACTGCAACTAGGTAGGCTTGATTATGAGCCCTCACAAGTGTTTGATTGCATTCAACCACAGTTTTGCTCCATTCATGTTTGAGACATGTTTGTTTCCTTGCCATAAGTTCTGGAATATAGCAGACAGCCAAGCAGGCTTCATGAAATGAGGGAACTCAGGGGCCATCAGGTCAACAGTCCAAGCCATTCAGATGTTCCAGAGGTCATCCAGAGTTTCAACTGGAATGCCAGTCATATGAATAGGGAAATCCCCCAGGGTCATCTGGAAATGCATGGGATCCATCAGCCTTTGGGGGTGGACCATCCTAAGGTGTCCCCCACTTCCACATTGGGGTAAAAGGTGCTGAGAGCCTAACTCTCAACAGGAAATGATCTGTGCAACAGGCCTTCAAATATTTGAAGACTGCTATCATATCTTGTAATCTTCTCTTTTCCAGACTAAATATATCCAGCCCTTGCAACTAAGCATGCCAATTAATTCCAACAAAGACAGAAATAGGAACAGAAATGTCCCATATCTGGAATGGAATCCAATCCAGCAAATATAATTGGTAATCAATGCTGTTGTTTCAGTTCACAAATAACACATAACTGATTACTCTCCCACTATTTGCATTGTGTTTCCTTTGCATGAAACAAACAGGGTGGAATAATGCAATGATAACCATATTTCACCACAAAAGACAGCAAGACATTCAATGTTATTTTGGGTGGAAGACAAACTGCAGTGGAACAGAAGCAGTGTTGCATGCAGCAAATACAGAGCATAATGGAAAACAACATCCTCTTACATCCATACTTGTATCTACTCCTTATAGGACTTTTCCAAGATCTTTCATCATCTTACTGAGTTTGTTTTCCACTGGAAAGGAGTTGGGGAAGGGCAAAACCATAACGACCCATTCCTAGAATGTATAGGTCAAGTGGCAAACCACTTTAACCCATGCTTTCTAGGCACATATGGAAGTGTAGACAAGCCCTAGGTTATACTCAGAGCAGACCCGTTGAAATTAATGGAGATGGCTATCTTAGGTTCATTAATTTCAATGAGATTACTGTCAGTACAAGTTCAATACACCCAATAGTTAGTAGCTAAGTCATACTCAAACTAGACCCTGTGAAATCAATGAACATGAATAACTTATGTCTGCTTATTTTGATGGGTCTATTCCAAATATGACTTAGTTACAACCTTAGTATACAACCTCCTAGGAGTGCATTGGCTTTTTTTAATATATAGCAACGTAACATTGTTGGCTCATATTCACCTTGTGATCAGCTAATGGAACAGATCAAACCCTAGATCTGGGAGGATGAGGTGGGCTATTTAGGTGGATCTCTGGCTATGCTGGCTAAAGCTCTTCATCCTGACTCAGCCAAGGCTCAGCCAAAGCCAGATCAGCCAAGGCTGGGGTAAGTCCCCCAAAAGGTGAGTGCTGGGGGCGTAGTAAAGGAGGGCAGGGCAGGGCAGGGCACAGCAATACTTACTCCCATGAACTAGCAACGCAGTGGGAATGGCAAAAAGGCTTGTGTATACCAAACTCTCTTAATGGCTTATTTCCCTTCTGCCATGCTCATGTCAGCTCAGTCTGCAGCAGCACCCAGTGTAATGTGTGCTGGATTCCTAGTTTGGATTGCACTGTTAGACAATGAGATTCTTTGCACAGGTACTCCTGCCAAGCCAGATCGCCACCATCCTATACTTCCACCTTTGGCTTTCTTCTGGTACCTAATGGAAGACATTACATTCATTTCTCTTGAATTTCAACTTGTTGGTTTCTAACCAATGTCTCAAACTGCCAAGATCTTCTCCACATACACACCCCTGGAAGATAGCTCGATCTATGCAATCATCAAATACCCAGCACTGTAAATCTGATAAAGAGATGCAAAGTTCCATACAACCCAGAATCTTCCAAACAGTCCATATATGTAAACAAAAGAACACAGAAACATTTTTAAACAACAAACTTTCAGCTTTAAGCAGAATCCCATTAACAGCATGGATTCCTATAACATGTCCACCAGGGCATGCTGTCTTATGTAAGCAAGTTACCAATAGGGAAGGGAAAAGAAGCCAAAGATATAACAAGAGGGGTCTGCTTGTCGCCCTCCCTATGCCTAAGACTGAATGGGCCTTCTAACTGAGAAAATCAGATTCTAAAAAGATCCCTTTGTCTTTTATGGTGCTACTCAGCCCTCCCAGCTTTGTGCTCTTTGCAAATCTGTCATGCATCCCCTTTTCACTATTATGCAAATCGTGTGTGTGTTTTGAACAGCACAGGTCTGAGGACAGATCCCTGTGGCAATCAACATGAGACCTCACACCCAGATGATACTCCCTGGGAATGCTTGTTCAAGCAGCCTGGGGTCTACCTAGCAGGAGTATCGTTCAGCCCACCTTTCCCATCCTGTGTCATTTCATGATCAAAATGAGCTTGCTACCATTTTTATCCCTGCGCAGATGTTTTAAAACAAAAAACAAGCAACGTGCACAGACAGATCCATTGTTTATTTACGACCCCCATGACAATCAGCATGGCATATGCGCCTACAATGTTTGACAGATAAAAAGAGTTATTTACAGAAGCCGTGTTTATTATGTATGAAGATGCAAGCGGCTCTAGTATTTGTTAAGCCCTCCATTCATTCTCCCCAGAGCTGGCATCCAGGACAGTCGTAGAATGGCACAGGGGTAACATCACAAATGCATGTCATTTTCATCTTGTGACTGTTAATTTTGGAGCACAGTTTAGCTTTGCCATTTTCACATGGCTTCATTTATTGGGTGGGGCAGGGAATGGATGTTCAGCACAGGAATTTCTCTTAAACACATTGGGCTTTTAACTAAATTCTTTGTGGCACTCCTGATAACTCTATTCTCTGGGCTTTGCCTGCAGTCCAACCAACAACATCTCCCAAGTGCCATGTTGGCTACCACTGGGCATTATTTCAGTGGCAAATTCAGAAGTTCAGGGCCCCTTCATGGTAGTCACAACTACATCCCCTAACAGCCACTCCGCCTTCTAACACCATACTATAGTTATGCAATAATCATAAAATTTTGTAATAATAATAATTAGAGATGTATTACCATGATCATTGCTGATCTCTATGTGTTACCTTTCAGCTCTATCTATTTTCTGTGCACATACATGGGCAAATGCTTTGGAGTGTTTTCCATGAAGTTCCATTGTATGTAAAAAAACAAACAAACTTGCACACCACTCTCTTCAAAGCACCTTGTGTTTTCAGTCTTCTTAAATGCCTAGCTTATAGAAAAAGTTTTTCCTTAGTGTCCTTTCCATGTACCTTCTCCAAAATGACCCTAGGAACTAGTCCTCAGTGGCAGGCTCACTTCCTTTTACTCTGGCTGAGGAGACCAATAGTGGGTCCAATGGTCAAGAAGGCAGTTTCTACAGGTGCTGTAGAGGAAAGTCAGGGGCAGGTGGGCTCATCAGCCTGGGAAAATAGCCCAACTAAGAGAAGGAAAGCTTTGATCCTAAACATCTGCAGGAAGTCCTTGCAGGATATCTTTGGGAAAAGATAAAGCTAAGGAGTAAACCCTACGCAAATCCGGAGTGGAGTTCCTAAGATGGTTGTACAGCAGCTTGTACACTTCCTTCCAGCAACTCCTACAGCCAAACTGGTGCCAAACGGATTGCACTGCTTTCCTTTGGACCACAACAGTGAGGCAGAGAAGGGGGTCTTGTCATCTGGGCAGCCCAGGATCTTTATATGCACTAAATAGGCTTGCGCCCCAGAGAGGCCACTTCAGTGCTGCTAATGCAGCGGTTTGACTTCAGCTCTGGTGGCACACTCCATTGTCTCTCAAAAGAGATATGAATTCCAACAACAATTCCAATCCGCACAAAGGGTGAGAAGGCTTCTTCTCCTGGCTTCTTCTCCCCTTTCATACTGATTGGGCAGCTCTAGGATGCTGGAGAGAGGCACCCTGCTGCAGAAATATTAACAAGTCTTTGACCCTGGACTAGTCCATCTCTAATTATGGGCTATAGCTGCAGGAGGGAGCAGGAAGCAGGAAAGTATATAGAACATGAGATTTAATTTAGAAGGAAACCCTTCTGAGAAAACTGATGTAAGAAAGCTATATCTCAACAGCAACTTCAGCTTCCAAAAATATTGTGTATATTTCCTTCCTCTTCTCTCCAAGGAAACCCAGCTGGAACGATACTTGTGCACCAAAGGCTTATGGCTAGACATCTACCATCTCGATTTGGATTCAAAAGACCTCAATCAAGAAGCGCCATGCAGCCACCGCTTCAAATGAAAAGGAACAAATGGTTGCAGAAATTTGCCAATATCATTAAGAGCATGTCAAGCTGGTTTTAATTAGGAAAGCACTGATTTGCATATTAAAGAAAATACCTATTTCAATGTTCACCTGCTAAAACACAGGCAACTATAGATGTAAGTGTAAAAAGTCACTAACAACACATATGACCGCTGATTTTTCTACTAATTGTCACCACTGGTGATGTATCCCTGCTTGTAATTCCAAGCATACTGCCTCCAGCAAAGGGAGGAGGGCAATCAATATGGCTAGTACACAACCTAATATTCCATCTTACTGTCTTCTTAATAGTTATGGAGATAAGTGGCTGGCTAATACAAGGTCTGGCTATTTGGCCACCTCATCTAGTACTCTAAACTCTGATTAGCAGTGAGTCTCAGGGTTCTCACTCAGGCTGTGAACCTTCCTGTCACTCTCTGAATGGGAGATGGTGGGTCTCTGGTTTGAACCAAGGACCTTCTGCATGCTAAGCACATGTTCTACTGCTGAATTATGCTCTTCTCCCACTTCCCTAGGAGTCAGCACAGCTTCTCTACTAGGTGGAGTGAAAAAGCAAAGCATTTCCCCACTCAGTGCATTGCCTCCCCACCTCAAATCACCCCCTGAAAAACTCCTATCAATCTCCTAAAGGGATCCACCAAAACAAGCTAGGTATCTTTCCCTTAAGCAATCTCCCCACAAATTCTATCAAATGTTAGCAACTGACTCTAAAGGCTGCTTTCCCCCTCTTATAATGTTATAGGATAAGTTGTTTAAAGATTGTTCTTCATCCAAACAGCAGTGTTTCCTTTTTAGTAATGGAAAGTTAGATCGGGATCCAAAGTGCCTTGCAGCCAGTTTTGATTGCCCAGACGGGTGTATGTGTGTGTGCTTAAGCCTTGTGTTACTTGGACAGCATTACTGTACAACAAACTTATTTTGAAACTGAGCAGTGTGTGTGTTTAAAGATCTCGAAAGAAAACTCACAGGGTGCTGCCAAAGTCTGTGGGTGGAAGTACAGTAGCTGCTGGGATCCCAGTTTTAGACTGAACAGGAACATGATAGCAGCCATTCCACTTGGACAGTGGTACCATCAAGACAGGACTTCTGGGGATGGATTCAAGGACCACTTTAAGAAAAATATGCAGTAGGGGCTCCCAATGTAACTGGGCTCTCTTACCACAATTTGAAACAAGTGAAGTAATACATATTACTATGCAAAGAGCCCCTGCCCTGGCCAGCCATTAAATCTAAATTCTTCTAACTGCACCATTGATTGTAACAGAGATGAGAAGCAAAGCCACTCCATGGGTTCTACTGAGATACCAACTGCCATTTTTCTTCTCCCCTCCATGAGCCATCTCTGCTATAAGTTGTTTATTGTAAGAACAATATAACCTTAATAACTGGTGCCTGTCTATTCGACTGCAATCGCCAGGCAGGGAATGCCTTCATTGTTCATTATCTGTATTGCACTTAGCAAAATATAGGCACTGCATGATTATTTACATGGATAATTATAATCGGTTTGCTAATAGCACATAGGATGGGAGCATGTTTTAAGGTGTGAAACTGCTCCTGCATTTGGTGGGGCTATTTCTTGGAGACCCTATGGGCAGAAGCCAATTAAGAACCATCCAGAGCCAGCTTTCAGAATTGGTTTCAGTTTGTTTCTTTCATTTCAGAAGTCAGACTTGGAAAGTCACATATAAACTATATGCAATGTGGTGCTTCCAGACTGGCCTCCTTGCTCAAAATGTTACACATCTCTTCATTAATAATAATAATAATAATAATTTTAAAAAAATTATTTATACCCTGCCCTCCCTGGCCAGAGCTGGGCTCAGGGCAGCTAACACCAATAAAATCACAGTAAAAACATAATAGGGGGGAAAGAGAGGGGGGGAAAAAAACAATTTAAAATATCAATTAAAATACAATTTAAAATGCAGCCTCATTTTAAAATAGCCAATAAATCAAGACCATAAGGGGAGAGAAACATAAGGGTCAGACCAAGTCCAAACCAAAGGCCAGGCGGAACAGCTCTGTCTTGCAGGTCCTGCGGAAACATGTCAAGTCCCGCAGGGCCCTATTCTCTTGTTAGAGAGCATTCCACCACGGTCAGGGCCAGTGCTGGAAAGGCCCTGGCCCTAGCTGAAACCAATCTAACCTCCTTGAGGCTCGGGACCTCCAACGTGTTGGTATTTGTGGACCTTAAGGTCCTCCGCGGGGCATACCAGGAGAGTTATTGCCACTTGAGCTTGCTATCCTGTCCCCCGTCTCCTATTCCCCAGGTAGATTTGAGGGTCCTCCCCCCAATAAACCATTGCCTTCTGATTAGAACAGTGCTTTCAAACAGCTGGCCTTCAGGGAAGGGTTTCCACACTGATTTGTCTGCAGAGGGACCCCTGAGCAACCCTGAGCAGGATCTGGAGTCCTGCTCCTTACATCGCATGTTCTTTTTATATAGATGGAGCCACCCACTGGTTTGTTTAGAACCATTCCAATACACCTATGGGACTGGGCATTGCCAGGGAAGATCACTAGTTGCTAGCCATTTTTGGGGGAAACTGGTCCACCATGGATTAATTTGTCTCATTGAGGAACCCTTTGATAATGTTCTAAGGAAAGTAACAGCTCTCTGAAACACAGTTTAGGAAACCTAGAAATTATTTATCTGATCCTGACTAATTATGTATTTATTATGTCCATCTTCCCATGAACTACAAGGTGGCATATGTGGTTCTCCCCCCATCCATTTTATCTCACAACAGCTCGGCAAGGTAGGCTAGGCTGAGGCCTGAGTGCGGGTTTGAAGCTGGGTCTCCCTGGTCTTAGTTCAACACACTAACGGGGGTCCCAAATCATGGGACTATTAAAACTTTCCAGCACATTTGACAGTCCTTCAGAAATCCATTCCTTTCTTTAGTCAGTTTTTAGGTCTTCTGAACCATTGGCCAATTAATCGTAGGGGTAATTTTACAAAAAAATAATAATAATTGATCAACATTCAAACTTATACTAAAAACAGCTGGTCAGAGGGTGTGATTTCATTCTTTAGAGGAAGGCACTGCCATTAAATCTTTCATGCAACATCCTTTCATACCAATTTAAGGAAACTGCAGCTGCTATGTCCTTTCTTTGTTTTCCAAAAAGCAAAATCAATCCACTTAAGGAGGAGGGATTTTGAAACTGAGTTCCAGAAGAACTCTGGGGTTTTTCACAGCAACAGGAGCTCCTCAGTAAGAAGAAACCAGTAACAGCACACAACAAGCCACTGAATGATGGGTTGCCTAACATGATCAAATTTCAAGGGATGCATTGGGAAACTATGCATTTTGGTAATCTACTGATAGATTACTGGATGAATTACATGACATCAGTAGAGCCCTGAAATATATATCCCACATCTTCTCCAAGGAGGTCAAGGTGGTGTACATGGTGGTACACAATTGACCCTGATGGAGTAATCAACCTGCAGATTAGGTTGGTCAATTCAGGATACAAACCCCAGTGCCTAAGCCAAGACCATATTGCATCTGTAATCAATAAAGTTGTGGTCTGCTTGATCCCAAGAACTGCCTTGCTGCATCTTTATTACTCTATCTGTCCATGGCGATCATGACATTCGTCTGCTTACTGCTTCTGGGCCTGCAATGAATTTCAGTATTTGATTACACACACACACACACACACACACACACACACACACACACACGTTATCCAAGTATGTGCATTTCTAGTAGACATTACTTGGTAGGAGAACTGCATTGCAAAATTTGGGGATGTGTGACTTTCAAAGGATGGCTGTATTTCAGTCTGTCTATTGCTTGAAACTGAGCTAACTAGTACTTTGTAAAACAAAACAAAAAAGAGGAATAAGCAAATTAAGTAGGTTCACCTTTAAATGCAAACTGAATTGAATTTATCTCCCAATCCTAGGGTGAAATTTAATGGCAGTGGTGGCAGCAGCATTGCAGTTCCCCTCAGGTAGTGTAAGGCAACATTCTCTCCTCTTTGCTCACAATCTTTTCTCTAAGAGATCCCATGTCATAATGTAACATTTTTGAAAGAGGAGTTGTGGGGCAAAATGGTGGGTGCTGAGAGGGGTGCCATACCCTCTCCCCCAATTGAATTGCCTTGGAAAGATGCAACATCCTGACATAGGGTCACTCATGCTCTTTAAACTTCACCCCACCCCTCACAACTTTCTCTGAGTCCCTCCCCTTGCACCTCAAACTGACCCCTTTTAAAGGTAGGGGGAGGGGCTTCATAGAGTGACTTACAAAGGAATGATATATAAGAAGAAATGATGTTGGGAAGTGACAGGAATCTCTCCCCTCCACACACATATCACAAAATAAATGGTGGTGAAACCCAAGCAGTGGTGGTGGGTTGGCTTTGGCCCCCGCTTTCACCCTGAAACTACCAAAATTGCAGCCAAAAGTTTCTATCCAAAGGACTTTCTCCTTAAGTCTGGTAAAACAACAACCAAGCAATAGACTTATTGCTTAAGTAAATTAAAAAATAAAATAAAATTCGGGAATCAGATCCCCTCCTGTAATATTCATGAAATGGTTAGCCAGCTAAATTTCAGCTTGAATCTACAAGTCATGGGTAATTGCCAGGGTAGGTGGTCAACTCTGTTTCCTAGCATGTGCTTTGTTTCCTCCTTTTTCTTAAGTGTTATTATTTTTATTAACATATTCCCACATGATGCTTTCACTTGAAGCCTTTAAGTGTTTTCCCATATTTGAATCAGGGACCAAAAAAAAAGTGTATGTGGAAGCTTAAAGATGGTTTGTAAAAACCTAGAAATGCTCTACAAAGAGATTTCCTCAGGTTTTTTTTGCACGGCAAAACAGTGATATTAGCACATTTAACTGGGGCACAAATGATTTCTGCAATTTGTGTGGGGGTATCTGCAGCTGACTACCACCAGGCAGCTTTCAGACTAAGGATGCGTACACACCATACCTTTAAAGCACATGACTTCCCCTAGAGAATCCTGGTAAATGTAGCTTGCTTCTCACAGATCTACAATTCATAGCACCCCTAGCAAACTAAAATTCCCAGGATTTTTTTGTGGGAAGCCTTTGCTTTCAATATATGATGGGTACACAACCCAAAACTCTACTGAATGCATGGCTGGCCATTGCAATAGAGGAATGATGCTTGAAGGCTTGATGCTGGTATGTGCTAAGGTATTTGAAGTGTGCAACTAATCAGAGGCAACCAATGTATTACACACAATGAAGTGGCATGAGAATAGCCCTGCGGGACCAAGCCAAAGAGGGCCAGTTTAGTCCAGCATCCTGCTCTGACAATGGCCAACCAGATGCCTACAGGATGCCCAAAAATAGGACCTGATGGCACCCGCACTTTCCATACTTGTGATTCCCATAAAATAGTATTCATAGGCAAAATGTCCCTACCCCTCAAGTGTCCTGGTAAAACAGATACATCCTCTCTCTTTTCACACAAGAGCACAGCACCCATTTTTGATGCTGCAAACTTGCCCGGAAAAGTACCTTTTTCAGGGCCACGGTTTGAGGCACCATGCTGCCCTGAAAAAAGTGTGTCTTTGGGGGCTGCAATCTCACAAGGGTCACGTGAATTGTGTGGGAGTGCAGCCCCAGAAGTGTCTTGGGTTATCCCCCCCCCCCAATGTGTTGGAGGCTATGTAATACCTTCAAGAGTAGATGAAGAAAATAGCATTGTGGCTAGCAGCCACTGAAAGATGAAGATTGAGGCAGATACAGGTGGCAGATACAGATTTCTGGAAGGCATATCCCTCCCCAGGCCACACCCCTCACTGGTCTTGTGTAACACCCTCCTTGAGTGCTTTTGCCAAGCTAGAATGTGTCCTCCCAACTCTGATAATGCCCTTTGCTCTTCTGGCTGAAGCACAGCTCTTCTGATTGCTTCACCCATGTTTCCTTCTGGCTCTGTGTTTCCCTCAGTGTCATGTAGACTTCAGAAAGCTGCCCTTGGGACAAAGGTGGCCCTCAAGATGAAGAGGGTTCACCACCCCTACCCTAGCACAATTCATTAGTTCCAGCTCCTGGTTCCCCTCTGATAGCTACTTAATGCTCAGTCTGGGTGCACTCAGGCTTGGGTGGCAGGTGGTGCTAGCCAGAGGCCAAGCCCCTGAAATGGGGCTCTTCCAAGCCGCATTATAAAGAGAGACGTGTCTACAGCCAGACTTCTCTTGATGAGCCCATCATATGGCCTTCATTATAAAGTATTGCAAAAGCAATACTTCTCACAGTATTTACAAATGTAAACCACATGGCCAGGCCTTGTAATACTCCACGGACGACTATGCTAAGGGACTGAGGTTTTTTTGGCTTTGTTTTATTGGTCGTTTTATTTTATTTGAAATATGAACCAGGCAAAGGGGGTTTCCAGCCTAATGCTTGTTCCAGTCCATTATTCTTCCTCCTCTGAAGTTTTCTAAAAAGCAAAGGGGAGGCTTAAATATGGAATGAAAGATCCACCCGCAAACAGAGGGCATAATGTAATGTTATTTGGCAAATCAACACAAAACGAGGAATTAGTTAACCCAGGGCTCTTCCCCCACCCCTTATTCTCCCCCTTTTTCTTAGCCCTTCCATTCAATTAAAAGAAATAAAAATATAAACCCCTAAAACCTACTGCGCTTGTAAAGTTTTATAAGTCATATACAAAGCTCCTTGCATTTACCGCTCGAGCTGAATCAATATGGTTATCTACCTGTCAATTTTTTTGTGCTCTTTAATCCAGAAAGAGTGCAGGCCCTTCCTTTTCCCTCTCTCTCTCTCTCTTTTATAGCTTGCTGAGGAAGTACTAAGCTAATCAATATATCCTGTGATAAGGGGGTGATTTGAAACACATATAACAAAAGCTTATCATTTCACTGTACACTGAACCCGTCAAAACATTTTCTCAGAAGGAATGGCAAGAGAAATTTTCCATGTTTCACGGCTTAGGTGGGTGGTGTCAGAAGCGTTATGGGACTTTTCACTTCCCACTTTCAGGGGCCTGATTGCTTCTGATATATAATGATCTACAAACTGCCACAGTTTCCAGAGAGAACAAGGAACGGCTAGCTAAGGAGGAATGGAAAGTTCCAAAGGTATTTCCTAGGCAAATCATTGAGTGATATATAGGGATATAAGGCAGAATCATTTTCTGTGCCACCTTGTATTTGTCAGAAGGCAGACTTTGGTAATATGGCACCCTGAGTGAGGACAAAATTTGGTGCCCTCCCTCCCTTTCGCTTTCTGTTCTGCACATGTTCTCAAGTGTGCTATGTCCTAGTTGCAGCAATTCAATTGCCCATCTAAATGAGTAAGGTAAAGGTAAAGGGACCCCTGACCATTAGGTCCAGTCGTGGCTGATTCTGGGGTTGCGGCACTCATCTCGCTTTATTGGCCAAGGGAGCCGGCATACAGCATCCGGGTCATGTGGCCAGCATGACTAAGCCGCTTCTGGTGAACCAGAGCAGCGCACAGAAAGGCTGTTTACCTTCCCGCCGGAGCGGTACCTATTTATCTACTTGCACTTTGACGTGCTTTCGAACTGCTAGGTTGGCAGGAGCAGGGACCGAGCAACAGGAGCTCACCCCGGCATGGGGATTCGAACCTTCTGATCGGCAAGTCCTAGGCTCTATGGTTTAACCCACAGCACCACCCGCATCCTTTATCTAAATGAGTAGGTACCTATATAAATATAGGTATGAGGTGGAGGAAGAGGAGGATGCATCCCCTCAGCTCGGCACTGTGTAGGGGAACTGTCCAACCCATCCTAAATCACCCGGTGCTGCATCTGTTGCATGCCACACTGTTTCCATTCCACAGCAGTTCATATTCCACTAAAAGCTACTTTATTCATCTCACTGTCTGCTGTGCTGAAATCATGTAACTTACATAATTAATTACATAAATTGCATAAGTGACATTGCCATTATGTTACTCCACCCCATTAATTTCAGTGCAAAGGAAACATAATGCAAATGTGGACTGGGAACTATAACCAACTGCGCATTGTTTGCAGAATGAAAGCAACAGCCAACAGCACTCACGGCAAACCAAATTCACTCATATTGATTTCCGTTCTAGACATGAGATGAGCAAGGGAGCACCAGTCATTTCTGCCCCTGCATCTGTTTTCATTGGAATTTTCCAATATCCCTAGTGATAAGAGAACTATTCAAAATGTTCCACTGTGAGAAATCTTAAGAATACAGTAAGCTGCATAATACCAAGTCAGAGCACTGGTTCTTGTAGTTCAGTACTGTCCACACTGAGTGACAAAGGCTCTCCAGGTTTCAGTCCCAACACAGAGGTGATGGCAATTGAACCTGAGACCTTCTCCATGCAAAGTCAGAACTCTTATCACTGAGCTATGGTTTCCCACTTAATTAAGCAGGATTCCATTCCTCGTGATTCTGAATAAAGGGCTGATTTCAAGATGAATGTTGGAAGCCATCAGACTCATGGGTACATCTAGCTCAGTTTTGTCTACACTGACTGGGTGGGTCTCTCCAGGGTTTCAGACTGGTAACTTTCCCAGTGCTTACTTGGAAATGCCAGGGATTTGAACCCGGGATATTCTGCATACAGAGCTGACGCTCTGCCTCTATACTTTGGTCTTAATAAAACACATGCTCTAGTGCTAAACTGAACCTTCCTCTCACACATGCTCTGAAACCAATGCTAAAACCTTTTTGGCTTCTACCCGCAGTTCTTTGGATCCAAGGCCTTTGGTCATAAGCAGCCCCCCCCCCCATTACACTATATTTTAAACACACACCCCTTCAACTGCTGACTTAAATATTCTCTTTCAAATTTGTTAATGGATATGTTTTTGTTTTTAATAGACAGCAAGAGTGAACACATTTATTTGCCTTTGCAACCTCATTATTTTCTTTCTGTGCAATTATTTCCTTGCCAAACAATACTGGTGACAAATTGCAACAGACTACTCCAGCAGATTTTTAACCAAAGGTAAAAATAAACAGAAACATCTGTAAAGCAATCTTGTACACAGCTACGTTTATTAACAAATACATTTTTCTAATAAAACACCATCTGCAAGGAACCCTCAGCTTCCACTTCATATAAATAGGTCTTTTTACGGTTTTCAGATGCTGTTCCCAGAAAATTATTCCAAGCTCTCCTGCAAAACACATCAGTCTTTGTTGCTCTTTGGAATGTTAATAAATAATGGCAAGGGATTTCCCTCCTTCTTTAAAGAAGTCAAACAAATTATTGGCCCCAAACAATTATTCCAAAGGGCGGGCAGGCAGGGGTTTGAATGTGGGTAAGGGAAGCCGACCTTTCGCAATAAAGCACCCTAAGAATGTATCATCACTTATTCAGGGTGTAAAAAATATTACCAGCCACGAAATAGGTATTTTGGGAACTCTGCTAGGCAAGTCCTGCTATTTCCATCTGTTTGGAAGTATGCAGTGGTAGACACCACCTTGCTTAACACCTCTTAAATGTAAAATAATAGTACAATATTTATACCATGCACTTTGGAGAGCTGCCTGTATTCAAGACTAAGCATATACAATGTTACAGAGAGTCAAGTTCTACATCACGGTAACCCAACCGCTACAGGGAAGTCCTGTTATGTAACTTGAATGAGTTATGTTGATTTTGCAAAGGACTTCCCAGGGCAAGGCTGAGCCCTGACTCTGGAACTTAATCACTGGGATAGCTGAGCAGCTACCTATTAGCTTCTGAAATTTGGTCTGGATTTAAAGCAGGGCTAATCAACTTGGTGCCTTCAGCTGTCATGCAGCCCCAGCTGCATTTGGAGAAACAGCTGGGTATGGTGCCTTGGTTTTCATGTGCATGCACTTACATGCACATGTACTAGATACAAGACAGGCATGTTTCTCACTCTGGAGCTTGCTTCTAGAGACTACATGAAACAGAATCATAGGATTGTAGTGTTTGAAGGGACCATGAGTGTAATCTAAAGGAGTTGATCCCTGAAGAATGGCACCATTAGAAGCCTTACCCCCCCCCCAAAAAAACCCCCACCTCTTGTGGGTTAACTGCACAAAAACTTTGCTACTAGATGTGAGCCACAGAAACAACGGCTGATTAGACTGAGAAGAAGGATGGATAATATTAGTGCTGAATTTGAAAAATACTGAAAATGCAGAGACATGAATGAAGATGATTATCTCCAGACTTCTGGAACATGGGAAGTCCCAAGAATTTTTTTATAATTGGAATACATAATTGGTGTATTGTTATTATTGTAATTTTGATTGATTTGATTTAACTTGTCATTAATTGGAAGATTGTTATTGAAAACGAATAAATTCTTTAAGAAGCCTTATCCCCAGGGCCGGTGTAGCCATTAGGCAGGGTTAGGCAGCTGTCTTAGGTGGCAGAAACAAGCAAGGCAGTGCCCCTGTGGGTGCCCTGGCTGTCCTGCCACCTCTCCTGCTGGCAGAGAACTGGCATCAGCATCAGCACTGATTTTGAGTGAGATCACATCAATTTCCAGCAAGCTGTTACTAAACTTACGCAAGATCCTGCAGGGCATGTGAGATCTAGCTGGAAACCAGTGTGATCTCACAAAAAAAACCAGTGGCAGAGGTGGTGAGGTGGGTGGCAGTGGCAAGGCAGGCTTTCCCATTTCACCGCAATAAGAAAAATGGGATGCTCCACCCCTACTTACCCAAATATTTTTTAAAAAAATAAGTAATCCACAAAAGAGACAAAACAGGGATTGTGACTTAGCATGGAGAGGGACTAAATTATAATCATTATATGTTATATAGTCATTAGAGCTCCATTCAATTGGAATTATTTCTAAGTAAATGTGGATAGGACTGTAGTTTTCATTCTTTCCCAGGTAACTAATTTCTATGAACCTGGATGCACAGAATATTTACAACCAAGTTTTGGCAAGATGAGAACTATTACCTATTGCAGCCAATGATTATTGAGATTTCCACCAACACTCCACATTTTTTGCACTACAAAAAATGGGCTCTATCTATCTATCTATCTATCTATCTGCTGTATAAATACTTCCCAAGGTATCCATGTTGTGCAATTCTTCTGAAGATTTTAAATTGACAATAACAAAACAAACAACAAAACCGCAACCCACTGACACTTTCCTATTTTTAACCACAGACCTGATTATGTTGACCACACTCTTGGGGTCAGGTAGCAGGATAAGCATAACAGGACGTGCATCCTAGTAATCTTAAAAATAGACAGAACAATCTGTGTGAGACCCAAACAGCATGTCAAAAAGAGCTTTCATTTCAGCTGCAGTGCCCAAGCAGTGAATAGATATTGAAAACACATAATTTCCAGAGCAACCTGCGAAGAGGAATTGACAATTAAACCACTTTTGGAACTGTAGGTCTGCGAGATGGAGGGGGGGGGTCCCCTAACATCTTTCAGCATCCTGGGGGGAAAAAATCAGCTCCCAGAAGTCTTTAGGGGAATCCATTACTGTTTAAACTGGTATCATAGTGCTTTAAAAGTATGGTCTGGATGTGGGGTAAGAGACTGTCAGTTAAACAGGAAACTGAGGAAGTGTAGTGGACTGAAACCCTGGAGGCAAAAGAGGTAAGTAAACAACTGAACAGATAAATAAGACTTACTTCACTAGCTTGAGGAATGTTAAGCTTTGGTAGTTTATTCTTTGAGCTGGGTCCAGTGGTCTTTCCTTCCAGTGGAATCCCAAAGGGTTGGTTTCCATAAACGCCTTCAATTTCTATTGGCATCTTCAGTTCCGGTGAGTCGTTGGGAACCTGGTCTTGACCATCCATTGGCCTAACGTAAGCGGTGGGCTTTTGCTGAGTCATGCTGCCCTTACAGTGGAGGCCCGGCAGGAAATTTTGAGTCGAAAGACCACTATTTCCTGACAACAAGGATGTAGATGGGAGCGGAGATCCAGGCCCATGGCCCAGAAACTCGAGATCCACTGGAGACTTTGAGTGGCTACTTTCTTTGTAAGAGTGTTCTGCCACTCCTGATTTTGAATGGGTATGCCTCCTTGAGTGTGACGAGGATGGCGTTGCGTTGGCTTCATCACCTCCTCCAGGTTTATGCTGCTCGCTTTGGCAAGCATAGCGGTCATCATACCTGCCTTGTGGAGGTTCGTGGGATGAGCTGTGCTTTGTCCGACTTTGCGCACTCCCGGACTGACTTGGCTGACCACCGTTTGAGTTGTGGCTGACACGGGACCAGTCAGTCCTGGATTTCCTGCTGCTCTGGTGACTGTGCACTAAACTTGAACTGGAAGATATAGCCGCAGGGGGTGGCATTGAAGCTGAGGAGTGCCCCGTGATTTGGTGGGGCGGGACCATCCGGTTCCTTTGTTCTGGGAAAAAGGTCTGTTCATTTTTATCTACTGGAGTTTGTGGCACAGAATTCTGTGGGATTCCTACAAGGTGGCTCTGGTTGGAATGGTTGGTCAGAAAGTCCTTCATCTCATCGTAGTTCCCCAATGTATTCTGGACACGGTTGGCTAGAGCGTCACCTTTGTTAGTCTGAAATACAAGAAGGGAAACAATGACAACATGAATATACCTCAGTGATTTCACTATTCAGCATGGCTGCAATCTTAATAACATTTACTTGGACATCTTACTGGACTCAGTGGAATCTATGCCTAGGAAAGCAGTGTTAGGATTGCAAGAAGCAGCAGGGGTAAGTAGCGGTGCTGTTGAAGACAAAAAACAATGGACTCAGAATACGACTTTTCTCGGCTCAAAATCCTTGGATGCATTCTCAGGAAAGCTCTGTTGCCTCAAAAAATTTCCTCAGCATTGAATTTAAATTGAAAATATTATGAGCTTGTGTGCCAATTTTGCACCGAGAAAGTCTACATTCATTCATACACCCCCCCAAAACATAGACAACATATATTTAAAAAAAAAAATCTGCATAAACCTGCTCTTCAGATAGAAAGTGTCCTAATTATGGACTACAGGTTCCACATTTATAAGCATCTATTACAATAGCCAGTGCTATAGATCACTAATACTCTTCCAACATAGTTACGTTGCATTTCTGCTGCAAGAAAATGTTAAATGATTGCATCTTGTAATTCTGTTCAATAAAATGAGACGATAAGCTTCCAAATTCTTCTGGGTTTTTTGTTTTTGTTTTACTCTTTTCCCCATCATTCTGACCAATTCAGTTAATTTTTGCCACCATTGTGAGTTTTCACTTTCATATCCCATGCTTTTACTGTTGGCTTTTACTGCTGGCAATGTTTCCTATGGGGATTACATGCTCTGATTATGTATCTTTTCATTATTACAGATCTCTTGATTGCCATTGTTAGTGCACAGAATCGCAGAATCATCAGAACCTATAGCTTAGCAACTGGGAAGGGCAAGCGAAAATCCTTAGCGTACAAGAAGGAACTCAACATCTCTCTTGTTGAGGTGTGGAAAGAAAGTTTTTAGCATTTGTTTTGTCCCTGCTTAGTGTGTGAGGTAGGCACCCCTAGCCACATGCGGATATAAGCAGTCAATAGAGTTCATACCCATTGGCTTGGGCTGCATGTGACATTTCAAGTTGAGAGAGAAAGGTACAAGAAGTGGTTAGTGCCTGCTCTGTTTGTAGTATCCCCCACAAACAGCAGCTGGAGTCCTCAAAGGCAAGTCCGGCCTTTGACCCTTGAGCTGCCAGCCTAGAGCAGGGGTAGCCAATGTAACGGCCTCCAGAACTACAATGCCCACCATCCTTAACCATTGGCCATGCTGGTTGGGACTGGTGGGTGTTGTAGAGCACAGCATCTGGAGGGGCTTCACACTGGGTACCCCAATGGAGAAGAAAAAGGAAGCGCGTAGAAAGGCTGGCAGCAATGGCAAACAGGACCCCCAGGCAGTCTACTATGTTAGATGGTGATGGTTATAACTTATAGCTATCTAAGGGTTTGTACACATTACCATTTACTCCAGCGTGCTCCCGCCGCTGTTTTATCTAAGCCAGGTTCACACGACGTTAGCCACAATCCATCTGTGTCCCGCAGCCTTAAGGGAAATACTCCTCTTTGGATCTGTTTCTCCTGAAACCAGGTTCCATCCGGTTTGAAAACAGAAGCCACAGTTCTGTCGCGCTCTGAACAAGTTCGGGCGGCTTTTGTGCATGCATGGTTGGCAGTGCGCCCACATACCACAGGGGAAGAAATCGTCAGGCGAAGGCATCCCCCTGCCTCTGCTTTGGTGTGAACAGTGGTGGGAGAAAGTGACTGGGAAATGCAGCGCAGGGGAAATGAACTTCAGGCTGCTAGTGTGAGCATAGTCTAACTCAGATATTTCCCAACGGTGTTAGTGTGTCAGCAGCAGTCTTCCCGTGCTCCTTCCAGGGCTAGAAAGGGGTTAGTTTAACCTCCAGTTTGCTAGTCAAACTGAATCAATGTGTTACGAAATGATGCATGTCTAAAAAGTGTTTCACCAACGTGGAAAGTTTGAAAAGCTCTGGCCTAACTTGTCGTATTACATTGTGAGGCAGAAAACTCTAGAAAGATTTTCTTAATATTATTGTTCTGCTCAGTGCTTTTTTCTGGGGGTACGCAGGGGTACACATACCCCTAAACATTTTGTGAAACTAAGTTTGGGCAGTATTTCAATATGAGTAGGCCTGACTCCCTCCTCTGGCAACCTGCACAGAATTTTGCTTAACGGTTGCCATTAATTTGATTTTAATTAATTTTTATAATGAAATGTTTTTAGAATGTTGGATTATTTGATTGTTTGATTATTTGATTGTTGTTAGCCGCCCTGAGCCCGGCTTCGGCTGGGGAGGGTGGGATATAAATAAAATTTATTATTATTATTATTATTATTATTATTATTATTATTATTAGAGTACCCCTAAACAACTTTCTTCTAAAGATTGCTTAAGATCTATTATAAAAGGGATATGTATCTATATAAATTGTTGCCAGCTAGATTTGGAAGTCCTCTGTTCTGTTTTCTAGAACCGTTTAGAGTCTGTTTTGCAAATCTATGATTCACAGTTATTTTCTGTGCAGCAGTTATTAAGCAAATCCTGACTCATTTTTGACATTATTATGTTTTCATCTCCAGTGCTTTTCTACTCTGTTTTCCAGACTCTTTCCTCTTTCTCACCCCAAAGAATCCATTTATATGAACAGGAATTTGTACACAGATTATTGCTCATTTTATGGGCCAAAGTTACATCTGAGCAGTAGCTAGAAATATTTTTTTTTAGAGAGGTAATTTACTAGGGGTAACTTGAGTCTACCTCTAAAGGAAAGGGGAAGGGTAGCCAAGTGTGAATTGGCTTGAAGAAACTTAATGATTACACAAATTCCCCTGAACTAAATATATATTTTTTGAGGCTATGAGTGATGTGCTTGTTTTTAAGTAGGGGTAATATTAACTATTTTATTCCACAGGAGGATGCAAATCCAGGAAATGACTGGAGAAAGAATGTAGTTTGCTGAGATTAAGAGTGAAGTGTGTCTCTAGTTTTAAATTGGGGTGGGTTCCAGCAGTGCCATTGCTCCTTTGGGAATGACAAATGCTGTTATATTTTCATCCCTGTTTCCTCTCCATTTTGATTATTTGTGATACTTAAAAGTGGAACTGGAGGAGGCATAATCAGCACCCATGGTTCTATCAATGCAACTGTAACAGAAAAAGGTATATCTAAAGGTATTCAGTAGTTACTTTTTATCTCTGCTGCAAAATGAAATGGAAAATTGGTCTCTCTGGACGGGTGTATTTCTCAAAGTATATTCTGGCACATGTCCGTGACACAACAAAAGTGCATTAGTGGTGGGTTTATTTTGCCATATTAGTTGCTCTGCGACACTTCCCCAATGCTACCACATTATTGCTGTGTGTGGAAGGCCTACAGCACATCAAACGTGGAACAATAATAAACCAGAACATTTGTGGAATAAAAAGCTATGGTATTTCATGGAGGAAAGCAATCAGAAGAGTATCCCCAGTGATTACCACAACGTGGAGTGTTTTCAGATCGTAGTCCTTAGGTCTGAACCCCAAATCTATTGAGGTGGCCCCAAACTCTTTTGCCCTTTCCCACCTTTTCTCAACATTGTTTTTCAAAGAAACCTTGCTCATAGGGTTAGTCTGCAATGCACAGTATGGAGGAGACCCCAGCCACCCCGTCTTAATTCCCCAGAAGCACCCATCCATACAAATCAGGCAATGCAAATTTTATGCAAATGCACACTCATGCACCTGTGTCCCAAATCCGTTAAGTAGTTTGCAACACCCCTGATCATAACACTGGAGTATAAGATTATGAGGAAAGGGTGGGGGGAATAGGAAGAATGCATTTCCCCCCTTCTGGTTTTCCTCCGAGGGCTTCTATTCAAGGAGCTGTGCACTGAAGTAAATATTTAGAAAGCTCATCAATTATGTAAAGCTAAGAATTACACTGTATACAAGAAACAGTTTTGGGTTTTTTAAAGCACACACACCAAAACTGAAAACCCACTCTTAAATTGGTAATTTTGAGTGGCAAAAAAGTGCATTCCATTTAAGCTAAGAATAAGCTCTTTGTGCCTGACCCGCCTGCTTCAACCGAAGCTGCACAATGAACTTGTTTGGGCAGCAGCCAAAGCTAGCCTAGGCTCAGCCCCCCCAATTTTTTAAACAAGGAGATTCCATTGTGCTTAAGGGACCGGGAGGAATTACGATGCAAATGGTGAACACTTGCTTGCTTGTTCTCCTCCTCTCATATCCTCCCTGCAGTATTGCTGAGGCAGCATTTGTGTAAGGGGTGGGGAGCTGGGCCGCTGCCACTTAGACAATTCTCGTCTTAAGGGTCTGGTTACACTTTGCGGATTTTCACTTCTGGAAAGGTGAGGAAATGGGAATATCTGGTTGCCTGGTAACAGTTCAGTATCAACATCAGAGGCTGCTTTATACTGACTGAGACCCTTGGTCCATCTAGCTGACTGGCAGTCATTCTCCAGGGTTTCAGGCAGGGATCTCTCCCACCCATACCTGGAGATGCTGAGGATTGAACTTGGTATTAATCAGTATTAAGGTAACTTCATATGTTCCTATGAGATCCCTTAAGTGTATGCAGGCATCAGCTTGGCCAGAAAGAATTATAAGGAGCTAATATATTTTCTATGTTGTTTGGAAGGCTGATCTCTATCATTCAGGGCATAGTCATCACCCAGTTACAGGTGTCTGGGATAAACATTTGATCAGGTACTGCATGGATCCAAGTTGTCTGACTCTATAGTAAGCTTTCTCCTAAACTTACTTTCTTTCTCTCTCTCTCTCTCTCTCTCTCTCTCTCTCTCTCTCTCGTGAAGAACTAGTTAAAAACCCATTTCACCTATGCAGTTTTTTCTGAAGACTTAGGGAATCATAGAATTGTAGAGCTGAAAGGTACCCCAAGGTCCAACCCCCTGCAATGCAGGAATCTCAACTAGAGCATACGTGATAGATGGCCATCCAACCGCTGCTTAAAAACCTCTAATGAAGGGGAGTATACTAAGACATAAACTCCATGTCTGGTTTGACTCACTGGTATAATTCTTCACACTCATTCAAAGTCCTTGATGAATAGCAAAATGTGATCCTCCCTGCTTTTTTTAAAAAAAGTGTTTAATCAAGTAACATTTCACTTTTCCTAGAGTAAAGTGACATCTGGCTGTAGTTGTTCATGTCCCAGGCACTGGACATCAAGACACAATTTGCAAGCTACAGTTACTTGTTTCTTTGAGTTTTTCAGAAGTAGAGACTTCTGCAGACAAGGAGATGAGCTCTGGTTTTAGCAAGTGCTGGAAAAAATGCCTTAAAAAAACCAGTTCCACATAATTCTTTCCACAACCAGCTGGCCATGTTCCACACCATCTGGGGCTCTCTTTCAAGCCAACTGGCTTAAAAGACCATGTTAAAGGTCCTACTGGCCCATTAATGTGCTGAGATGCAGGTGATTCTAATCATTAAGGTTAGAGTTCTGTATCACTCTTCTCTACAGAAATATACTGCTATCTACATAAATTATTTCCTACAAAAAGATTCACCTTTCCCTTTTGGGTAGATTTCCTCTTGTTTATTGTTTCCATTCTTTAGACCTGACTCCCCTTTCTTTATTCTCTTATCATCTCAGTGCCCCATAAAGCTCACTTTGCACTGAAGCAACTGGGTTCAATTTCTCAGTTTGAACTATTCCACATCAGTGACAAATGTCCGCATGAAAGGGTTTTAGCTGAATTTCTTCAATGGAGCTGAAGGACACTGTGACAACCAAAAGTGAGTAAGAGACCATTCGCTTGGGGTAACCACATAAAACCAGTCCAAGACCCTTAAAAAGAGGCGTAAGACAAGGAGATAGCTAATCACCTACAGTCAACTTGGAAGGTGTATTTAAAAAGCTGAGGTGGTTAGAAAAAGGAATCAATGGAAGATATTAAATCACATACAATATGCAGATGATATAGCCATAACAGTCGAAAGTAAAAAAATAATACTACAAGAAATGCTGGAAGAACACAGTGAAGAATAAAAAAGGTATGAAGGTGAATCTAGCCAAGATTAAAATAATGTTTGAAGAAGAGAATGATATACTATTTTAAAACAAAGAAACAAAGCACATTGAAGAAAACATTAATTTAGGATTAAAAAAATCATATTGAG
Source organism: Podarcis pityusensis (assembly GCF_964106645.2). Taxonomy (NCBI): domain Eukaryota; kingdom Metazoa; phylum Chordata; class Lepidosauria; order Squamata; family Lacertidae; genus Podarcis; species Podarcis pityusensis. Next base: position 43,075,525 of record NC_138044.1, read on the forward strand.
AGCAGAAAACCAAACGAAATAGGGAGGAAAATAAAACAATCCTGGGCAGCCTTTGGAAAATGCAGCTTTAAGATGAAAAATAGAAATATTTCCTTCGACTTGAAGGCTAAAGTGTTTAATAGTAATAATAATAATAATAATAATAATAATAATAATAATAATTTATTACTTATACTCCGCTCATCTGGCCAGGCCCCCCAGCCACTCTGGGTGGCTCCCAACAGAATATTAAAAACACAATAAAACATTAGACACTAAAAACTTCCCTAAAAAACTTCTGAAAGTCAGAGAGTTGTTTATTTCTTTGACATCTGATGGGAGGGCGTTCCACAGGGTGGGCACCACTGCCAAGAAGGCCCTTTGCCTGGTTCCCTGTAACCTCACTTCTCGCAGTGAGGGAACCACCAGAAGGCCCTCGGTGCTGGACCTCAGTGTCCAGGCTGAACGATGGGGGTGGAGACGCTCCTTCAGGTATACTGGGCCAATTACCTGTGCATATTACCTGTGATGTGTATTAGTGGAGAAAAACAGTCCATGGACTTCAGCTAGATTGGTAAAGGAAAAGCAATTTATATGCGTTGTATATGCGATATAACATTGTGACACCGATGGCACTGTGGAACCCAATTTTTCTCTACCTGTTTCTCTGTTTAAATTTACAACATGTTTAGCTGAAACACTTCTTTGATGTGTCTAGATCCAGCCCATGACACAGAGAAGTATGAACACCTCCAGAATAACACCACATGCTCTAGAATGAGCAATGTTCTGAGAAATAAAAACTAACAACTGGATGTAACAAAGATAGAAAGTTATGGTTGTAGTAGAAAAGGCCATGAAGTTAAAATGGACAAATGCAGGACTTGCAGCAAGCGGTGCTTCAGGTCAAAGGAATAAAACAGTGTCAGTATGGAGGCCCTACAATCTCAAAAGACCAAGGAGACAACCACCTATGTGAAGGGTGGATAATCCAAAACTTGCAGCAGGTTTTATGTGGATGCAGGAAGCAAACAATGGATGTGAGATGTGGCAAAAGAAGCAGCAGAATATAAACAGCTGTCTTGATGAAATTTCAGAGAACTTGGATAATTGAGTTTGGATAAGTGGGCATCATCAAGTCACAGGGTTTCTCCCATCATTGCCAAATTAAGATTTACATAAACTAGCAAAGCTTTGTGGAACAACAGGGACATTATGAATGAGAGCAAAGACAATCAGAAGTGAAGATCCAATTAATGTGGACACTGAAAGGATCAAAAGGTATCCTAATTTATGCTGTGAACTGCCCTGAGATCTACAAATGAAGGCTAGTATACAACTTTAATAATTTATTTATTCATTTTATTCATTTTTATTTAAGGGACAGGGGTCATATCTCAACAGAAGAGCTAGGGATGCAAGGAGACAATGACTTCTGTCCCATTTTGTGTTCATTGCAATCAGCAGTGTTTCTGTGTTGCTACAGTTCGGAGTCTTACACTATTCAATTTGCTATGAACTGTGGCTGGAACTAATGTAATTAATTACATAATTACTTTCCGTGAATTTCAGTGGAAGGGAAACACCAAAAACAATGCAGAAAATAGCATAATTGTTTACATAATGCTTAGTGACTAAAAATAATGATGACAGAAAATAACAATTAATTCTGCCTCGAATTCACTTGTGTGATTTGCACTCATGACCTCGGACAATCATGCCTTCAGATCTAGGCTTATTCCGCAGAGAAGACTTGAAAGGTTTCATCTTCCACATTATCTGTTTGTTATACGAACCCTAGGTGGTATTTGCCAAAGACTGTCATTGATGGAAAGGAAAAAAGGAATCTGTGCATTTCAATCCAGCTGAATTCTTCAGGGAATGCTTTTGGGTGATCATCAAAGCAGCAGAGACAGTCAAATGGGGAACATCCCTTGGTGATGAAAATCACAGGCAAGGAAGTCCCTTGGAGGATTTTCAGAAGAGGCTCTGCTACCCTGCTGATATGCTGTACATTTTCAACCATTCTCCCAAAAGACAGCTTTGGATAGTTATGACGGTAAAAGAGAGAGAGAGAGTTTCCCCCTTTGCTTCAGGAAGAATTGTTTTTCCGCATTAGGTGTATACTTTCTTAACCATCTAGGGATTGTGTGCCAGTTTGGAAGTGGTGGAGGTGGCAGGATATGCCAAGTGTTTTCCAGTAAAAAAATTCAGATTGATACTAGTGGGTTGTCATTCCTGCATAAAGCCGCTTAGGCTGCGTGAACAGATTCACATTCTCTCCTCCCCACCTCCAGCCCTGCCAGTCCTGTCCAGTTCCATTGTTTTGCCTGGTGGTTACTGCTTTAACACTATTTCCCTTGATACAATTGCTTTCACCTGGATTAGCCTGACGAGTGATATGAACCAATCAGGGATCATCTAGCAAACATAATGATGATACACCATTTCGTGACAAGATGAGATCTTGCTATATGATGCGGGTGAGGACTTGAGATTACATGAATGGGAACATTTCCTTAAGTGGCAAATAGAAGAAGAAGAAGAAGAAGAAGAAGAAGCTGCCAAAACAGCAATGGGACCCTGGGAAGAGGGGAAATAAGCATTGGTGAAATGGTATGTGACAGAACAGCCTCTTTTAGCTAAGATCTTTATGCTAAGGAGCCTGCATAATTTACTAATGAGCAAGAAAACTGAGCAGGTCCAGGGGAGGATGATTTTGGTAGGATCCAATTCAGAGTTTACTTGCATGGGCTAAGGAGCTTGTTTTCACAGAGATTCTCTCAGTATTGCTCATTATTGTTCTGCTAGTTTTATATTTCTTGGATTTTGCTATGGGTTCTGGCAAGAGTTCCGGATACTGGGATATACATTCACAACAGCAATTAATGAGCAACACACTTCCCTTTATATGATATTTATATTCCTGTGAAAGGTTTGAGGGGAGAGGGGAAAGTAAGATATAAATTCAAAGAACCATCATCCTCAGTCTTTAATGAAAAGTGATAATAATAAAAACATTATTATTATTTTAAAAAACCTTGTAAAATTCAGCAAAGATAGGGGGGAAACAAATAAATAAATTATTTCAGGTGCCTTCTGGGAGTCTTATTTAAATGTAGTTTGTGGTGGGGTAGTTTTTTTTGTTTTAACTGGAAAAATAGAAAATATAAACCCCTCCTTTCCTGACTGCAGAATTCCAAAAATATGCATCAGGGAGAACAAAGGCTTCTGGCATGTCTGTGTATTTTGTAGATATCACAAGTAAACCCATTTCTGGGCTATACCTTTTCATACAGAAGAAAAAGTTTTCTGTATTCTGAGAGAAGGAACATTTATCTACGCAAGCCTTAGCCCCCAACACACAACCTGAAATGGCACAGCCCAGTCACAGGTTGAACACCTGAGCGAAAGCAGGGCCTTGACGGTCAACTCGCACGGCTGTCTTGCAGTGATATCATATTCAAGAAATCTCCATAGTGGGAACTGCCACTGAATTGTTTCAGTGCTAATCATTCTTGCTATTGTAACAACCCTTTGCAGACTAGGGTACTTCAGCCACTGGCTGGCTCTCATGCAGAAGAACCCAGTGGCAGCCCAGAGGACCCCCAATTGCCACAGATAATTAAACCAGTCAATGCGCTTCTATGGAAGCATCTTTTGCAGTGCATGAAACCGAGAGGATGCCCTCAGTGCTGCTATCCTCTCTGAGGGACTAACGTGTGATTAATGTTTGGTGAAATTGCGGAGGGTGGGGAGCGCGGTTTCAAATGAAATGAATGTTGAATACAGGTTCAGTTGTTTGTTTACCTTGTAGGGTTCTCCAAAGAGGTTAAAGCCAGATGTAAAGAAGTCTTCATCCTGCTGGACCTCTTGATTTCTCCGTTCCCATTCTTTCCTCTTTAGTGCGTTCCGATCTTGTTCATAGTGACTAGAATTTTAAAAAGAGAGAGAAGCTGTTATTCTTCTTCGTACCGAGACATTGTTCTTATCAGTTTTAAGTGGAAAGCCTTGCCCAGACTCATAATACCCAACTGCCAGTTATTCAGGTGGGCCACCGGATCCAGACATTCCTATCTCCAGGACTAGAGGTCCCTGTACCACCTGCAAAGGTTTGTGCCAGGTTTTCAGTTTTACCGCAACTGTCTTTAAACTTGTTTCAAAAAAAACCCTGTTGTAAATACAAATCAACACATTGCTCGTAAACAACTATTCCCCCCCCCCAGTTGTTTTTGCAGTTTGACTAGACTGCATTTAGTCTTCACTGTAATGTTAGCTTAGTTTAGACCCAATTCTGGCAGATAGAGCTGGGCGATATCTGATTTTCAGCATCGCGATATATCAACCAGCTAAACATTGTGATATACTGATATATCACAATGTCTGATGTAAGAATGGAGCTATGTAGAGGCATTGGCTGGCTTCACAGTTTTTCTTACATTGTGATTTTTGCACGCCACACACAATACGCATACCATGATTCTCAATATATTGCCAGGTCAAAAATTATGAAACTGATACAGATTTCAAACCAGTTTTGGACGATATATCAATATCGCCAGCCCTATTGGCAGGTGCGAAAATCTAAATCATAGAGTCAACATGGTGCTATAGTCAGACTTTCTTGCTTACATAAATTGTCTAATAAAACAATTCACAGGTGGAAAAAAAACATCAACACATTTCTGTCTGCTTTTCCCTGCAAAGTAATTTCCAGAAAGTTTACATTTCTAGAAGGGTAGGTTGCAGGTGAAGGGAAGGCCTGAAACCTTGGAGAGCTGGTACCAGACTGAATAGACATTTCTGGGCTGGATGGGCTAACAATCCAAACTGGCATAAGGCAACTTCCTGAGTTGAACCCAGAGCCTTCTTCCTAGATAGAATGTACTTCACCACGTTTTCATAGGCAAAATACCATCATAACTACAGTAGTTTAAACTGTTCTATCTATCTATGGCAAGCAGGGCTACATGTGTGGGAGACATTTTAATAAGAGAAATTTATGCAACCAGAATATTGTAACAGGAGCTTTGTTTTAATTAAAAAAACCCCACTTTTATTGCTGCTTTACGTGTTTAATTAAATCCCACCAATCTAATCCAGTCTGACATAAATCATTACTAAAAACATAATTATATAGTAAATAAGCAATATACCATTTACTATTTTCTAGTAGGTTAAAAAGTAGATTAATAAAAATCAAGCTCTATAATTGCTCAAATCAATGTACATAATTATAGTCTGTCCTTCTAGGTAGCACAGAGATGTAACAAATGGGATACATTGGCTGTTAGTTGTAAATCAGCACTTTAAAACAGAATGGTTGTGTTGACAAGTCTGAGAGAGATCCTTTGTTTAGGAAATAAAACAAATGAGAAACTTGATTTTAAGATTCCAGTTACTACACACCAAAAGCTTCTTGCTTTATCATTAAATGATTTGTGTGAATTGACTTTAAATTGCATATTGGCAGCCAAGTCCTAAACATTTGCACCAAAATATCTGCTTGAGCAAATCCATCAAAATGGACCTTAGTGGAATGTTTTAGGAACACAGGAAGCTGCCTTCTACTTGGCCAGATCCACCAGTATTCTCTGCACTGACTGGCAGGAGTATACCATGGTTTCAGGCAGGGGTCTTCTGCATGTCCATCACTGAGCTGTGACCTTTCCACAACTGATAACAGGGCAGTGCACCTGAGAGCAGCAGACTTGCAAGGGGGACATAGGGGAGGCTGTATGATGCACACAGCTCTGTCCTCAAGCAATTTTTGCTGCCTTAGGCTGCTGCCTCATTCTGCTTCATGGTGGGGCTGGTTCTGAGAAAGTGTAAGTGGAGTGGATAAGTAGCTTGGGGGTTTGTCTGGTTCCTTTGCTGTCACCTGAGGCTCAGGTTGCCTCATTGTCGTGGAGTGAGTGCCTTCCATTAGCTTCAACTGGTGGCCCAACTGTGTCCCTATCTCAACAGAGATAGCCTAATTTGTGTTGTCTACCTCAAAGTTAGAACCTCTCAGATGGGCACCATTGCCATTATAGGAGAACAAAGGAGGTGTTCGTGGTGTATTCTGGAACCTCTTTTTTTCTAGAAAAATAGAACTGAATATAACCTAGATGTTACCAGACCACAGACAACAGAAATTAGGCTATCCCTGTCCAGATAGGGACACAGTTGGGCCACCAGTCGAAGCTGATGGCACTCCTCGCCCATGATTCACCCATGAATACAGCAGTTAAGAACCGGTATACTGGCCCAAATTCTGTTTTCTGTTTCAATGGGATTCCAAGTGGATTATATTTGGAACCAGTTAACACAAAAATGAGCTCAAAGCTTCCACTGTATTCCATTAGGTTTCCAGAAGTGACTTTTATGTCATGTGAAAACCCAAATACAACACAGAAATTAATAGTTAGGGGAATGTCGGTGAAACAGAATAAGCTCCCATGTGAATGAAGCCATAATCAGAAGGAAAAGCCATTTGGGTCTATACCTCCATGTTAAATAACACGACCAGTTTGCCAATGGAATGTGGCCGTGTGAGTTGGTGGAGGATTAAGACCTTAACTCACCCTCACAACTTACTACCTGTCAAGTCCAGCTGCCATACTTCATGCCCAACTGCACCTCCCTTTTACTTTTACCTTTTGCTTATGGGTTTGGAAACTGCTAAGAAGATGACAGAACATCCATGGGGTGCATTTGGTCCAGATGTTCTAGCTGCTGGCCCCTCATTTACAACTTTTAGCCTGATGCCCAACACAATTCTTTATCTTTCATCTGAATGAATCAAAACTGATGGGTTGAACTTACTGGGTAAAGCTCTTTCTTCTTGCGCCTTTCAAGAAACAGTAGGCTCCTCTTACCCATTTTGCTCCTGTCTACTTTGAGTCAAGCCCAAGGAGACCACAAAGTGCTCCTCTTGAGACACTGCAGGAGTCACATAGTTCAAAATACACTGAAGTGGGTGAGAGCAGATGGTGAACCTGCTTCTTAATATGGATTACAGCACCTTTGAGAACGTTTACTGCTATGTATTCTCAGATCAATGAGCTGAGGTTGAGATTCCAACCATACATTCACTGTGATGTCACAAAGCACATGGCATAGCTGAAATCCAACAGTGTTGTGCTTCTGTGTGTCTCTGTGTGGGGGTGCTGTCAAGTCCCACTGTCATAAAGTCGCAACATGCTTTGCAGCCAGTGATTTTGGCTTCCCATTCCAACTATTTTGGAGAAGGATGAACTACACTGCAATTATGTTCTCTGATGCTGCGCTACTTGTTAAGAGTAGAAGTCACACACAGGAGCAGGTAGTTACCGTATTTTTTGCTCTATAAGACTCACTTTTTCCCTTCTAAAAAGTAAAGGGAATTGTGTGTGCGTGTTATGGAGCAAATGCAGGCTGCACAGCTATCCCAGAAGCCAGAACAGCAAGAGGGATCGCTACGCAGCGATCCCTCTTGTTGTTCTGGCTTCTGAGATTCAGATTTTTTCAAATTTGACCAAATTTCTAAATCTTTTTTCACTTCCGTCCAACATTTTTCGTAATTATCTTTAAATAAGTTCCCATTTTTGGCTGTCATATTAATCCCCAAGTATTTCACTTTCTTTACCACATTCAATCCTGTCTCATTCTGAAACCTCTCTCAATCGGTGTTAAGTTTTTCTCTAAAACCTTAGTTTTTAACTTGTTCAATTTAAAACCTGCCACCTGACCAAATTCCTGAATTAATTCTAAAACTCTTTTAGTACTAGATTCTGGCTCCTGTAACGTCAATACTAGGTCATCTGCAAATGCTCTCAATTTGTACTGTTTAGCTCCGACCTGTATGCCCTTAACCAACCGGTCCTTTCTAATCATATTTAGCAAAACCTCCAGGACCGATATAAAAAGCAGTGGGGAAATTGGGCACCCCTGTTGTGTCCCTATTTCTATCTTAAATTCTTCCGTAACCACATTATTTACAATTAATTTAGCCTTTTGTTCAGAGTATATTGCACCTATACCATTTTCAAAACCTTGGCCTACCCCCATCCCATGCAGATTCTTCTTCATAAAACTCCAAGAGATATTATCAAAAGCTTTCTCCGCGTCAACGAATATCAATACTGCTTTGGTGTTTATATTCACTTCTAATTTTTCCAAAATATCAATTATATTCCTCAAATTATCAGACAGGTGTCTTCCCGGGAGAAAGCCCGCTTGGTCTTTATGAATCTCTTTCATCAATATTTTTTTCAATCTCTTGGCCAAAATGTCTGCAAAAATTTTGTAATCCACATTAATGTTGCTGGGCCGTATTGCTGTGATAAAGATGAATGTATTGCCTAGAATGTTGTTTTTGTTTCAGACATTACAAATTGTAGATAAGATGGACTGTTTCAAGAAGTGGCAGAGAGATATTTCTAGATTTGTCTGGCAGGGCAAGAAGCCCAGAATAAAATTTAAGATATTAACTGACGCCAAGGAAAGAGGTGGATTTGCCCTGCCAGACCTTAAACTTTATTATGAATCAGCAGCTTTTTGCTGGCTGAAAGAATGGCTACTTCTTGAAAACACAGACATTTTGGATTTAGAAGGTTTTAACAATGTATTTGGATGGCATGCATACTTATGGTATGATAAGGTCAAAGCACACAAAGCATTTAAAAATCATATTGTTAGGAAAGCATTGTTTAATGTCTGGATAAGATACAAAGACTTATTGGAAAATAAAACCCCAAGGTGGCTGTCACCAATGGAAGCAAAAGCTCTGAAAAGGCTCAATATGGAGGCCAAATGGCCGACATATTGGGAAATTTTGGAGCAAGAAGGAGATAAATTGAGACTGCAGAGTTTTGAAAAATTAAAAAATAAAGTGAGAGATTGGCTCCACTACTATCAGATAATGGAGGCATATAATTTGGATAAGAAAATAGGCTTCCAAGTGGAAAAGTCAAAATTAGAAACAGAATTGTTAGAACCCAAAACTAAAAATTTGTCAAGAATGTATAACTTGCTGTTGAAATGGAATACTCAGGATGAAACGGTGAAATCTGCTATGATTAAATGGGCACAAGATGTTGGACATAATATTATGTTCGCTGACTGGGAACAGTTATGGACCACAGGTATGAAGTTTACGGCATGTAATGCCTTAAGAGAGAATATTATGAAAATGATATACAGGTGGTACATGACCCCAGTCAAGCTTGCAAAAATTTATCATTTGCCCAATAATAAATGTTGGAAATGTAAAGAAACTGAAGGTACATTCTTTCACCTTTGGTGGACGTGCCCAAAGATTAAGGCTTTCTGGGAAATGATATATAATGAACTGAAAAAGGTATTTAAATATACCTTTCTGAAGAAACCAGAGGCCTTTCTCTTGGGCATTGTCGGCCAACTGGTGCCAAAGAAGGACAGAACCTTTTTCATGTATGCTACAACAGCAGCAAGAATACTTATCGCAAAGTATTGGAAGACACAAGATCTACCCACTTTGGAAGAATGGCAGATGAAGGTGATTGACTACATGGAATTGGCGGAAATGACTGGCAGAATCCGAGACCAGGGAGAAGAGTCGGTGAAAGAAGACTGGAAAAAATTTAAGGACTATTTACAGAAATATTGTAAAATTAAGGAACTTTAGAAGGATGCTGGATAGAAATTAAGAGGTTTTTAGCTGTAATGCTTTAAGAGACATGGAAAGAAAAGGTTAACAATTGGGTAAAAGATTAATGGTAAGGATTTGCTGAACCAACAAACTGAATTGGAATACAAAGAAGGGAGGTATGAGGAGGTCTGGGGAAATAAGAGTAAGGAAGATAGGTTATGGAACATTAGTGTGTTTTTAACTGTTTTATTTTGTATGTTTTTTCTTACTTTTTGCTTTTTTGCTGTAATTTATACTTTTTTCTTTGTTTTCTGTATTTTTGTGAAACTTTAATAAATATCATAAAAAAAAAAAGAGATTCAGATTTTTTTTTCTTGTTTTCCTCCTCCAAAAACTAGGTGCGTCTTATGGTCTGGTGCGTCTTATGGTGCAAAAAATACGGTACGTATCGGAACCCATTCACAATGTGCTCTCAAGCCTTACAATGCACAGTCACTTCAGATCTGTTTGATAGAAGATGGTGGGTTCTGAACCCCAGACCACATCGCTGCCACAGATAAAACTTACAGTCAAAAACAGGTATTTTCTCTCCCTCTGCTGTCTCTATTACTTTCCATCTGTGCTATACATTTAAAGCAGAATCATATCCATTTAAGCAGTCACAGATTCCGCCAAGGAATCATGAGCAGTGTAGTTTGTAAAGGGTATTGAGAGTTGTTAGGAGACCCCTATACCCTTCACAGCACTACAATTTCCCAAAGTGTCCTGGGAAGAGGAACTGATTTCTTAAACCACTCTGTGAATAGTAGCCTTCTAACAACTCTCAGCACCCTTAACAAACTACACCTCCCAGTATTAGCCTGTAGTAGCTCTGCCTCCATAGTTGGTGGCAGAAATGCTTCTGAATACCAGCTGCTGTAAACCGCAGGAGGGGAGAGTGCTCTTGGGCTTGGGTCTTGCTTAAGGGTTTTCCACAGGGATCTGGGTAGCCACCGTAAGAACAGGGGGGAAGCCATGACTGTTTAAAGTGGTATGATGCAGCTTTAATTGTATAGTGCAAATTGTGTTATATATGTGTGTGTTTGCGTGCCTGTGTGTGCAGTATGCTGAGCAAGTACTGGCGTGACCCTTGGAAGGGTTTCCAGCTATGTTTTGTGGTTCGAGGACCCGACCCCCGCAATGTGAAATGAATACGCAAGGACACGTGATATAAGGTTAATGGGCAAGAAAAGGCCACAACTTTATTGATTACAGCAGTGAAAAGTTTTGGCTTAGGCATTGGATGTCTAAAACAAGGGGGTTTATTCACCAGTAGGTGGAGCCTGTTGATGCTAATCCAACTATAGGCTCTCCCCTGATGTCACCGGGGGTCGTGCCATGGCCTCCCGCCAAGCAGGCATCGGACAGAGTACACGGCCGCCAGATTCCTTTAACGGAATACCCAAAAATTGAAGGCATAGGCGATGGCCACACCTAGCCCTTCGACACACCACAACACATTATTCCAATGCCTAACCTACCCACCAATACCACAAAAAGTTGTGACGATTGCTACGAGGTAGGTGAAAAAACCAAAAAGCCTAATGCCAAATGGAAAAATTCCTACCAGGCCCCCTGGACAACCAGGGCGGCCAACCTAAGGTCCATAGCAAGGCCAAAGAACAAAGACCCTGAGCTAAAAGGGAGTGGAGGGTGGGTGACTCGCGACGAGACGACGGAGAAGAATGAGGCCGAGGAGAGGCTGGCGCCGCCACAAAAGGCTGCTGTAAACGCCCCCTCAGAGGCACCTGGTTGGATGCCTGCCGAGGGGCGTGGGCGCCAGCCAGGTGAGAGGAGGAGGCAGGCAGGGGGCTAACGCCCCCTGCTAGGGGCGGTGCTCGGGCTCCCGCCCACAACCACTCCCCTCTCTTCCAGGGAGGAGAGTCTTTACCCACTGAAATTAAGGAATCTAAGTTAGTCATGGTCATTAATTTCAATGGATCTACTCTGAGTAAGACTAACACTGGATACAACCCCAAGTATCTCGGGATGAATGGATAGATCTTAATCTTTCTTCACCTGCGCATGTAAGTTGCAGCCTACTTAATTTATCTCATGCAAGAGCCATTGAGAACTGACCCTACCCCTAATTGCAAAGGCCTAACTTAAGTTCTACTGCTTGGTTTGATCTTATGCAAATATACATATATACATAGGCACACCACCCACTCTGACATATAAAAATTCACCTTCCAGAAATGGTCACACATATACATGGTAAAGAACAATATATTCCCACATCTCTACTGGGAATGAATTTAATCTCAATTCTAGCTTTTCTGCACCAGGAAGATAACCCAATATCGATGTTTGCCTTTTCAGCTCAGCATGGCAATGTACTGAAAGATTCACACAGTGTGACATAATGAGGAATGAGCTATGCTGTGATGGGGCTTTTGCAGGGTATAAAGTCACTGATTCCTCACTGAAGCCACAATTACTAATTTGAAGCGCTGTCTAATTAAAACCACAGCTATGTATTTAGCCTCTTGTTATACCTACTACAGTTTTATAATTACAGAGACCTCTTTATCTACTCAATTAAAGTTCTCCGGATGCAGGCAGGTTGTGTTTGAACCCAAACACCCAAAAGGGGCCAGAGGCGTCCCATGTAACCATCTCCTTGATGATTCCTTAGCTTTGCATTCTTGTTTTCACATGGAAAGAAAACAGAATAAATGAAGCCACAATAAACATACTGGGAATCTCAGGAGAGATACCCACACAGTGAAAGTTGCTCCCAGTACCCGTAGCTACACAGAAGCCAAGATGCTTCACTGTTGCAGAAGATAAGGCTCAGCAAAACACTAGGCTTTTGCAAATATAGATAGAAATACAAAGTACTGTATTTTTCGCTCTATAACACGCACCAGACCATAACACACACGTAGTTTTTAGAGGAGGAAAACAAGAAAAAAAATATTCTAAACGAAATAGTGGATATATTATTTTTGTGGTTCATGCTGTGGCCACAGACATGTGATCTGACAGTGAGTTTGGAGTAGCCCAATGCAAAAATCCTGAGGATCCATGTGGATCCATGCTTTGTAACCACGGAGGATGGAAGGAAGGGGAACCATGGATCCTCTGCTCACGACTGCAGCAGATCCCCCCCGCCACCCGCAGGCATTCGCTCCATAACACGCACAGACATTTCCCCTTACTTTCTAGGAGGAAAAAAGTGAGTGTTATGGTGCAAAAAATACGGTATTTCTGATGCTCTAAACAAGTTCAGAGAATTAATATATAACACCATGCAAGTAACACAGACTAACAGACTAACTGCAGACTCACAGACTAAGAAACACTGAGCTGACTGCTCAGATATCACAGATATAGTCAGCGCACTGGGCTATTATCATAGTAACTGGCTTGGCTGATCTTGCACCTTCGATTAGCTCATCCACAGGGTGATTTACACTCATGAAGAAAATTAACTTCTCATGTCCAGTTACTCCAACAAAATGTTCAGATTGAAATCTGGGGAAAATACAATTGCTTTCCCTGACTTCTTCTACTCCTTCCTTCCTGAATTTGTCATGTGGGTGATCCTACCCAACCAGGAATCACATAGTAATACTACATAGTACTACATTGTCATGTGATGACATGATATCAGAAAATAAAACAATTGCTTAATCAGTTTTGACTACATTATGACGTCACTGAGGGCAAGTGAAAGCAATGGAAAGTCTTCATTATGATAAAGATGGGGGGATTGCTGAGTAAAGGAGGTGTTTTCGGCATGGCTGAAAACTGTTATGAGGAATAGTGACTAGCATCAGTTCAGCCCTGTTTAGGTTTGTTTGCATGCTACTGTCTTTACCTTGGCTTTAGTTCACTCACATGATCTGCTATCCTAAAATAAACTCAGATTTGTTTACCTATTACAGGGCTCGGGTAGGAAGAAGATGAATTTTCCTCCAAAAGAAAATTCCAATACTCTTTACTCATGTCTTGTTCATCTCTAGATACATGATCCTGGTATGCAGACACGGGTGGGGTGCCAAATTAAGGATTCTATAAGGACATCTACTGATTCATGACTGGCCTGAGATCGTTGCGGTGGGATGACAGGATGCGTGAGGCTGATTCCTTGACCCTCTCATGTTAACAATCCAGAGATAACTTCCTCTGAAATAAGTTTAAGTTTTCCTTTGCATGAAGCTACCTTGAAAGCTGAGGTTCTCATAAGGAGACAGTTCAAATGTGCTGTTTTAGGGTCCACTGTACAGCATCTGATTTGCATGCAGAAGTTTCAAGCTTCACTCTCTGAAATCTCTCCATGAAGGGCTGAGAAAGAATCTTCCCTACAACCCTGCATTGCTGCTGCCACTCATAGTAGTGAATACTGATAGGGTTGCCAGATATCCAGGTTTGCCTTGGTCCCTCCAGGTGGCAGATGGAGGGTTTGAATCTCCAGGTGGGCAAAAGCACTTTAAAAACTTTTAAAAATCATCAATCATTAGAGGCCATTCAAATCAGAGAATAATTAAAGAGTGGGATGGAGTGAAGGAATACATGAAAAAATATGGTTCCGGAACTGGAATATTAATAGAATGTGTCAAAAGTGCAGGGGTAAGCAAGGAAATAATAAAAGAATCAAATGAATAATAATTATACTACAACAACACAACAAGATGGAAGAAGTAAAAAAAATAAATTGAGATGGGGGGTTTAGGGGAATTTATAAAAAATTCTAATATAATATTTCTAATTGTGTTGCATTTATATATAGCAAAGGGAAGTCTATAACAATTAGGTATATTTTAATTTAGTCAACTATGTAATAGGCTTAAGTTACAAAATGAATATGGATTTTGAATTTGATGTTTGTAATTCTTTTTCGGTTTTGGAATAAAGTTTTTTTAAAAAATAAATAACTTTTAAAAAGAATTTTTAAAAAAGAAAACCATAATCTGTGTGCAGCTTGCAAGCTTCAGCCTGGCAGGAGCAAATTATTGCATAGGTTTTCGTGGTGGTGAGGCTCTGTACTCCTTTACTTTCTCTATCCACCTCAATCTCTGCAGTGGAGATGCAGAGTCCAGACTAGAGGAGGTATTTATTTCCATCTGAAGTGAAATGGAGACTAGATGGATTATTTCAGTGGAAATTAGGTGGAGTGGGGGCTGGCTCAGAGGCAGAAGAAAAGAAAACATTGGATCAGGAAATTCACACTGCCATTTCAGTTATTTCCCCCCACCCCTTCTGTCTCTGGGGCAGCCCCTGCCCCTGACATAATCCAATTGGGAACCCTAAACATGGGCATAATAAATCACTTTGGATATGTAAAAGAATAGAGTGATGCAGGGGAGGGAATACATTTTAGGAAAAAATAGTTTTCCAACCTAAAATCTGGATTGAAGACAGCTATACTGATTCACAAAAGGGTGTTTTTTTTGCTAGCCCAGTGGTACTTTTGACCACCACCCCTGACACTACTGAGATCTTAAACAAAGAGCTCGGGGAGTAGGCTGTGACCATGTGTAAAGTAGGTATTTGGAAAGGTCTGCTCTTGGTGTGAAAATAGAATCCTTGCATTTTTTACTTGGGCTGACTACAACTTCCATCATGAATGCAAAACTTCCACTGTACCTGGGAACACCTTTAGCTATGGTTTCTATATTAATGTCCAAAGAAGTGACATATCTGCTCATTTGTCAGACTTCCTGTGTTTAACTTGAATGAAAGGTTGGAAATGGAAAAGTGGGGAGGGAGAACAGAACGGAGTATCCTGCATAATGGCTGGCTGGCTATTTGCCCCGTGCGTTTTGTTGCAGGACCTACTTGATTTAATATAAAAGCAAGCTTGTGAGCAGTCCAGGACAATTATTAATCAGTAACAGGTTTAAAACAAATTTCCAGAGGGACAACTGTGTTAGTTAGGTTGCAGCAAAAGCAACAAAGAGTCTTGTGACACCTTAATGAAGACTAAACAATTTTGAGACAAACACACTTAAAGACTTTTTAAAAAGACTAATAAATTTAAAACAGCTATCTCCTCAGGAAACTTTCGCTCCTGCTGGCTCCAATTCTACTGTTTAATAACATCACCACTTAACAGACAGTTGAATCAGATTAATCACAGTACAGCATGTTCATTAAGAAAATGGTATGCAATGCACATATTTTGTCTATACACATTTACGCATCATTTCCGATTTTGCCAGAATGACTACCTCTTTCAAACAAATATTTATCACTGTGCTTCAAAATCAATCTTTTGTCTATTAAATATAGATGGTTCTATCTTTGATGTTCAACAGTTACATGCCGAAGCCCTCAAGATGACCATTTTTTTTTATTTACACAGAGTGCTAAATCTGTCCAAGATTTGCATAATGTAATGTGACAAATGACAGCACACTTGATACAAAAATAAGAGATTAAAGTATATCTACGAAAACACCCACTGCAGGACCCAAAGGCAGTTTATGGAAATTTTAGTTGTAGGGTTGAAATCAGGATCTCCCTTTGCATCTTCCTTTCTCTTGTCTGGAGCCTATCAAATCACCCCCAACCACCCACCCTGCACACACACACACACACACACACACACACACATTGTCAAAATCGTGCAATGTCAATCATGTCTCAGTGTCAGTTTGGAACAAAATTCTGGTGCAGTCTCTGGAGGAAATAAATGTCAAGATCAGATGATGTTCCCAGTCCCTCGTGCAAACCTTGGGCATGCAGTCTTTCAATGCATGCCATAGCGAACATAGCAAGCTGCCTCATACGGAGTCAGACCATTGCTCCATCTAGCTCAATATTGTCTACACTGCTGGCAGCAGCAATCCAGGATTTCGTACAGAAGTCTCTTTTAGCCTTACCTGGAGATGCCAGGAATTGAACCTGGGACCATTTGCCTGCCAGGCACATGCTCTGCCATTGAGCGATGACATCCCCCCAAGGGGGCCTCAGAGAATGGTCCAAGGGCACACAATGCTTTTAGGTTTCAAGAAATTAAGCAGGCGTTTGCTCGAGAGCACCATGAAAGAAACTGGATCAACTTCATCAGGTTTTATGTGAATTAATTAAACTAAATAGTTTTAATTTGATTTCAAATAAAAATGCAATTAATTGTTACTGCTTTGAATCTTATTGTGTTATTATCTTCCTCAAGTGGCTCAAGCCAACTGCTATTTTCAATAATGCTATTTATAGGGTAGGGTAAGGGTAACTGGGAATGAGTTTAGGGAACCAAGGGAGCACACCAGCCTGAAACATTTGGGAACCACTGGTCTGATAGAAATAACAACAATAGCTTTGCACAAAGAGGCCAGTTTGTGTGGCAACATACACTTCTATTACCCAGGCAAGTAGTTCCCAAACTCCCTTCCCATCCCCTCCATGGGCTATTTGAAAATTGTTAAGGGTCTTGACGGAACACCAGATATTTTAGTTTTCCTGCCTGTTATAGTGATTGCCATGCATTGTGCTAGCTGCTGCATGCTTTTTGCATTACAACTTTAATCCCAACAGTTTGTATTATTGGAATGCTCTAGTTGAGATTCTTGCATTGTAGGGGATTGGACTAATGATTCTTAGGATCCCTTCCAACTCTATGATTCTATTAAATTGTAATACAATAAAAAATGTGCTTCTGATGCCTAATCCTCTTTCCACTCCTTTCAAGTCACTCCCCCCTGCCATTTCTGATCTGTCCCAGAACAGCCACTGACCCTGTTCCTCTCAGACCACCTGAATTACTGGTAAGCTCATGAACTACAGTAAGGAGACGCTTGACCTAGACCACTATGTGGAAAATAAATTGCCCCCCCCCCCCGAACAGAAACTAATTGCTCTTCCCTTAAAAGGGCTCTCTTCACTTTTGCTAGTTGTACCATACCTTTCTATTCCAAGACTTTCTGCATGCACAGTTGTTAGCCAGTAACTGTAAGTTAACTGTAGCTTAATTTTACACTGTTCCTGTTCTATACAACTGATTTGCGTTATTTTTATGGACTTTATGGATTTTTATGTACTCACTTGCAAACCTCCCTGTGACTTGGACAAAGGGCAGCATATCCATCATCTAAATAAATAAATATGCTAAAATGTCTCATGGAGTAGATGTAATAACTCACTGGTCCCCATTACATCCAAAACCACATGGCATCTCACATAGACAACTCATTTCTCTCCATTAAGCATCACTTTGTTTTATGTTGTTGTTGTTGTTGTTGTTGTTGTTGTTGTTGTTGTTTTAAATGAAATGGTTCATTTCATCCATCTCCAGGTGGTTATTGTTTTCAGGAGATTTCAGGCTCATAACAAAATACAGGGGTTGAGATGGAGAACTGCAGGTATGAGAAAAGCTACCATTATTAGCAACAACAGCAACAAAAATCCATTTTGTCCATCTTCTTGAAAGCTGGCAAATGCAGAACTGAAGCTGAAATTCCATCCTCTTTCCTCCCCCACAAGGTATTCAGATTCTCCTTAGAGTCACAGCAGGGTACCTATCTAACACAGCCTCCTAATCCACATCCTTTATCCTGGATGTAATTTAACTGGTGCCAAGACTCCCTAATGAATTTCACACATGTGTACTTAAATTTGTTACAGCTTACCAGTTCAGTATGATAAGCAATAACTGGAATGCTGGATATAGCGGGCCCTACTAATTTCAGAGTATCGATACAGATTCATTAATTTGTGTTAATTTTCAGGTCCAGCTGCACAAGAATCTCTCTTGTGATTAGCTCAATGTGCAAAAAATAAAATAAAAAATAGTGTTTTTACTGTTAACTGTTATATTTCTCAAATTCAGCATGCTAGAAAGAAAATACAAGTTGACAAGGTAGGATTGTAACAGCATGCCGAAGACATCCTGAATATGCATTGTTAACACAGCACCCGCCATGGATGTGTTATGTACATGTGCCATTGTTCAAGAGATTAATGGGTCTTCTTAATTCTCAAACACATCTAGATGAGTGTCTCCCAAGCACTTTTTTTTAGTAAAAGAGAACAAGATGAAAAAGCAATGGATAATTGAAAAGAACATCAATCTATTCTTACATCACCAACATGCCCTACAACCTGTGTGTAAAGATTTCCAGGAAAGTACATCTCACAGAAAATTATGCATCTTACCACCAGTTGTTTCCCTGCTTAATAAATGAGTCTTGATTTCGCTGTTGCTGTTTTTCTTCCCCTTGCACAACACTGTTCAACCATCATATGTTCACTGGGACCATTCTGATTGCAAAGTGAATAGACTCTGATTTACACAACCATTTGCCACCTTCTTTGAGATTTTTTTTTCTGGCTCCCAGGGCTGACATCAATGCGGCATAACTGCCTAAGCACTTTATTTCACACCAGTTTTTGATCATTCAAACTGTTAACTAATCATTTTGAGAAACAGTATGCTGTTAAACAGGAAACAATCTAATTCTTATCAGCAGCCATGATGTATACACTTGCTTTTCTATGAATATATCTCTGTTGCCAAATGTGATCTCACACCTAGACATATGGGAAGGTGCCCTGTATTTAGCCTACTGTTGGCCTCACTTCCCACCCCAAAGGGGATTGGCCATCACTGGGAGGTATCCAATTTACTTAAGTCCATTTTCAATGGGTCTGCTCTGCATATGGCTAACTTTGGACTGGGACGCAATGCCATTTACTGCTAGCCATAAGAAAAGCCTGATGAATCATGACAATGGCGCATCTAGTTCAGCATCCTGTTCTCACAGTGCCCAACCAGATAAATGCCTGTGGGAAACCCTCAAGCTGAACCCTTGAGAGTGCAAAAGCACTCACTTCTCATGTGGTTTCAGCAGCTGGTATTGAGAACCATTGCTGCCTCCAACCATGGAGGCAGAGCATAGTCATCATGGCTAGTAGCCTTCAATAGCCTTAGCCTCCATGAACTTGTCCAATCCTCTTTTAAATACATCCAAGTTGATGGCCAACATTGCTCCCTGGGGAGAGTGAATTCCATAGTTTTATGGTGCACTGCATGAAGAAGCCCATTCTTTTGTCTCTCCAGAGTCTTCCAACTCAGAGTCATTAGGTTTCCATTGGTGGGGAGGGATAAAAGCTGTTTTCCATGGACCTTCTCCACATCATGCATAACATTATAAACTTCTATCATATCACCTCTTACTCACATTTTCTCTATACTAAAAATCCCCAAGCACTCACAAGGGAGATGCTTCACCTCCTTGATCATTTTGGTTTTGTTGAATTAAAATGGTTAGAGCTGTTGAACCTTTCTTTGAAATCCAAGAGGCTTTCAAATGCTTAACTTTGGCTAGATTGTGTCCTAACTGAATGACTCCAACAGAGGAATCTGCAATGTCAGACAAGTAGGCATTTTATCGCACAGTGCTTCTATAACTATCTATTTACTAACAAGTTACCTTCTCCACTTGGGAGGACTCACTTACGCAGTGTAATGGTACTTTGCCCAAGCTTTATCAACAATGCAAACTCTTCCAAGGTAAAGTCTAACAGTTTAATAAGATTACTCCTTCTTTTGCTCATCAATTATAGATTGAAGGAGCAATGCACTTATTGCTTTTGTAAGCTGCAGATGGATTCCCATTGATCCACAGGCCCCCAGTACCGAGACGAACAGCTCTAGGAGTTCCAATATAAATTAATGCATTGGTTATGCAAGAATCTTCTGGGTGAGATTAATTACTTCTCAATAAATTAATTCTATCTCTGTTGAAGCCTTCCTTAATTGCTTCCACTTAGTATAGTAGCATCTGCTATATAAAAATAAACAATTTGCTGATAAGAATGCAAGATGCCTTGCATTCCAAATGGCAAAAAGTATATCTTACCTCTTTCAACACCTCCTTGGAACTGGGAAGCCACAGCTCCCCTGTGTGAGAAAGGGGGGGGGGGACCCAGGAATGTCTGAACAGGAAACCACCTGTCTGCTGTTCATTCCTTCCAGGTGGGACTCCAGGGCATTTGTTGCTGTTGTTTCCTCCTTAACAATGCTCTTGCAGTACTTAGAAGCTTCCAGCAACACCTGCTGCGTGTCTACACCCAGCTGAACTGGGTGATCAGTCTGAACTGGTGGAAAAAAGAGCAAGGGCAAAGAGAGATATGTAGGGGTGGGGTAACAACTATACTTTATCAAAGGGGGCAGTACAACATGGTGGTGGTTGCTGCCATATTCTCCCCCTGTTCAAATAGACTGGAAATAGACTGGGGTGTGGAATTGCAGTGATCTACATGACTGCATTCCCCTCACCAGGTACCTTCTCCTGCACTCTGCTGAGTTTGTGTGTGTGTACCTGAAGATGCCCAGGACAAGTACAGATCCTGTTGGTGCACCACATACCCCACTGCTCAAGAATCTCCCTTCCTGAGCTAGCTAGGGTGGGTCTTGGGGTTGGTGCTAGAGTCCCCTAGCTTGTTGTGGTGGGGGGACTTTAACATTCACACTGAGGCTCTCCTGTCAGGATTGGCTCATGATTTGATGTCTGCCATGAAAACCATGAGTCTGCCCCAAGCAAATTCTGGACCTGTCCCTGCTGCAGGACACATTCGGGACTTGGTATGATAAGCATAGGGAGAAAAGTGGCCAAAACAAAACATGGTTAAGCAAGGTTGTTGGGTTCAGGCATAACACCAAACCCCAGGTTGCCAAACAATAACTTGTAACCAAGCAACAAAACCATAGCTTCACGCTGAGCTTGGTTGGCAGAAAAGAAAGTTTGGTTAATCTCCTGAGCTGGGTTGGTGCATTCAAACAAACCATTGTCAGGCTTATTAAGATGCGTGACATAGGCACCGGTAGGGTTACTATATTTCAAAAAGTGAAAATCCAGACAGAAAAGTTGTTGAGCATTAAAAAAAAGGGGGGGGACTTTTCTTGGACGTTTTTTGAGCTATTTCTGAGGGTAATCAGCAAAAAACAACACTACTGACATGGGCTGCCACACATCCAGAAAATATGGCAACCCTAGGCACCGG